>NW_023494792.1:11337176-11824676 GCF_904425465.1 Colossoma macropomum | reverse complement strand
GTGTGAGTGCTACTGGGACTGGCATTTAGATCCCATAACTGGAATCGTATCATACAACAAGCTGACATACAGTAGTCCAGCAGTGGCTTCAACTGAAGCACAGCTCTTCATGCAGTTGGAACACTGGACACGAGGCTAAATGATATGTGATGGAGAGAGGAGTGAAGGAGGCCATATGATGAGACAGGAGACAGATAGAGACAAACCGACAGCATCTAGACAAAATCCCTTTAACTGACAGTTTCATAGTGAAGACACTTAAAGCTGAAAACTGGACTGGCCTGACAGACTGACACAAGACAGAGACAAATAGCTCCAACTGTATCCATCATTATAAGACAGACATCCCCAGTGGACACTGTGTCATCTTTGTGAAAGAGATATTGCCTGTATCGTGCTCATCATTCTTAATAGTCCAGCTGTGTTGGAGGTTGATCTGTCTTATATAAAATATGAAGGATGTCTCTCCTGGTTCAGATAGAGATCTATCAGCCTGTTGGTTGTGATAAGCACAGGATAATAAAGATGATTGTGGCGAGGTTATGTGTTGCCTTTTTAAATAAAGAAATTAATTAAAAATGTGCAACCATTTTAGGTCAACAAAAAAAGTCTGTGCAGTAGGCATTAATGTAAAGGTGTTTATGTATATAGGTGCATATGTCCTGATTGTATTACTGTCCGTCTACATACATGTAAACTCGCAATCTTTTGTTGAAGTCGCCGTTTTGAATGATGCCATTTAATGTCATAAATTGTGTTGATTTGTGTGATGAGTTTGGTTCATTTATGCATATTTGAATATCTTTCTTTGATTGCTTTCAAATGGTAAGCGCAAAAAGGTTGACATAGGTAAATTATCATTCTTTGTAAGAAATACAATCAGCTTCCCCTTTCTGTCAGAAATTGATGTAGAACATGATTTCTGTGGACTCTTCTAACCACTATGACTGTCTAGAGACTGTCAACAAATTACATTTCAAGCAGCAGAGTCAAAACACAACATGCCAGTATGGAGCCGGTATAAGTGTTAAGGAGAGGTGTCAAAAAACGATATCTTCCAAATGTTGTACACATCATGTCTTTTAGACCTTAGTATAACAAGCAAAAGCTTTATAATGAGTAAGTTGAAATAGCTGGAAAGCAAAACGATTTTTGACATGACTTGATGTGTTATAATTAGAGTGTGTAAATACCTTTTTCTGTTTTGTTTTGTTAGCCGTTCGAGCGGATTCGTGTGGAGATCGTGTCTCTGAGTCTGAAGCCAGACTCCAGGGTCTCAGTGGACTCTAGTGTGGTCAGGCTGTTTGTGGAGTATTGTTTTCTGGACCTGCCCACAGTAGAGACCCCGCTGTCACTGCCCAAACCACTGCCTGGACAAAGCATCTACTACAACTATAGCAATGGTGGGTACACAGAGATGAACTTGTATACCCACAGGCCGGCAGTCCCACACAGCATTTATTACTACAGAAATATTAGGCAGAGATTGTGCAATCTTTGTTGTGTGTAACTTGATTTATGAGATTTCAATGTGACTGTTTTAATGGTAATACACTGTTAATATGGTTTGGCTGTTTTGTCTTTTCTGACAGTGATCCATGTGGATGTGGAGAATAACCAGGCCAGACGCCACACCCTTAGAGCAGTGCTTGAAGGCAGGAACAGAAAGCTAGAGAAGTATTTTCTTTTTTTAAATCTTGTTCGTTTTGGTTTTATCTGTTTCAGTGTTGGTTAAGTAAGACTATTTTCAGCTCAAATGTGGTCTTTGCCTAACAGAGAAGAGTAATTAAAAGGGAACAGGCTTGACCAGTACAGTTGTTCTCATTGTTGATTGGATCAGGGATCACTGCCTGACTGAGTCTCTGATTGTCTGTTTAAGCGTTAAATTCACAGTAGTGAGTGATCCACCTGAGGAAGAGGAGCAGGAAAAGGAGTGTGAGGATGTGGGCGTGGCCTACCTCAGGATCCCTGACATTCTAGAGAAGCAGAGAGACATGATGGATGTTGATCTGAAGAGTAAGTGTGTCTGTTTGTGTATGTGTGAGTTTCAGCTTATAAAGTTGTGGAAATTATATGCATTATGTCAAAATGTTCCCTTTCTCTCTCTCTCTCTCCCTCTCCCTGTATAGTTGTGGATGTGCAGGACAGCAGTGAAGTGGTGGGGAGTCTGAAGGTCACTGTAGAAGCTCTGGAGGCTCTAAGGTCCATCATGGAGGATCCAGACCATGACCACTCTTTCTCTGCTCTCACTTGAGCTCCAGTCCAGCAGCTGCATACACAGAGACTCGTTTACGTCATGTAGCAACAGTCAAGAGAATAGGTCAGGTGAAAACAGTAGGTTTTGTTTACTTCACTGGATCAGGGAGAAGAATCCACTAGCAATTGACAAAAATGAGAAAAATATACTAGGGAGAAAAAAATAGACAGATTCAAAGAAAACTCCCAAAATATTTCCAGCCTCTTGCTGCTCATTTTGCTGTTCTGTGTGATGGTTCCACGCCAAAACTGAAGTGACAACAAAGTGGCAACGTTGTCACACATAAGAATTGTCAACAAATTGTGGGGTCCAAAAATTTGCAAAGAAAAATGCAGGCCTTGGCACAAAATTTGCTTAAATTTGAATAATGATCTAGAAACAGTACATTTTTTGAATATTTCTTGAAAGTTATTGATTCTTGTCATGACTTTTCTTAGTTTTCATTTTTTCAAAATTCTAAAACTTTATTTTATTTCCTGGTTTCAATTAAATCAATCCCAGATTCTCAATGTGGCCTCAGACTTTTTGGACCCCACTGTGTGTTCTTCTCATTTTTTTCAAACACAACTTATAAAATGAATGACATTTATTTACAGTTGTGCAGATGTTTCCATTTTAATCCAGTAAGGGAGGAAAGAAATGTTGTTGTGCTCTGCCTTCTAGCCAAGAAAGAGTGTGTTTTAAATATTCCCCTAAAACAGAAGGAGCGATAATAAAACATGCGTGACTAATATCCTTTCAAGTGAATAACATCAGAAGGCTTTGATTCTTCCCCTTACAGTGGAACCCAGTGTGACATCCTTTAAGATTGGAATATTTCTCTATGGCTGCCTCCCTGGGTGTAAGCCCCTAGTGCTCAGTTTGACGTGGTGATGATGTTTAGTGCTTTAATAACTGTGCTTAATGAAAAGCCTGTTAAGCCTCATTAGCCGCTGTGTGCCACACGGCTGTTTTTATATTGAAGATGTGGAATGGAATCTAACTGAATTTAATGGGATTTAATCCATCTCTTTAAAATGCTAATGCCCATTTTCACGCGCATTGACTCACAGCACACACACTCTCCCTCTGCAGAGCGCAGTGGATTCTTCTGGGCTGCTTTTGGTACTTGACATTTCTAGCCTTTACTGAGGGCTTTTAGGACTATTTACTTAAGACATTTGTACTGTATTTTTATACAGAAATATAGATTCACTTTATATTTGTCATTTTATTTATTCAAAGACATTGACAGCAAATTTTAGCCACTGTTTATAGAATTAGAAACAACAGTATTTATGAATTTATGTGGTATTTAATAGCTGTTTGTACATTGTAGTTTTATTAAAGACATTCTGTGTTGTTTTCTATTGCCACTGACAGTGCATACTCATTTTTCATTATTACCTAAGTTATTAGTGTTGCCACGCAGCTGTATGATCAGAGCGTTTAACTGATTTGGCCCACTGCATGGTAGACCTGTCAGTCTAAATGATGCACAGTCTCTGCGTATTGACTCTGACATGGTTGGTGGATTCTTCGTGTGTTTAGTCTGACCTCATCATTAGCTCTGCTCAGGGGTGGATCAATATTATTGATCTGCTACCCAGCACTGCCACCGAGACTCTCTCTACCCTGCACACATGCAAATGGCCCTGCCACCTGAAAAGAAAGACAGAAAAAAGCAGGCGAGAAGCAGCGTCCCAAGTGGTCTCATTAGGCATTCAGAGTTAAGACGTGGGGCGGGTCATGTTGTCATGTGCAGATGATTGGAGCACAGCCCTTTGACAGCTGTGACAGGCGGGTGGGTGGCCTCGCAGCCCCCTCTTCTCTTTTGGCCCATCTGTCATATTGCGCTGAGCGTTCTTGCCATTGAGGGAGAAGGTACAGGACTAGTCCTCAATTAGGCACGTTAGCTACATGAGGGAAATGTCATTTTCATGACACGGATAACCTCCGAGTCCACCAAGGCCACTTACCACAGGCAGATCCCAAATGAGCCTGAACTGGAACCAGTCACTGAAATGAACCAAGAGCTCTCTGTTTAAATTGACTCACCATACACTTCTCAAACCACACCTCTAGATTCGTTTAACCTGTAACCTCATGTTTCTTCCTTCCATCTCTTCTGTCCTGTCTTAACGGCAGCAGAAACTCAACCTTCAAACTTTGCCTCATGTTTGTCTTGAGGAGGCTGATAAACATGAATAGGCCCAGTGACTGTGCAAGCACTGTTTGAATGGCATTGTCTCATGTCAGGACATTTCTTTAGCCTTTCATGAATTGGTAATGGTCTCATTTAAAGCTTTGACACATGTGCCTAAATGGACAGTACGGGAGTGCTTTGCATGTTTCTGCAGTCGACAGGCCCACTGCGGGCACTGGTGCATGATGTTTGCCTCTCACTTCTGTCTCCCTAATCCGTCACCTCTGACCCTGGGCCTGTATTTAGTGTCTGTGTATGGCGGTTCACGCTGCCTGCCGTGGTTTTGAGTGACTGCTCCTGCGCCGGCCGCTGCGCCTCGCTCGTCTGAGTGTGACTGGCTGAGGCTCGCGCCTGTCTGCCGCTTTCATTACGCTGCTGGAGCCGCTGCCTGTCGGCCCGTACCGCCACACTGCAGGCCTGTCAACCACATGATCAGGGGTGCATGAAGAGATGACCTTCCTCTCTCTCTCTTGCTGCTGTATTGGAATATAGGCAGATTCTCACTCTCGCTTCAGGAGATATGTATTCAGATGAGATGCACTGGGGGAAATGGGGAAAAAGAACTGGTTGCTAGTGCAAAACATGACCTGCCACTCTAGTCATGGTTTAAAGGGGTAGATCTGTGAAAAATCTAATTTACACATTTTACACTTTATCCAAAATGTAGACAATCGGCCAACACGGTTTGTAACTGAAATTTACTGTCTGGGTACTGGAACTATGAGGCTAATGTAGCTGATAAATAAAGGAAGCTTACATATCATCACACACTTGCCTCAAACTGTACATAATCTCAGATAGACTTTTAGCTAACATTTCTAGCTACAACACACTTGTCCATTTTGTGTCAATGTAAGAAACCACGTAAGTGAGTCTATTTGAGATTCCTTCATTGCTTCAACTTCATATGGTTTGGGGGAGTGTGTGATGTTTCAGATCTACTGTTTGTAGGGCTGTGACTAATGAATACTTTTATGGTCTTTAGACCTTTTTTTTGATGTATTAATTGACATATCTAACGATTATGTTCCTGTCTCAGTGAAAAAATAATTTAGATAATAGTAGAAATTTGAAAAGTCATCATCCAGATGACCTGTTTAAATAAAATATATTTCTCAGTTGAATCAAAAATATGATTTAATACAAAACATTTGAAAGAAATTATTTGCTAATTATTTGCTAACTTAATATGACTTTTTTATATTACTTTTCAATTTCTGGTTATTTTTATTTTTCAACCTATCACCTTTCCTTTTTTCTCTTTTCTAGCACATTAATAATTTATTAATGATTTATTTTTGTAACTTCATATGATTCTGTGTGGGATCTGCTAAATGACACCTGATACACCATTGGGTAAAAGATTTTGCATACAATATTATTATGTTTATGGCTGGCCTGGCATGCTTGTGATTTTCTGACTGTATAATTTACAGGTTTTAGGTGTACTGCATGCAATTTGCTTTATACCAAAAGCATCCTAAAACAGATTTAAGTGACTTACCAGCCTAACCACTTCATTATTGTGTTTCTACCCTAGTATGACTTTAATTTTACTACTCTGTACTTGGGGGGGAAATTGTTAAATACATTTTTGCCAAATTGTTGCTTTTAGAGAGGGAAGTAGAAGAACTGAAAGTGAAGATGGAATTAGAAGAACTGAAAGTGACACAATATGAGGACTGAGAATTAACAAATAGGAGTGAAGAGACAGAATAAAAAAAAAATATTTTGGAAAAAACTTGCAGAGCAGTAGAGGGTCCTCACTATGTACTGCATTGCAAAAGCTCTAGCAGAGAGGACACGAACAGCCACCAGGTGGTGTGTGGACATCACTGTTCTCATACTGTGGCTCTGAATGTGGCCCACTCTCTCCACGACTCAGTGATCCTGAGGTGTTAGAGCGGGAGATTTTTCCGTCATAGGGCACAGTGTAATCTCTTAACCTCTTGCCCAGTCAGCTCTCCTCCCCTGTGTGTCAACCCTGTTACCTGCCCTGATTTACCATAATAATTAGCTAAATAGATCACTACCAGGGGCTTTTAGCTCTGCCTGGCCTTTATTTTCAAACTGTCTCTTTGCGTGACAGCTTTGACATTCCTTAGGTTAAGCAACTTGCTCTCAGGTCACGCGCTTCTGACCTTGTGTTTTGCTTGGCTCTGTATTAACAGCACTTTAATGTATGCGTGGCATGTCACTTCCAAAATTACATGCTCACTGTTAAAGTTTCACAGTTTTTAAGCTACTGTACAGGCGCTGGTTAAAAGATTGACTGATGTGGTTCTTTGTAGAATATTTATTTTAGTGGGGAGAGGGGTGGAAGAGGTGTGTGAAAGAGAGAGTGTGTTTATGCCAGCTTGCGCACGTTCACCTTGAAGATTTTTTTCTGACCTTCACTTTGCCCGTGACACACGAGGATGGCCCTTCCCAGAGCAGTGTTTAAGGATATTGATTCTCGCAGACATAAAAATACACTTATTGAGAGGCCCTTAAAAGCATTAGCATCTTCCTGACTGCACTTACACTCCATAATGTCAGGCTGCTAAGTCATTGACTGCTGAGCTAAAAACTGTGAAGCGCTGGCTCTTAATCAATGCTTTTCTCACTCTGAATCATTACTCACACCCTCCTCACCAGCACACTCTCATTCAGCATGTTCTGCTGAAGACAAACTCTTTAACACCCACTAAGATTTTATTCACACCTCTGAGACCCTTATTTGCAAAGAGTTATGGAATCAATAGCCAACAGTTTGCTACACCGAAAAATCATTTAAGCATGTTTCATTTTTTGATTGATTGTTATGTTTATTGTTTTTAATTGTGAATTATTGAGTAGGTCCAAAACCTTTTTCATGCTTTTAATGGATTCCTGTATCCCCTTCAGATTGGAGGGTCATATGTATGTCTGCCAGGTGCAGAGAGACAGAGAGAGAGAGAGAGAAACAGAGAGAGCTTTTTAAAGGTCCCATATTGTACATTTTCGTTATTGTTATTTTTGTAATTTTATTTTTTACTTGAGAAACACTTTTGATGTTATGTCAGTTTAGGTCTGAAAAATAGCCATAATTCATTTTTCTATGACCGTTTCAAACCTTGTTTTATCCTTTAGAACTAAGCAGGCCGTTATTGGTATTATTATGCCGATGTAAATGAGCTCTGTTGTGATTGGCTGTTTTGTGTTGCACTTCATTCAAAAAGCAGTTTCGACTAAAACTCTCCTTATAACTTCTCTCCTGTGAACAAGCAGTCCAGGCTGAAACACTCCTTATAACTTCAGTGTGGATGGGTGGGTTAAATTGCTGTAGGCTGAATAAGTGGATATAAAGTATGTACATGCATTGTTTTTTTGTGACATCACAAAAGCAGTAAATTCAAAACAGATTGTGCAGGTAAATTTTCATTTATGGACTGGAGAGTGAAGGTTTTGAGACTTTAATAATGTTTACATATTATTTGAAACTCATATTATTTGAAAATTATTTAAAAGTGAGGAAAATTCCTTTTTTTTTCCTTCATGATATGGCACTTTAAGTGATGCATTAAACAATAAGAAAGGCCTAGCGTACTGTAAAGCCGTCTGAATCCGTCTCCACAGGACTACAGCAGAATGAATCTTCTCAGCTTCACTTTACTGTAGATACAGGCAAGATAGGGAACCAGACAGATCAATCTTCGTATTAATCATCTGTCCTCCTGACACAGCTCTACAGAGAGAGATGAACTCTGCCCTCTCCACATTTAAATTACCTGCCCATTGTCTCTCAAGCGCTGTAGCTACTGGCAATCATTCTCAAACTCCACCTGGGTTGGTTAACCTGAGAATTACTCTTTCAGTGCTTGGTATGGGAGAGAGTTCTCAGTGTGTGATAAGAATGGGAATGCATTGCATTTTTGCCAACAGATTTGCATTAGTAAATATTTAAAAGTGAATGTAACAGGGCAAAGCTGGTGGCTTGTCAACTAGGCTGTCGCGACAAAAGGCTCGCTCCTATAAAGTGTTCTGCTTTTAGTGCACTCAGTGGAGCACCCAGTTAAGATCCGGTGTTTTGCTGCATCGGTGCTGTGACGTGCCTGTTATCTCTGGGGACTGTTGTGTAGGAAATGAGTGTGGTCAGGTCAGAGAAGTCTGAGTGTAATGAAAGGAAGCTGGTGTATAGGCTGTTAGAGTGGAAGCTTCACTTCAAACTACAATAAGGATGATATTTAACTCTGTCTTTTACATGACTTAGTAGCGGGAATGGACGCTATGGCAAAAATGTAATACTGTGATACTTTTCACAACACATAATACTGTGACATTTTCACAATACATAATATGTATGACAATATTTAGTTTCTCTTGTGGATGTGTAGATATATGGTACTGTGCATAAGTCAGAGACCACCCTTTCATTTATTTAATTTCCAGTTAAACTGGCCATTAAGTACAATTTATTAATTTTTTTGGAGATATTTTCTAGAAGATGAGAAATAAGATAATCCACTTGCATAGGAAAGGCAAAAGTCAAAGGAAAATAAGTGAAAACAACAGTTTCCAAAACTGGATTCCAAAAAATGATCAAATATACAGAAAAGATGGGACTCCTAACAACCGTGCAATACTTGGTAGCCCACCAAAATGGTCACCATTGGATAAACAGTGCTTAAAGCTTTCATCTTTGAGAGAGAGGAGAAAATCAAGCTTCACTCTTGCTTCTGAAAAAATCCACGTTTCTATACATCTGTCCACTGTGAGAAACCATCTCGACACCATGGGTCTGAAATGATGTGCAGCTGTCAAGAAGCTGTTACTAAGAAAAGACAATAGACAAAAAAGAAGCTGCTGGTGTTCTCAGAACAATGGACTGACCATACCAGAGTCCAGACCTCAGCATCATTGCATGTGTTTGGGATTATTTGGATTGTGAGAAAATGCAACCAACATCTAAGACTGAACTTTGGAAGTGTGGAAAAACATCCCTGCAGATTTCTTTGAAAAACCAAAAGGAAGTCTCCTGAAAGGAATGAAAGCTGTACGTACATTGATTTATTCAGTGTACTAGAGCACAGGGGTAAAAATATACAGTTGGTTAAAAATAAATAAGATAATAGCAAAATAGGCCCATAGTCAGTGGACATTATTTCATCATTTCTTTTCAAGCAAGCAAAACAAAATTTAGCTGGATGAATTTGCTATTTTTTCTCGAATCTGTTTCTACTGTTTCTGCTGTGTGAATTTCCCTGTGAATGAATGACCATTGGTTACGTTTTTTGTAGTGTCCATGATGTTTACATGGGTGAATGAGTATTCCTTTTCACACCTTGGGAGAATAAGATGAATAAATTTAGGAGTCTGTTGCCCTTTGGATTAGACATTAGATGTCATTGGTAAGACAGGCTATTCTACATTGTTAGTGATTAATTGAAAGCAGCGGACGTACACCTTGAGTAGCGTTTAATGGTCCAACGACCTTGCGGAAAGTAAAAGGAGTGCATGGAAAATTACTGGGCCTGTGTTTCAGTGAGGCGAGTGCTTGTATTTCCATGGAGCTACACACCTTTAAAGCTACACTGTTTTTAAATCCATTTTACGTACATTAAGTTTGTATAGATGAATTTTATTGTTGATGGCAGTTCCTGTTAGATGCCTGGAGAGTTCAAAGCAGCGTTCTTACCCGACCACAGGCCAACATATGGTAATTCCACTGTATACAAGAAAGCTGTTAAGGCCTCAGTGCTTATTTACTTGTGTTACCTACTGTTCGGTTCTTAAATCTAGAGACTTGGCAGGGGGTTTGCAACATTTAAACTTTGTTGCAAATGATTGCAATATTGTATATAGATTGTATATTTATCCAAAGGATTCCACTATACAACTACACATAAGTTATTGTGTGAAATACTTGGTGTAATGTTTCTGGGTGATATTGCTAAGATTCAGTATCACAGTATTTTCCAAATATATCACATTATTTTGATTATATTTCAGTTTGAATTAATGAAAGGTTAATGAATCTATGGTTACTGAATACTGCTATGCTATGGTAAAAGAATGTCTTACAAACTTGATCTAGCTCATTTTGATTGTTTTGTTATAAATAACACTGATTTACATAGTATTGTAAATGTTAAATCAGAAAAGGAAACTTACTGTGCCACTTCAAAATATTTTAGACACTGTGTAAAATGAGCAGAATGGAATGTAAGTCTGAATTTTCTTCCCTTAATAATAGAGAATAAAAGAGCTTGATGGCAAATGTAAACATTGTTAAAGTTTAAAAACATACCATTCACTTCCCAGTCTATGAAGTCCATATATGGAGTGATGTCACAAAAACCAGTATGTTGGCCTATTCAGCCTACAGCAGTTTATCCCCCCCATTCATGCTATCATTATAAGGAGTGTAAGTCAGAACAGAGATCATTTACATATGTCAGTCTTAAGGGCACAGTAATTACAACAGCCTCTTTAATTTAAGGGACAAAGAGAAGTTGGAAAAATGGCCATGAATAGGAGTCATATAACTTAATTTTTCTTACATAAGCCCACACAAATGTTTTAAGTGGAGCTCAGGAAATAGATCTGTAAAATACAAGTAAAATGTAGGATATGGGCCCTTTAAAAACTGCTTTTAATGTAAGTTATTGTAATGAGAGTCTTTTGGGCCATTTCTATTGGTTCATAATGAAATGTTCACACAATGTAAAGGGCAGCTGGCATTTTCAAATTATGACAAAAAATATAAAACAACAAAAATAAAATGGAGACACAGGGTTTTGTTCCGACAGTGATTACATGTAATATGACGCTCCTTACTTTTCAGTACTGTTAAAACTGAAAGTCACATGACACCAGTGCTGTCACAGTGATCGCACTGTATCTACAGTGTCTTTAAAGGGCCCGTTTCATGGAAAAACAAATTTTCCTTACCTTTTAAAATAAAAGATGTTGGTATAGTGTGTAAACATTGTTAAAATTTAAAAACATATGGTTTACTAAGCTACAGAAACCTGATGGGAATTCATTGTTTTTGTGATGTCATAAAAACCAATCTGCCTTTGCAACCTACAGCAGTTTAGGCCCACCCATTCACACTGAAGTTATAAGGAGTGTTTTAGCCTGGACTGTATTTTGAATGAGACACAATACAGGGCAGCCAGTCAGTGCAGAGGTCATTTACATACATCAGTCTTAAAGGCCTATTTAATTCTAAAACATAAAGATAGGTTGTAAAATGGTCCTGTAAAAATGAATTATTACTGTTTTTGACACATAAACCCACAGAAGCGCCATTAGAGGATATCAGGGGTGGGGCAGGGGGTGGTAGGATATGGGCCCTTTAAGGGTTCATTTACATCGTGTCTGTATGTGTCTGCTTGCTGTGTCAGGGATAAGTCCTATTCCTTTCACCTCTCCTGTGCCCCACATCTCTCTCTCTTCGTGTCTGCACATTCCTGAAGCACAGTAGCACTTCCTTCACATTTCTAGCAGAGCGCAGTCAGGTTTGATGGTGGCGCTGGGATTGCCAAAGGTGCTGTAGCTTTAGCCCCGCTGCTTGTCGCTGTGTTTGTCTGCTCTGTCAGTTTTATGTGATCAGGTTGTTTCTGGGGCGGGTGTCAGGCAGGTAGTGTATATGAGGAGTTTACTAAGTAAATACTGTGATCTGTCTTCAAACTGCCAAAGACACTCTAAATCTACTGCCGTCTGCTGCTCTGTATGATGGAGGGCCTCTGGCTCGGAGCTTAAATGGAGAAATTTTTTCTCTCGATGTCTCTTGAGCATGTCATCTTTCTCTCTCTCTCTCTCTCTCTCTCTGTCTCGCACACACACATAAGCAGACACAGTGCAGAGCAACTGCATTTATCCAGACAGTTAATTCTGTCACAGAGAACGCTGAGCATGCTAATTTAACATTTCTTTACGTATAACCTGATTTGTTGTTGACAAAAGGGAAGACAACAAGAAATTAGATTTTACATGCTGCCTTGCTTGAATAAACAAACAAGGGAGAGAACAAAAGATTTGCTCCACTTCAAGTCTATTCTCCATGAGCAAATAAGACATTCGGCACAATGAAAGCCGTTTTATTGCAAACGTGTTATCACTCAATCTGAGGCGCAGAAGATAATCTGTGTAAAAGGGATTATAAAGCATATCTGCTGCAAATGCCTCTTAAAATGCCTCCTGAAGTATGTTAAAAACAGGGTGTTGCGTTCATTAATATTCAAATTTAATCTCATTAATTATTCAGCCATGAAAACGCATATTGAGTCATGTTCTGATACTTTTTTCCTTTTTGCATGGACAGGCTGTTGTTCTCATGATGCTACTGATCCCATCTGGTGAGCTGTAGTCTGTGCTGGAATTTGTGAGTGATTTGATGGATTTGACATGCATACCACAACTTTTCTTTTTTACTTTGGTATGCACGCAGTGGATGTGTGTGAAGTAGCACGGCAGAAGTGCGCAAGCCTGCCCAGCTGTGTGTGTATTGGCGTGGAAGGCTTTTTAGCCTCAGTTAGGTGACATGAGTAATTCTGCAAGTCTCTTCCTCCAGCTTACTGTTATCTTGTGTACTTATAACTGGTACAGTATGCTCTTGGCTTGTATACAGGGTCCTAGAAAAACCTTTAATTGGTAAAGAACATTTACGTTATGTGGAGGATCTTGAGACTGTAGAAATGTACCTCACATTCACACATTTCATTTACAAAATTCTTTAAAGAACCATCCATTGGTTCTTTAAAGAATTTTTGACACAGAAAAATACACATAACCCTCAAAAATTACATGTAATATAAAAATTTGTCAGTATTTAGTGTGGCCACTCTTTGCCTTTATTACAGCTTCCTTTCTTTTTAGGAGACTTGCTTTCAGTTATTTAAAGAAATCTGCAGGGATGTTTTTCACACCTCCAGAGTTCAGTCTTAGAAGATGGTTGTATTTTCAGTTTCTCATAATCCAGTTATTCCCAAACACATTCAGTGATGTTGATACCTGGACTTTGGGGTGGTCAGTCCATTGTTCTGAGAACTTCAGCAGCTTCTTTGTTTGATTTGCAAATTTTCTTCTTTTTTCCCCTTTCTTGGCTTCTTGACAGATACACATCCTTTCAGACTCAAAGCGTTGACTTGTCAGGATGGAAAGATTATCAGAAACCCCCTTTGGATTTTTTCAAATGTGATGCAAGCGTGGAGCTTGATTTTTCTCTCACTCTCAAAGATGAAAGCTTTAAGTACTGTTTATCTGATGCTAACACTTTTGGTGGTCTTTCCATATCTTGCATGGTTGTTAAGAGTCCCATTTTGTCTATATCTTTTAAGAATGTTTAGAATTAATTTTTTTTTCACTCATTTTCCTTTGACTAACCTCGTCCTTATGCAAGTTGATTATCTTATTTATCTTATATCTAATCTCATCAGAAATATCCCCTGAAAAATTAATGGCATGAAAGGGTGGGCTCTGACTTTTGCACAGTACTGTAAATATTGTGTTTATTCTTTCTTATTTGCTTTTTCTTCTCATCTTACTTTATTTATTCTCATGTCTCCTATGAAAGGCACAGTGATTCGAATGGAGACTGATTCCGATGTGATCTGCTCTGAATTAGAGCTTTTCCCCCTTTCCGTTTTGCCCTTTTGTTTTATACCTGGCCTATACCTCTCTCATTCTCTCTCTTACTGGTATGTAGCTTTTACAGTGCTGCCATTCTTAACATCACGTTTTATTTTATTTCAGCATGCCCGTATTTTCAGCAGTTCCTCATCGAATTTCACTGAGATTCCTCAGCTTTGAAGCTGCGTGATCTAAGATTTCATTCACAGCACGCCACCTGTAAATATTACTGCCGTGGTCATGTCAATAAAAAAAACATCATTACTTTCATAAGGTTTTCTAGAGCAGATCATGACCTTCTGGTCCTACCCTCCATCAGAGGACAGAATAGACTGCAGTTGTGCAGCTGAAGAGGACAAGGCTGAATGTTGGGCAAAGCAGCTCACTTTGAGTGCATCGCTCTTCAGCTTCAATTTACAATCCCCCTTTACTCAGTTCTTGGGTTTTGAGTATATTCTGGATGTTTCTTGTGCTAAAAAAGGGATACATTTTCCGTGTCTGTATTGCAGGATTATTAGTAAGAGTACTATTAATATAGCCCTAAAATGACATTGCTAGACAGTGTCAGACAGTTTTATTTTGTTTATCCAAGATGCTCTGAAAATAGAGCTCTGTTTTAAGCTGATTAGAAGCAGACACTATATTGTGGTGTTAATCAGTAGTTTTATTGTTTTGGTTGGTTATGGCGACCTGGGCCATCTTTTCAAATCTGTCGAAATGATTGATTAGGCCTTTTGTTTCCTGTTGCCCTTCAGGGCAGAGAGTCAGTATATCCATTATTTATGGCTGCCTTAGTGCTGTGAGGTCCCGTCCTGCTTCGCTACTGCTATCCTGCCTTTATGACATTTACCTCTACTGAGAGAATGTTACTACAGCCATGCACTCTATCAAGGCTAACCTGGCCAAGGGGCTGTTTTACTTGTTCACTTTTAAAACTGTTGAGCAGGAATTTATTGTGGTGCTGGAAGTGAACATTCTGTTGGCAGTAATCCTCATAGCAAAGAGTTGCTATTGATCTGAATGGACTGTCCTGCAGAAACCCTTTGTCTTTGAACTTCTCTATTTCATATACTTGTTTTTTAAACCCTTCAAGTTTAGATATATTTAGATATGTAGTCATATTTTTTGTTTGTTTGTTTTCTCTCACACATTTCCAGGTTACTGATTAGTGCAGAATATGAGAATGTAGAATGATATAGACAGAAATATAAAGAATATATTTAGATATAATATATGGAATGGAATAGCTTTGCAAATTCAAAGTCATCACAAGCAATTTATGCATTCAAACGTTACTCAGATTTTAAAGGTGCATTAACTGATTTATTTCTTTCATTACTAGTACATATAACCTGGAAAATATGTTGAACATATAAAAAATTGTTTTAACAAAGACACCAACACAAATCTTATGTTCACACTGACTTTCTGTCAGTAAATTTATTTAAACCCTCTTCTACACCACAGTACTCTACCCCGTCTCCAGCTATTTGCTAAGAAAACATGGTGGTTAGCAACACGTGCCGCTATGTTATGTTACTGTTGGAGATAAAAAACTGCTATGCTGGCAAAAAATGCAGCAAGAAACGTGCTAAAACAAGATTCAACTTTGGAAGCGCTTTTCAAAGATGGAAGCAAATAAGTGAAGGAAATAAAGCTGAATGCAGAATTAGCTACGTTCCTCCTGGATCTTTATCACTCAAAGAGTCGGGTAAAGTAATGCTTTGGATGAACCATCTTCATAAAGATCTACGTGATAATAGCCAACTGCACCAAACTTCATTGCAGGTAATGAAGCTAACTAGGCGAGACTGAAGTTGGCTTCAGATTACAAACCTTCATTCAACATTAAATGGTGCTGTAGAGGTGATATTTGCTTCATTAGAACTCATTACAAAGAAAGACAGGACAACAAAAGCGCTCTTAAATTATCCTATTCTAAAGCAGCAAATTGGTTTGTACCGTGTGCCAAGTGTTTATAGGCTTAGAACTTCACAATCCCTCCATACAAAAGAAACACAAGAGTTTCAATGTTTTCATCAGCTAGTGTTTTGTGTAAATTCCTGAAGACAATGTGACGCCATGTATGACACAAGAAAAGAGTCTTAATTCATTGTGTATGGCGTATACAATGGAGGGACTCAGTATAAGAAGAAGCATAGTATTGAACTAAATTATTAGTTTTGTGCATCGTTACACCCCTAATATACATACATATATACACATATATAAATCTCAGGAGCTAGTAAGGGGCACGGAAGCTTCATAGAGGTTCAAATTAGCCAAATGGCTGGGAGACCACTCAAGCTGAGTATTTCAAACTGGATAAAGTTTCAGCAGTGTTCATTTTGTGTGTCTTTGGCTATTTGTCCCAGCTGTCTTCTTTGACAGCTTCTGGCGCTAATTGAGAGCGAATGTGTTTCTTTACCTGACGTTCCATTAGCAAGTCGACATCCTCCAGGCTGGAGTTGTGCACAGGCTGATAGTGCACGGAGTAGGCATTTATCAGCGGGCCCGGCGCATGCTCGCTGCGCAAGCCTCGCCCATCAAACTGACACTTCTGACAGTTCTCCCACGGAGATGTTGACGTACAGTACGTCAAACTAACATTGCCATATGATTGGCATGTCATAAATACAAACAAGCTCATCTGATGATATTCTCCGTAATTGCTGTGTGCAGAGAGACAAGGATAAACAATTTGAGTTGTCAGCCGTAATAAGGCTATTTATAATTGACTGAAGACTCTCCAGAGTGGTATGACTGATCTCTTGTTTCAGCGCTGACTGTGCTCTGCTGTCTTTTGTGTTGAGATATGACAGTTTAATTGCGTTAGGCCTGTCTTTTGCATTAAGGTTGTGCGCTTTTGTTGTAGGCCTTTCGAGTTGCTTTTTTATTCAAGTGTCTTGTGTAGGTTATCCGAAGGCAGCAGCTGGTGGTAAGAGACTGTAAGAAAATGCCAGCCATAAGAGGGTGATGTGGTGTTGGGAAAGAGAGAAAAAAGCTCTAGACATCTTCATACTCATCATCACAGTGCCTACTGGTATTTGTTCCAACAACATTGCCTGATTTTTCTACCCAGCTCACCTCCTTAGCAAAGTAAGACCTTAATTAGTGAAGTCAGGGGTTTTGGTCCATATTTACCAGTAGAAGTTTTGGCCCTGAAAGAACTGAGCCGAGTTCTCATGCTCCACAAACCTGAAGACATGGTTCTGCCAGCGACTGTTAAAAGTGCCATAAACTATAAATACTATAAAAAGGTTTTACAACAACAAAGTGTTGACCTTGTCGCTTGATTCACTGTAAAGCTGAAAGAAACTGCTGTTTGTTTAAATCGTAAACAGAGCAATAATCAGTAAGCTGAAGAAACCGTTGTTGAAGCTAAGCCTGAACCAGAAATGTAAACAGTATGACCTTAATATGTCCCTTTCTTCTTCAGATGTTTTGCAGTGATTTTCACTTTACTACAACGAATAGTTTATATTTTGAAATTTGTCTTGAATAACGTAGAAAGAATGTCTACCATTACATAATTTAATTTACATAACTATTACATGTGTGAATTCATTAATATTATATCTTTATTGCAGCCAGATTGTGTTCTGTCTAGCAACAAGGATGATGCAGATTGGATTATTTGGCCTGCATTTCTTAATATACAAATGATTTCCCTAAAGTCATTTTTTTTTCTTTTCAGAAGTGCTTGAAGTATCAAATGATGCACCTTTAATGTCGTGCTGTTGCCAAAACACGACTGAGATTGCTGTGAATGTGTGAGCACTGCAGTAATAGGCAAGTAACGTATTAAACAGTGTGTAAAGCTTGATTCTTTATGTGAAAGGTTCAGGCTGCATTAGGCATACATGTTTAGGCTGCTTAGGCTGCAGTAGCTTTGCATACATTTACTTAAAGGAGAATTCCTCTGATTTTCTAAATTTCTGCATAATGAAATGGTTAGATGTAAGCACAGTCATACGGAGTGATGATGTGAAATGCACCATTCTCTGGTGGTGCTGATAGGAACCAGATATCTGAAGAGTTTAATGCCTATAAAAGCCCCTCACATTGAATAATTACAAATATGCTGAGACTTTGTTTTACTATAGTTTTGAGAGAGTTTTGGCCTAAAAGTTTTGGCCTATTTTTAAAAATCCATTCATAATGGAGGGGTACATGCAGGGACTGTAAGGCAAAATAGTCTCCAAAGAAAACTTTTTTCAGATTTACCTGTTTTTTCAACATTACACACAAAAACTCAGAAGATTTATGTAGGCTCACCAGTTTTGGGTAGTAAATAAAATGGCTTTTGTGACCCGTGGTCTCTATAAGCACTGTTGTAAAGAAAGAGCTGGTTTACATCTCTACCTCTGAATTATGCAGAAATATTTCTTTTAAAGTGTCCAATAATCCAAGGTTATTTTAGTTATCAGGCCTAAGTTTTAAGATGTAGTTATTTTAGTTTTATGGTCAGTAAGGTTTAGTATGTATGTCTAGATATACTACAAACACTGCACATAGATGCTTTGCTTCTGCTTCTCTGGAAGGTGCAAATGTTTATATGCTTCCATTTTGTACCATCCTTCTATGATAAGGGTTAGAACCAACACTGAATGTTGCTAAAAACAGTCTTGGCTGATAAGATATTAGCATTATGCTGCAATGCTGTCAAAACGTTCATAAATTCGGCTGAAACTAGAAAATAATTAAAGACACGATTCTAGACCTCCCTGTAATACATTTCCTTTCATCTGTAACAAGATCTCTTATTTTGTGGTTGTCTTGCCACATGCAAACCATAACAAAATCAAAATTCAAGACAACTTGGCTCTTAAGCAGTAGCCTCTTTTTCTCCCATCTGCAAATCCAAGCAGGCTGCACTGCCGAGACTCGTGAAGGGTCCGTTTGCATTAATGCTTTGATCTTCTCTGCAAGTAATTATTTATTTGTTTCTTCACTGATGACTAGAGTGGGTATCTGTGCAACATGAGCTCATATGGTTCCAAATGGCCTGAAACCACGATGAAACACTTCACTGGTGACTGCATTTTTGTGCTGGTCCATGGAGGGTCAAGCACATCGTCCCCTAGTGACAAGTGATGGGCTGTGGCTTTTGTAAAGTGATGTGGTCAACATGCTTTCAGCCAGCTCTTTGTAAGGGAGGTCGCTGTGTGGAGCGCCACAAAATAGTTTAACATTACCTCACCCTATTATGCTAGCAGACTGGGCTAGCATCACTTAGTAGTTACTAGTTTTAGCTTTAGATGCAAATTGCAAGAAACACTCCAGATTAGGAGCAGCAATTGTACAGCTGTCTTACAGTGATATTCCAAACATTACAAAACATTCAAGAAATAAAGGACCTTCAGAGGTTCTTCAAGAAATAGAAGGCTGTCTGAAATGCAGAGTGACTTAGAGCACCATTCACTGACCGGGGAGCTCCAGTAGGCTAGCACTAGCTCAACAAGAGGCCATCTATAGACCTCCATGCACAACTGTGCTTCATTCCCATGACAGCTGAATGGAACAGCAGGAGGAGCGAATGATATTCAGCGCTCCTGACCTGTGTGTCTGTTGGGCGACCTCTCTGGTGACACGTCCAAACACAATACAACTGCACAGCCTGATCATGACAGGCCAACACTGGAGCCTCCTCACAGATTCAGAACCGCAGGCCCAGCTGGAGTTTGGGTAGCCTTTGAGGCTGATGCTCTTTCTTTTTTATTTCGTTGCACTACTTGTTGGCTTTATGAATAATGTGTGTTAAGACTACTGTGTGGCTTTCAAGATGATAAGTGAAAGATTAGTTGATGACACTATAAAACCTTATTGATGTTATCATACTAAAGGACTCATATCCTACATTTTTCTTGTGCTTTTAATTTTTAACTTTAGGCCTCGTATAGCATTAATGTGCTTTTATGTACCAAAAATAGTAATAATTCATGTTTACATCCTTTTACAACCTCATTATCCCTTCAAATTAAAAATATTTTTTTTACAACGCATTTAAGACTAATATATACGTAAATGTCCTCTGTTTTGATTGGTTGTCCTGTATTGTGTCTCACTCAAAAAGCATTCAGAGCTGAAACACGCCTTATAACTTCAATATGAATGGGCAGAGCTAAGCTGCTGTAGGCTAAATAGGTGGATACATGGGAATACGTTGGTTTTCAGGAACACTGAATTAAAAACATGCTGTTTTTGCAGTTTATGCAAATGGGCTGGGGAGTGAATGGTAAGTTTTGAAACTTTAACAATAACGACATACTATATCAAACTCTTATAAAAGTTTTAAAAAGTAAGGACTAATTTTCCGTCCTATATGTTCAACTACTCTAAATGGATCCTAGGTGGTATCCATGGCAAACGGTGTTGTAATTCTTGAGACAGGCAGGTTGTTAAAATATTTTTTTTTCACAGGACTTCCCTAGGGCCTGTTTGAACTGAGCTGAAACAGATTTCCTCTTTTTATAACCAATGAGGAACACAAACCCACTTCATTCTGCCTCACTTCTTCTATAGACAGCATATGGCAAAGCGGGAGTGCAACAGTTGGTTCAGTGGAGGGCTACAGATTCGTACAAAGAAAAGCCCAGACATCACTGGCATTCCAAATAGGAGGCAGGCACAGTCTCTTTTATTGGCCCAATATGTTGGTGCTTTTCCACAGAGAGCTACTTTTGTTCCCATATCCTCCAGCATTCAGACGCATGTTTTCAAATGTTTTACACCTCATATAGCACTTTGTATTTGTCAGGCACACTTTGACACAGATGTAAGTGATGTTACTCTTTTAAAAGAGTCCAGCAACAGAGGAGGTTCTTTTTTTGATCTAGCCAAAGAACTCTCAGCTTGAATGCATGAGAGGCGACTAGGATGTGGGTGGGGTTTGAAGAGAAAAAAGATTTTTCCCTCTGATTTTGTTCAAGTTTTAAAAAGTTTTATGTGCAATTAGAATATGCACTGCTGTATGCAATCAAAAGGTTTTCCACATCAGTTTAAAAACTGTTGCTATGTGTCATATTCTGTTGAAAAGACCATAAAACAACCTGCTGCTTGACTCCTTACACATCATCATGAGACTGATTATGAGATGAAATAATCATATTTAAGCTTGTAGTTTAATAAATCCCATAGAATATGTTAGGAAATCTCTAAACATGTTTAATTTTGATTGTACTCTCTTTTCTCAAGCTTGTGAAACTCATCAACTCATATCAACAGGGTTAGGGTTATTGTTTGGATTGGGGAAAGTTTAGGATAAGAGCTGTACTGAGGTTAAGATTAAGGTTAGACTGACTGGTTGGGTTATGGTGAATTTTCACAATATTTCGTTGAATGTCATTTAACCCTTTAAGGCTGACAAAAAACATGGCTGTGCCATTTAATCTGTTCTTCTCTGACATTAAAGGGAATTCTCAGTGCTGTTCTGTTTATTTGATATATAAAGATAGGATAGCAAAAGATTCACAAACTACCTTTTTGAACAGGAAAAGACATACGCTACACATCATTAGCATTTTATTGTTGCTCTGATAAACGTAGTCAATAATAAGTGTCAATAATAAGTGTTCACTGATCTGAACTACACAAACACATTTTGCTCTGAAAAAAATACATAGTACATCCAGCAATAAAGGAAGTCTTGTGCTTTTACACAGTGATAGAAAACATGGTAGCCACAGAAAGCTCATATTCTACATCCTGATGTGTTTCTCTGTGGTCATTTGCCATAAGTCCTCTGGTGGTGGATTTAAATGAATTTCAGGGGCCATTGCCAAATTCTCAGAATGGATCACTAGCAAGATGCCTAGTTTGATAGGGTTAAAGACAAGATCAGTCACAAAGATCTACAGTGGACCATCAAAGTAAAGGGTTACTGCAAAGTCCCTGCAAAATTTTAAAGGGTTCATTTAAACGGCCGTTTACTGACCCCAAGCCTGGAGTCAGTCGGAGGTCTCTTACCTCGATCATAGGACAAGACTTGTCATCTGTCCATAAACACAGCACCTAAAGGAGCTTCAGTTAACACAAAGACTTCAGATAAGGCAAATATAGTCTCTATGAGGCTGTCTGTGACTGGAACCATTCTTAGGCTGGAATGTTTTTGAGTGGAATGTGATGCTAAAAAGCATCTCTCAACAGCTGATTACTAAGAGACTGAGGCTTGTCTGTTAGATCTACAAAGGAATCACTGACAATACCTCTACGACAACAGTATAAGTTTGTATTCAAAACTCATGCAGCCTTTTTGTCTTGTTAGATAAATTGAGGCTGAAGGAGAATCAAGTTACCGTCTAAGCTCTCACTTCTTAGGCCATGTAACCAGAGTATGACTAAAATGTTGTTAGTAATTGTGACTGAGCCTAAGGCTTCAAGAGTCAGTTGACCTTTAGACCTTGCGGTAGCTTGAAGAGCAATGTGGCCTTCTCTGAGAGAAGTCTACTGAGCATTAGTGAGCATCATTTCTGTTTCTGACTCATAATAACATACTATAAGTTGCACATGTGCAGTAGTTTATATAGTGCTCAAATTGTAGATTAGCTGTCTAAATGTGACAACAGACTTAGACTTCAGTCTCTCTGTATTGTTTAGTCTGATGACAGGAGCTTTCACTACACTCACTTGAACCAAGAGGACAACTGCATGTAACCTTTGACTTCTGACCCTAGCTGACACCTTCACACCCACCCAGGAAGTGACCCTACTCTGACCTGCCCGCCAGTGATATGGTGTGAATAGGCCGGTTAAAGATGGGCGTTGTCAGTACGAGTGAGCGAACTACAGGAGCGGGCCATGGGGGTTTTGTTCTAATCGTTTCAGACCGATGTCGGCTTATTTAAGAGAGGCTATTACATGATAATGGCCATTTGAACTAAACGATGAGGGGGTTTAGGCCATGCAGGGGGGCAGGAAAGTAGAGCAAAAGCAGGGTAGGGCCTGCTCGAGTCGAGTTTGATAAATGAACTGGGAGGAGATGCCCATCTGGTGCTCTACCTTCAGCTTTTGCTTTCCTTTATTTTAGCTACACATTCACTTGCACACCACTTCTTTTCTCTTTCCCGTGCTCTCCCTTCTCGCAGTGTTTTGGTTTTGCTTGTTCCATCACTGGCCTAATTTTTCCTACAGTTATTGCAACAGATTATGATATATGAAACTGGTTACGCTCCCATGTTTTACCTTAAGGACTCTTTCTCTCTGTTTAGCGAATCTCTCAAATGACATGCAGAATCAAAGGGCAGCACCACAGGCCTCTTTGTCATAACCAGATATGCACTACCCTGGGACCGGAGACTGATTGTTATCATTTAGAGTGCGCAGGCTTGACTTTAACCGGAGTGGACATGTGTGTGGAAACAATAACATTAGGAGCTCTTAATTTCCCCTGGAAACACCATCAATTATTCATACAGATCCAGTTGGTGCTATGGTTGCCTCCTTCGCTCCATGAACCGCTGTTAATTACAACCTACAAGACTGTTACAGTTAATTTCAAGGCAAGCATATTGTCTCTTCAAGGCTGTCGAGTGGGTCATAAATTATCCTGAAGGTGAAGGAGAACTCGGGGGAAACAGTTATGAAAATTTCATCAATCTCAGCCGCGCGCCACAGCTGCTCCTGTCAGCGGCCGCATTGTGGAGGAGTAACGCTGGGCGCGGGGTCAAACCTGGGGGGCTGCCAGGGCCGGGGGGGCCTGTCACATCCCAGGACCACTCTCTGTCATGGCAGTACACTTACACCCGCATACACACACACCAGCCGTTACTAGGGTGCTGGGCAGAAAGCCATGGAGGCAATCTTCAGGCTGTCCTCTTCTATTAATTTACTTAAAGCATGCTCTGCGGTCAAGCTCTTCCTTTTATTAGATTGTGTGTGTGTCTACATGTGTGTGTATATAATGTGTGTAATCATTATGACTGTGCACATTAGTAGTCAGTTTGAGGAGAATCACACTTCTGAACATGGCTTCATGAGATTAAACGTGTGCATAGACAACAAGCAGTCACTACTTTGGGGGCCATCTGTAACTGTATATACCTCCACTCTGTGGAGTCCTAAAGCGATAGTTCAATGACATATCAAATGTACACAATTTTAGCCTTACTGTAAAAATAGTAGATCAGCCAAGGCATGTTTGGTGTCTAAGGTTATGTGTTTAGTTTTGCACTGGAGCTACAAAGCTAAAGGAGCTAACAAGTAGGGCTGCACAGATTACTAATATTTTTTCCCTTCTGATACCGATATCGATACCTGACCAAGTATCTGCTGATACACAGTACCAATTCAGATTCTAATCTAACTATTTTTTAGGTACCTGTAAGTACAGATATTTATACCATTCCACTTTTAAAATATTTTATTTTGGTGCAAGCAGTGTTCCATGTCACAAATGAAACATACCAAGCTTGAATGAATGGCATTTTCTGGTTGGATAACTTCATGTGTGAATGGTTTCAAAGCTACAATGTCACTGTGGTCCTTGGCAGCATTTATCTTTAAATACTGCATTAAATTTGATGTATTGAAATTCTTGATAGTCTTGCCTCTCCTCATCCCACACCGCTGACACGTCACTTACTTCAGTTAATCTACTAGCGCATACATTTCAGAAATTGCTTTGTAGTGTCTTTATAGCAGTCTCTATTGCCCATACCAATACTATATTTTATATATTTAGTACATATAAGCACCAGTATTGGGGCTGTTACCAATATATACTGCTGCAGCACTACTAACAAGTAATGGAAGCTCATACTTAACAATTTGTAACATACATTAGAATGTTGCTTATTTTGTTATGACACTACAGACAGACTAAATTAATTTATATTTACACATTTGGTGGATGTTCTTATCCAAAGCGACGTACAGTTTAATCATGTTAAAGGCACAGGCGAATGAAGTGTTAGGTGTCTTGACCAAGGTTTCTTAGTGGTATAGTGTGGTGTGCATGCCCAGGCATCCAACCCTAGTTTTTAGGTGTGCACTCTTCTTTTGTCTGTTTATACTGATGACACTATGACAAACCATTGAGATAACAAATATATGCAGTTTCTATGTAGCCTTGTAGCCACAATGCAAAACTAAAGTAGTAAACTACAGACACCAAACACTGGTTCACTACATTCGGGGGAAAGGTTAAATTGTGTAATCTTTATTTATCTCAAACTATTAAATGCTTGTGTAACGAACCTGCTTTTCCAATCTGAGACCATTTCTCGTTGATGTCAGCTACAGTGCATTTTGTTATATCACACAGACATGTGCACACACACCTTATTTTCTGTGATCAGCAGTGCGGGGCCAGCAGGCTCCCCTCTGGTGCCCCTCTCTGCCAACAGCTGTGCCACCCATCCGCAGTCATACATCAGCGCCCATGCCCATCCTCTCCCCTCGGCCCGAGACGGGCACTCAGGTGTGTGAGCGGCCGTGCTCGTCAGGTGTGTACATCCTCTTCCATCCCTCAATCTGTCAATTAGCGAGTGCTAGGATGAGAGGAGAGGTGTGTGTGTTGCATTCCAGTGGCAGGAGCTGTGATGTTGGCCGGCTGGCCTGTCACGGAGAGGAGCGGGGTGGAACAAAGCTGACATGGCTGTTTTGTCTTTTCTTTTGTTGAAGGAGGAGGTGGGGGTGGAATTTTAGAGTCTGTCATGCTGACAAAAGGTTTTTTCTATGTCAAAGTTGTACAAAAAAGCATATAGGCTTATACATCAACATGGGATTCAGAGCCGTATTGTTTTGTGTACTAACTAAAGGAACAAGCACAACGACCCAAATCCTGCATGCGTTTAGTCACTACACACTGTACAACATAATTTGGGGCCAGTTTCTCACACCCGGATTAACTTAGCTTAAATGGGGCTATTCAGTGGTGAAATTTTTAAGGCAGCCAGGTTGCTTACTTTTTAAGTTTAAACCAAAAATCTTTAATACACTGTAGCGACATAGAGTCTAGAAAAGATCACATATTTAGAAAACACAACGTTGCCTAAAGTGCCACAAATGAAATGTACTGTACGTCTGGAGCAAAAATGGAGCCTGAAGTATGTATTCTCTCAGTGAAAGCTGTCTGTATTATTCCCACTGAGCGACGTATGATGCCTGATTTAGTGGATGACCTTCTGTGTTTGGGGCTCTGTCTGGGTCTTTGTAAAAGCCGTCTCCTCCTTAAGACTGGCACGTTTTGGCACCTCGGACAGACGCGTAAACAGATGCAGTCTCTGTTAGTAATGACAGGTGATTATATGTGGCAGTGGTGCCAAGGCAATTAAACGGTGGGCTGACGGCACCATTTGGCGCACTGTTATCCCAGCGTTAGGGCTAATTGTAGCGGCACTTTCGCTCCTGCCAGGACGCGGCTTCGAACATCGTTAATTTTACACCAGAACATGTCGTCTGGAGATGAATGCTGGCTTTGGTGGAGCTCACTTCTATCCCAGGCAGGATCAGATGCTCGGAAGTAATTAGCCTCACCAGTTTTTCCCCCCCTTTTTTTTTAGATCAAGGGTGTGCTCATATGTGTGTGTGCATATTATGTGGTATTGCTTTTCCTTAGTGGTGTCACCTTTGATTTGGCATGCTTAAGAGGTGCATGGTGACCAGTCGGCTTCAGCAGTTTGACAGCTGTGACAGTATTTCTGTTTGATATTTTTTTTACCTTTACTGTTTGAGGCTATTACTGTATTGGCTACTTGAGTAAAAACATGATTTAATAAATCTGTGACTTTGATACATTGATGGCAAGTGGAAGTATGATCATAGTCTTTGTTATGACCCGATAGCACATGATGAATGTTGGGATTGGGATTAATACACATATTTTCAGGTTACAGATTTCATTTCAAATTTCATATTTCAATATTTTATGTGTTTTATGATTCTACAGAGCTCTAATTATATACTACACAGAAGGATTTGCCTCTGAAAAATACAAATTTTATTTCAAAGCAAAAACTACAGTCACATGCAGTTGTGCATAAGAGTAATGTAATAAAACAGTGCAACTGATCTATAAACAACGCAAAAACCTAAATTCCTTCTATGAACACTTATACAAAATACAAAACCTAAACTACCTCATATAAAACTTATACAAACTACAAAACCTGAACTGCCTCATATAAATGCTTATACAAACTACAAAACCTGAACTGCCTCATATAAACGCTTATACAAACTACAAAACCTCAGCTGCCTCATATAAACTCTTATACAAACTACAAAACCTGAACTGCCTCATATAAATGCTTATACAAACTACAAAACCTGAACTGCCTCATATAAATGCTTATACAAACTACAAAACCTGAACTGCCTCATATAAATGTTTATCTCGTTGTGATAACGTAGTATATGCTGAACTGGCACTTTGAGGATTACTAAAATTCAGATAATTCACTTCTAGATACACTGTATTATCTGTAATATATTTTAGGAAGAACTGATCTTATTAGGTAGCTGTAGCTGAATATAAAACTGGCAATCCTGGCTTAAATCGTGCCTGGTCTGGACCGTGCCAAATGTTTTAATGGCACTCAATTGGTCTGCTGGCCCAGTTAACATATGATACCATTTGCTGTTGCACAATGTGACGTGCTGTTATTCTTTAATTACTCTGGCTTTAACAGTGCAGGGCTTGGGCAGCCTCCGCTAACTATCTTTAATCAGACTGGATTTCTATGAACATGCTCCACCAGTGTGCAGTGGTATGTATGACTTAACAGTCATGTATACACACCCTTTCACTGGCGCATGCACATTATTTCAGTCTTATCCACAGACCACAACACATGTATGTCTTATCCCTGGCTTTATAGGACATGTGGTGGCGGAATGCAGTTTGAAATGGAACACAATGAGTTAAACCAAAGAAACAAGTAGTGTGTTGCTTTTGTGTATTTTTAGCAGATGTTTTCCCTTAGCATAATCCCACTATGTGAAATATTAATCAAAAGCACAGCAAACAAGTAAACAAACATGTTGAGGTGAGGTTTGTAAGTGTGCAAACAGTTTGGTTGCTTGTTTATCATCCTTATTTTGTAGTTTGTGCCTTATAGTATTTTTATTTTGTTTGTTTTTTAATTCTACCATATATTACATGCATTTAACAACAAGTATCATGTACAACGTTCATGTAAAATCAGAGTATTGGTGTTGTGGAATACACTCTTACAAAAAAAAAAAAGGTGACAGTGCCATAGAAGAACCATTGTTGTTTCCCTAAAGAATCCTAACCATTTTTGTAAATGAGTTGTGTGAGTGTTTAGTTAGCATAGAACCTTTACATGATTGTGGAGGCTCTTTAAAGATTTTTCATAGAACCATACATCTAAGCTATTAAGGAAATTTCATTATGAAGAGGGTATTTGATGTTTTTGTAATACAAACATTACATTAATGTAATCAGAGATAGTGTATGCATGTATGTGTGTTGGCAGAGGACAGTAGTGTCAGATGGAGTGTAATTAGGAATTGGTGAACAGACTGTGCTCCCGGTGGGGTGAGTATGCTAGATGCTGTTGGGATTCAGTGTTGTCAGTTTGGCCAAGGCCAGCGACTTTTAAATATTGGGTCAAAGACACTTCCTGTGTGTTTCCATAATCCCCCCCACACGGCCTGGCCAAACTCATCAGTGGCTAATGAGACACACACACACACACACACACTCGCACATGCACTCTCTTTAAAACCAACACAAACATAAAGTACTGCGCACCTGCCAGATATCACCCTTTCCTTTATTTAATTTTCAGTCAAAACAGCTGTTATGTATTAGTTATTCTTTTTCAGTGCTAAGAAAAAAACAGAATATTTACCAGAAAATTAAACAGAAGCCTCAACAACTAAATCCAGAATCAAAATGTTTTGTACGTAGTACGTCCACCTTTTGTTGCCTTTATTACAGCTTCTTTTCTTTTCAGGAGACTTGCTTTCAGTTTTTCAGAGAAATCTGAAGGGATATTTTCCACACCTTTAAAGTTCAGTCTTAGAAGTTGGTTACATTTTCTGCTTCTGACAATCCTAATAATCCCAAACACATTCAGTGACTTATTAATTCATAGAAACCTAACTCCACATCAGGTTTTGTTGTTGTCGGGTTTGGAAACTTACAAAAGTAAAGAATAGATCAAAAAATACTAACAGATTTGATACTATATTTAGTGGTGAATTTGTGTAATTTTATGTTAAATATATGTTTACTTTTTCCCAACACTGAAAAATGTTCTTGTACTTAATGGCCTTTTAAATGGAAACAACAGGGTGGTCTCTGACTTTTGCACAGTATCGTATGTATGACGTATGACTGTAATGTTATTTTGTTAAGACGTGTTCACAACAGCACAGAGGTTTTTCTGTTAAGATCTTTCTGCATGTTTCATTTGTTAAAGTCACTGAATTCTAATGAATATTGACACAGAGAAAGTGATGCAATTATTTACTTGCTTCAAATAAGTACATCATTTCCACATTAATAATATATATATATATATATATATATATATATGTGTGTGTGTGTGTGTATGTGTGTGTATGTATGTATATATATGTATGTATGTATATATATATATAATTAATGTGGAAATGTATATATAAGTAACATTAGTAATAATTGTGTTGTGTGAGAATGTAAAGTAAATCCAGTGCATTACTTCATCTCGGTGGTTTTAAACTCTATTATGTTGCTAACTGAAGCTGCTCATGTTAACACAGCAGAATGCTGGGCTCACATTTCAAGCTGGAGTCCTCTGTAAGCTTGCAAGTTACTCACAGATGACAGTCCTAAATAACTTTTGTCACAGACAATTATATTTGTGTTTAATTTAGAGCACAAAAATACCCATGCCAGTGTAGCTGATATAACCATGACTGTTCAATTTGCCATGGACATAACAAACTCATAACATACCATTAGATCACACTGCGGCACAATAGAGGGAGCTTAGAGTTTGAAGCAGTACAGTGAACAGTCCCAGTATTTCTGCTAATCCCCTTCTGATTGAAATGTCACTGATGGTGTGACAAGGCTCATCACCCTGAACAGCGAATTCTATATTTACTGCAGGACCAGACTAGAGCTCCACTGCTCATGTCTCTCTCCATCCACTGAAAAATGAATCCACCCTATTTAGCCCCTGAGCAGTGCAAGTGAAATATAGAGTGACTTTCTTAGCATGTTATGCAGGTTTGTTGGTGCCTTTTTGGAGAAACAGTCCTAAAAATAATGGTTCCTAAATGGTTACTGGCTTTGATGTAAAGTTCTAAAATTTAACTGGTATAGAATTTTTACAGTCATATACAAATGTTTGGGCACCCTTGGTCAAATTGCATGATTTGTTGATTTTCTAAGTGGAAATAAGTTACCACATCTACTACAGAGAACACACTTCTGCACATTTTAATACACAATTACTGTTGATTTGCTGAATTTAACATTAACATGAATGTAACCACTAAAATATGTCCTGTGCAAACATTATAGCACATTTAATATATTACATTTTATTGTTTTCCAATATGTTAACCTCAGCAAATAAACAGAAATTGTGCATAAAAATGAGCTGACAATTGCTATATTTATATGTGTTCCCTGTAGAGGATGTGTTAACTTATTTTCAATAAAACATGTTATTTGACTGAGGATGTTCAAATGTTTGCATACAACTGTACTTTATTTAAAGAACCTTTCATTAAAAGGTTCTTCAAGGAAATCAGTGGTGGTTCTTATCAGGCATCACTCCAAAGAATCCTTTTTGGAACGTTTAAGGGTGTTGGTTTCTTGTTTTCTCCTGATGAAGTCCAACATAATATTGTTTTCTAGGTAAAAAGGTATCCATTACCTGTCAGACTGTCTGCTTTAATGAAGCAGAGATAAAGGGGGTGTGATTTTTTTGTTGTGCTTTTTTATAATGTAAAGGATATTGATACAGTGTTTGACTGGTGTAAGAGTTTTATAAATTTATTGTTCCTGCATCCGTTTAACAGACAAAAAGCGTGTCAAATACACATGCCATACTGAGTACATGATGAGCAGATGAATGAGAAGTCAACTACCGTGTCATAGTTTTAAATTCTCCTTTCATACTGAACACTTGTCACTGTTCTTAGGGGACATATTACTGTCATTAATACTGATAACCACCATAGCAAAAATAGTTTGTTAGTTTATGTAGTATTCTGACCTGAACCCGTCAAGGTAAAAGCATAAACCGGTCTTGACATATTGACATATTGTATTTATTTTTCAGAACAATAGGTTCATTCTGCTAAAAATCAATTGATCACCTCTTTATTTTTCATCCCATGTTTTATATGAAAGAATCCAAACTTCAGTGCGATATGCCTGAACTGCTGTCACACTTCTCCTTTTCCTGCTATCTAAAGACACTTTGACAGCTGTTTTAAGTGGATGAAATGGAAGGAGCAATTAAAGAGTGTTAAACTGTGAGAGAACTTCAAAATGGAGACATTTAAACTTCTTTTGTCCCCTCGTCTGTGACAAACTGAGAGAAAGGGCAGAACTTCAGTTGAGCAGAGTGAGAAGAAGTAAAGAGTTGCCGACAAGAATAGCAAAGAAAGAAAAGCATCATCCGCCTAATCTGTGCTGCTACCTGCACCGAGGAATATAATGATGACGTTGGTATCCAGTGGGGGATTTTAGATTTTCACAGGGGTTGACTTCATTTAAAAGAAAAAGTGAACTGAAATACGAACGCTTTGAAAAATAAACACGCCTCCGAGGGAGAGATCTGAGAACAAAAGTAAGAGATGTACGTGAAAGTAAAAGAAAGAGAGAGGAAAGTGAAAGAAAGCAAGGCACGAGGAAGGACTTTCAATAGCACCGTTCAGTGTGTTTACATGCCGGTGAGACAGAGGCTGCAAACATGGTAATTACCACAGAGTTAGTGAGTTAATTAAGGAATGTTAAGGAGGCCCGCTGGAGAGGCGTTTTGACAGACTGCTAAAATGGCTTCTCATTACCTTTTCTGATGACCTCAGAGGTAACAACCAGGGTGGATGCCCAAACCCTGCAGTTACAACTCATTCTTATTCCAGTGGAGCACACTTCTAAAGCAGGTGTGACTCGTTTGCAGTACGACATATGGAAATAAAGTTTATATTATGAAAAGACATACAGGTCATAATATCTCAGATGTGGCATCAAAGCATGTTAAATTGAACGAGTACAAGAAACGCTAAAGCTATACATTTTCAAAGATGCACTGATCATGAATTTTTACATTCCAGTTCTGATTTCTTTACAGCCAAATTGGATGATGGATGATTTTTTTAGCTGATCTTTATTAGCCTTTTTTTACTTGAAGCTCCCACTGTCTGGACTAAATAAACACATAACACACACATTTCTGGTTATTTCTATTAGCCAAAGACACAGCATAAATAACATCATTTGCTCTTTTATAAATGAAAAATCAGTTGTCTGTTTAAATAACATGGCCAAATTACATGTTTTATGGATTTTCTGATCACTGTTTATTTGCTGAATTTCAAATACTGGAGGAAAAGTAAAACTTAAAACATGACATATACATTTAATATGTGTTTTCCCAATATAGCAAATTCAGCTAATAAATAAAAATTTTGCACTAAAAATTGTAAAACTGTAGAGGAGGATGTGTTAACTTATTTTAACTTAGAAATCAACAAAACCTGATTGTAATTTGACCAGGGGTCTCCAAACTTTTGCATACAACAATACAGATCGGCCAAATTATAGAATAATAAATTGGCTGATTGCTGATTGCTTGTTTGGAGTAAAATGCTTATTCCTATCTTGGCCAGTTCCAATAATGCATATCTACTATACATTATTAGATATAAAAGACATGTTTTTTTCCTGTGAATGTCCTTGAATCCTGATGTCTTTTAGTCTAGAGTAGTTCATATGCCTGATCTCTGCATACATCTATGTGACAATACACTGCAGCTATTGCTGCTACACACTTTACAAGTGTAACCTTCGAATCTACACGCTGAGAGTTTGCAAAACACCACTCTTTGCTCTTTGATTGCACTGATATGCTATTGCATCTCCTCTAACTGAGGTCAGACACTCAGCGTTATTGAATCACGTCTGATCCGCTGCCAATGAGAATCCAATGCCATTGATCTCTGTGTAATATGAGCTCATTAGTGTACCGACTCAGGGTCAGGTTGTTTGGGAAATGAAGAGGGCGGCCATCTTGACCTTAGCGAGCGCCTCCAATCGATTAGCTCTGACTGGGAAAATAAGCCACTGAGAGGTTAACTGTGCTTTGCCTGAAACACGATTACAGTACTTCAGCTTCTTGGTTTTGAAGCATTAGACCAGAGTAACTTAATTAGCACTTTCTTATAGTATTAATAATGACTTAGGGCAGGCAGATTTACATTGATTCTTGTTTCGTGTGTTTCAGGAGACGAATGGCACCGCATATTTGATGTGTTTAAGTTGTGTGAGAGTGCTTGCTAAACTGCTGTACTCCAAGGTAATGTTCTTCATGCATTAGATTAGAGGCTATATAAGTATTTCAATTGAGTGAGATAGACAGAGTCGAGTATGACTACAGATACTAGTTCGTGGCACAAAATATGACCAGCGTTTTAGCTATTTTAAAGTATCTAGATGTATTACCTCTCAGGTAAACATCTTTTAAAGTAATACAGCTCATCTAGATACATTACTTCTCAGGCATTGTAATTCATACAGGTACGTTTGCTTTAAACTTTGTAGAATTCTTAACAAATCCTAACAAATCAGTGATCTTGCAATTACAAAAGTGGCCCTTTCTGCTATTGAACCTCATCTGTCCTCTAAACGATTGTTGACACTGTGGAGCAGCATCTAATATAAATGGTTAATGGGTTGTGATGACCAACTACATGGTTGAAAGACCGTGTAATCTCCCCTCAATTACTGAAAGGCGCATGCAGCCCTCTACCTCTGAAGCCCTTCGCTTCCTCACTCGCTCTCTCCCCCCTCTCTCTCTCACTCTCTCTCTCAACCAGCTGCCACTGACGAGCTCTGATCGCTGTGCTGTCAGGTGTAAAAAATGAAAAGCGCTGCAGTAAGAAAGGCACTTAGATGCAGTAGGCAGATGCCTGGTTATTTGTGTGCTCGCACCATGTGTCACAGTACAAACTCTGCGGCCCTCGCATCTGCACGCCTATTGCTTTAATTATCCATACAGTCTGTCAAACTGCGCTGCAGAAGTGGGCAGCTACACTGTATGTATATACCGAAGTGAGCCTGTATTAATACAATTTGTGCTCGCCTGGTGACGAGTTACAAAAATGTATTACTCACCAGCAGCGAAAAGAATCAAATTTATAAATACTCAGACTATGAAAGAAACTCAATTGCGTCTACATTTTGTCGCTGTCTGGACAAAACCTTGTATCTCCAAAATGGTAACATTTAAGGAGGTGGAAAAAGCACACTTAACTTTTATTTTTAGTTAATGTAAGAAGTAATTTTGAACTATATCTATTCGTCCATTCGTCCTGAACTTTCCACACAGCATAAATGGCAACTAGAGCGTTTAAATGATGTGAAAAAGTTAACAAGTTAAAAGAGGTTTTGCACTTACAGAGACAGTGCGCTTCTATGTTCTTGTATCGCCCTGAAGAACTCTTCTTTGCACCTTTATTTTATATAACAGTGTACATTTGGCTTGTGAAAAAGCCAATAATTTTCTGCAAGTCTGCATTCATTATCATTCTTTTTTTTCCTTCTTCTTTTTTTTTTGGAAACATCTGAAAGAGTGTATTGATACATGCGGGAAAAAAGAAAAAAGTTCTTTGTCTGAAACTGAATCCCATACCTTATTTATAATTAAATGAGAAAAGAAACAGTGTGAGTTCAGAGCTGTTTTGATAAGGGCTATCGGTTTGAGCTGCTTTTTTGCGATGGTTTTGATTAAGAGGATTATACATAGTTTAATGAGGTTTCCAGTTGAGTGCACCGAGTAATGGGGATAATTTCCAGCCTGGGATTCTTCTTTCACTCCAACCTTTTTCAGGTGATGAGTCTGAACGGTCTGAACTCCACACTCAGAAACACTTCACACGATCAATAGCACCGCAGTATGACAATATTTAAACTATATATGTTCTTTCAAAGCAACTGTTGTGAGGGTGGACGAGCTTTACAGAACGATGGCAAAGTCTCGTTCAACCTTAGACCTTAGGGGAATTGAAGCACGCTCTGTTTTTGTTGTTTTGTGTGGTTATCAAAATTTCAAATGATATTTATATTGTTTGTGTATAAAAGGCCACATTATTAGGATAGATAGGGTGTGCTTTGGCCTGTCACAACTAGTGCATAATCATTTTTTAATGTTTGCTAATAATACCTATAGAGGGCAGTGGTGAGCAATGTTTGTTTATTTGATGTCTGCTTACAACACCTTTAGATTACAATGGTGAGTAATTGTTTATTTGAGCTTGAGTTGTGTCTGTAGTCAGTTGGGGGCTGTCAACAGCTAGGAAGCCACAGCTTATCAGCCAATTTGGCTCCTTTTTTTGTGTGTTTTAATGATGGCATACAATAAAAAAAAAAAAATGAACTGTTTATTACAATTATTTATATGGCAATTAATCATCAAGTAAAATGTCATGATTGTGACAGGCCTAGGTGTTCTTTTTTGTTAGCGTTGCATGGTTGCAAATTTGTTGTTGTTCCCAGTCTGCTTAGCTTCGATTAGCTAAAAAACATAGTACAGTTGATAGTGTAGCATTAAACTTGATGCAGTGCCTCTAAGCAGCTTTTTAAAATAATTTCTCATTTCTCAGAGTGGATTGAGATTTTGCCACCATTCTGTAAAGCTTGTCCAAAGTCACAACAGCAGCTATGAAAGCATGGAATTGTCGGTGGTGCATGGACAGGTCAATTAAACTGACTGCTTTTTAAATCATTAAAAAATTCCCTTCACTTCTTTATCGATTTAGGGCTGGTCCCGTTTAAGAGTGAATAGGAATAAGCTCACTGGAATGGCCCAAAACATGATTTAACGGGGGCAGCGGTGAAGATGGTGGCTCTTATATTGGCCAGAACGGCACAGTGTTCCCTCTCTCTGACCCGTGCTTCTTTTGATGATTCTGTTTTACTGTCGCTCCTGTGGGGCCAGGGCTAAAGGCAGCAGACTGACTAATGTTTTTATTACCTCCTAGACAGGCAATACAAATGATTCTCAATCTAATGTAATCACACTTCTCCAAAAAAGAAAAAAAACATATGAAGAATGGAGCATTTGCAGATATATACTCAACACTAATGTCACAGCTCAGGGCCTCGACTTGCCTCTGGGCTTATACCGTACGCAGGTCCTCTCCCGCAGCCGTGGAGGAAAAGAATGATGTGAATATTATTCCTTTCTGAGTGGCATTAGAAGCCCTCATGGTCTCTGCGACAACTTTATCGCCGCGCCAATATGAAAACGGAAGGGGTTGGAGCTCATATTCAGCCATGATTGACAATTATGGCCACATAATTCTCCCCCTGTCATTTCTGCTCGCCGGCTCCTTCTCTCTCCATCGAGGTGACATCCCTCAGATAGAGGGGGATAAATATGTCATAAATCAAGCCAAAGGCTTATGGGCCCCCACTGGGGTAATCTGCCATGCTGCAGCGGCCCAGTATTCATCATTAGATTGTGAACTAGAGCGAGGTCATGGCACCAGGTAATTTCCTTTCCCTTCTCTCTCTCTCTCTCTCTCTCTCTCTCTCTCTCTCTCTCTCTTTCTCCCTCTCTTTCTCGTTCTCTCTCCCTTTCTTTTTCTTAATTCTCACTCTTTTTCTCTTTCTCTCTGTCTGTCTCTGTCCCCCATCTGTCTCCTTCTTTCTTTTGCTTCTTTCCTGTCTCTCTTTCTTTTCTTCTCTTTCTTTTCATCTCATTTTTTTCTCTCCTATATCTTTTTTCTTCTCTTAGTTCTCTGTTCTCCTCTCTCTCTCTTTTTTTTCTTCTTTCCCTCTTTTTCTCTTTCTCCCCTTCACCTCTTTCTCTCTCACTTTCTCCCCATCTCTCCCTCTCTCTCTCTCTCTCTCTCTTTCTCAGACCTCGGACACACACCGTGTGAAAAGCCTCCTCATCTCAACCAATAAGAGAGCATTAAGATGAAATCTCCGTATCCTCTCTCCCTGCACCCTACTGTATTCACTGATAACCACATTTCACATCAACACTTCTCCTCTTCTTTCCCCCCCATCTGCCTCCCATTGTGTAGTGTGTCTGTCATCCAGTGATTTATTAGCATCTCCTAGCACTGCTGCGCTAGCTTCGGTTTGGTTAGCGCTGGCGGTCCTGTCAGATATAGAGTTAATTACCAGCCATAATGAGGGGCTGCTGCTTGGGTGGACATGACATTTGAGGCGTGTCATTGGCAGAAAAAAACCCCACAAAAAAACAAAAAACAAACAAATGAAAAAATTTCATTAGCACAAAGTGACAGCTTGCTTTTATCTGGCAGAGCTGCTCGGATTGAACTCGGCTCTCCGTTGTTTGTTGTGAGCATAATGAACTGCGCAGGCATTTTCCTCTTCTTCTGACACGGACAGTACCAGATTCCTCCTAACAGTCAACAATAACGATGAAAAAGCTCGCCCTGCGTGTGTAATAGCAAACACATCAATTATTCATTTTTGTTAGCCTTATTATCTCCCCTCTGCCGACATTAAATGCTGCGCAGTATTTGAAGGCAGCTAATGATCAATGGGCCTTGAAGCCTGCGAATGCAGTGAGGTGTGTGACAGTACTGATTATATTTACACCTCATTCCCCTAAATATAGACTATGTGCTGTCCTGCTAGTCGGGATGAATACGGTGTTAGCGTGGAGATGTTGCCTGGCGAGGTGACAGCAGTGGAGAACAGTGCTTGCTCGTAATGAGAGGGCTGGTGAGCAGGGGACTCGGGGGGGACGAAAGGGGCCCGTATGCATCATTTCTACCTGCTAAGCAGATGTCTACACTGCATACGCTCTCTCACATGTTGCAGTGTTGACATACCCTGTGGAAGTTGCTGTAGATATATGCAGGATATGCAGACAATCTTTTTTTTTTGATTCTGGAAGTGCATGAAACACGTAGGATGTCTAAAATAACAAATCAATGCAGAAATGTGTGATCAAGTTTCTGTAACAATGGCCCTCTTTGCAGCAGGCAGTACAGTTCGTTTAATTTGACTAGAAGTTAACCTTGTATTCTCAGGGCACTGAGGCTAAAGTCTTTTCAGGCAAGTCTTTTAATTCTAAGAAAAATCCCATTTGCCATCAAAGCTCACACTGGTACGTTAACATCTGCGATAAAATTAAACTTGTTTTCATTTCCAATAATAATTTCAGAGCAGCATCATGAGAATCCAGTTCTTGATGGAGATCTTGCATTTTGCCAGGTTTAATTTTCACCCTGATTTCCCTACTTCTTCGCCAAGTCTACGATTTCTCCTCATAGATGTTCATTTGTTTTCCCGTCTCCTCTTCGCTTTCATTTCCCCATTTCTGTAATTCTTTTATTTTTCGATTTCCTTTATTTCTTGTCTGGCTAAATCACATCACCCCCCCTCCCCTCCACCTCGATAAATAATTTGGGGTGATGCGCAGAGCCGTCAGTCATTGGGGCGCGCACGGCGTGGGCTCTGCCGTGATGCGATAACCGCTCCCATCTCTTTGCTGAGGCATGGAGATTTATTGAGCCGCGATAAGTGACGCGCTAGCCATCACACTCAGCCAAATAGACTCCCCTATGCGTTTATTCTTATTGCGGCAAGAGATGCAAAATGTCTCCCCAGAGGGCCCAATTGCTGCCAAAGAGGCCTGGCAGCCTGTATGTGTCATTACTTTCTATTAGATAAAGAAGGAAATGCGGCTCGCTGGGACTTCGCCGATGATGGCAGTCGTTTGTGTGAGTGACAGAGCATCACTCACCGGCAGCCCTGAAGACGACTCGCAGGCACAGGCCCATCTTACGCTGTCACATTTTTTCTCCCCTATTTAGATGTTTTCCTTGTCTTAGTGGAGTTTCGAAGTCATTATGGATCAAAGGGCTTTCAGGCTGCTGTTGGAAACGCTGCGGCTCTGTGGAAGCAGCCCTATCACAGGCTGTCACTGCCAACACACACTTTCAGACACGCTCCGCTTTTGGGCCTCAAATTGATGTGCACGTTCACTATTTGATAATAACTGCGTAATAGATATGTAATAAAATGTTGCTCTTGAAATATACAACACATCACTAAAACTTTGCACACATGTTAATGTTTTTTGCACATAAGATAATGCTTTCACATTAAACACAACACCCCACATCCCACACATCACTGATGGTGAATGTTTAACTGCTGCACTTTGTCTTATTTCTGCATTGATGTTTTTGCACTATGTGAAAGTGTAAATATGTACAGAATGTGTAAGTTGCAGTGTTTATTTTGTGGGTATACAGTACTGTGCAAAAGTCAGAGACCCTTCATTTAGTTATGTCCAGTCAAAACAGCCACTAAGTAAAAGCTATTATTTTTCAGGAGATATTTCCAAGGAGATATAAGATAATCATCTTGCTTAAAACATGTGAAAGTCAAAAGAAAGTGAAAAAACAGGAGTTATCAAAAACTGGACTTCAAAAATTATTAAAAGATACAGAGAAAATAGGACTCTTTGCAACAGTGCAAGACCTGGTAGACACCAAAATGGTCACCATCAGATAAACAGTACTTAAAGCTTTCAACTTGGGGAGAAAATGGAGTTTCACTTTTGCATCAGATCTGAAAAAATCCACAGGTGTTTCTGTCCAGCCTTCCACTGAGAGAAGACAACTCAGCACTATGAGTCTGAAAAGATGTGTAGCTGTCAAGAAGTCATTACTGAGAAAAGGTGAAAATGTCCATCTCAGACAAAGAATGCACCATCAGATAAACAGTACTTAAAGCTTTCAACTTGGGAGAAAATGGAGTTTCACTTTTGCATCAGATCTGAAAAAATCCACAGGTGTTTCTGTCCAGCCTTCCACTGAGAGAAGACAACTCTTCTCACTATGAGTCTGAAAAGATGTGTAGCTGTCAAGAAGTCATTACTGAGAAAAGGTGAAAATGTCCATCTCAGACAAAGAAACTACAGGTGTTCCCAGACCAATGGACTGACCACCAGTCCAGACCTCAAAATCACTCAATGTGTTTGGGATTATTTGGATCATAAGAAGCAGAAAATGTAACCACCTTCTAAAACTGAGGTTTGTGGAAAAATGTCTCCACAGATTTCTTTGAAAAAACTGAATGCACTGAAAGAATGGAAGCTGTAATAAAAGCAAATGGTAGACACACTAAATATTGAAAAATGTAATATTATTTTTAGGGTTTGAAAATAATAATGAGGGTTCTGTGTAATTCTTTAAACATACATATACTTGTACTTAATAGCTATTTTGACTGGAAATGAAATAAATGAAGGGACTTATTGACAGTACTGTAACGTCTCATGTTCTTCCTCTACCGTTGCACCCAGATTTTCTCTCTGAGATCGATAAATACATCTAAAAACAAATACATTCCTGAAGAGCTATACATGCCATTTTGGATCATGGCTATAGGGTCCTCAAGCCACCAACACCAAATATTAAATATAAGAATGACCATTCCTTTCTGGTCTGTACATCTGAGCAATGTGATGTGAAGCCCTCTCCTGTCTTCACTATTTGTGTATGAACTTGTAGAGCAGAATTTTGATTGGTCAGTAAGTCAAAGTTCGCTGTAGTGATTGGACAGTCCCATTAGAGAGTGACCTTCTGGTTCATCCATCGCTAATGTATGACATTGTTTCTGCCCATCCATCCACCTGCAGATGAGCAAATCCCTTGTCATTAAATATTCACATGGCCAATGTCCGCAACGATTTCCTGTCGCTTTGCGTCTGTGCAGCTCATTCTCTCCCTCCATTTTCGTCTTTGTCAAAAGCCATTGAAGTCAGCATCAAAAAGAGATGGCTTTTAGCTCTGTACTTACAGGAGGTTAAAATCAATTCTGTCATACATGTGGTGTGAGATACAGTCAGTATGCACACTGCACACATCAAGCCTGACTCTTTCCTGCTATCATATAATACCATATAGTAGCCCATCCTACACTGTTAAAAAAGATGGTTTTTCAAGGGTTCTTTTGCAAAGAAAATGGTTCTGTATAGATCTATGAACACTAAAAGAACTTTCGTCATGATTTAAGCGGTTCTTTACATCGTGAAAGCTTTCTGAAATGGTTTTCATATAGCAGCAAACAAGGGTTTCTCTGTCGTTATGATGTCAATAGAAGAACACTTTTGGTGCTATATAGAGCCTTTTTTAAAATGTTCTACATAGAACCATACACAACACATTCCCCATTAATCTAAAGAATGCTTTCACGATGTGAAGAACCCCTTAAATCATGCCGAACGTTTTTTTAGTGTTCATGGATCTATATCAAGCCCTTGAAGAACCATTTTTTCTTAGTGTGCAGCTTCTGAAGCCCCTCAGCATCTCATTGAAATACTCTGGAAAGAGGGTTGTTTTTGGCATAGAATGGTGGTGGACACAGAAATAGAAAAATTAGAACAAAACATGCCCATGTTTAGTTTCATGTAGGAGAAGGAAATATAATAATGCATATAATAAACATTTCAGCACTTCAAAATATGACGAAAAAAGGAGAAATGATCAAGAAAATCAGTAGAGAGTGGTACACACCTCTAGCGTTCTGAGAGCATGATAAGGCAAACAGTCAAAAAAAAATATGAAGGTAACTTGTCTACACCAGCATAAACACAATACATCACACATACAGCAAGGCTTAACTAAGACAAAAAGACTTAAATAGATCTGCAGAAATACCTAAACAGAATAAAATGTCTAAAATACATGTAAAGACAGATGACAGAGAGAGAGAGAGAGAGAGATGGAAGGAGTGTAAATGAACACACACAAAACCATCTCTCCCCAAAAATGTGTTTTAACTTTATGCAATGTGATATGTAAATTACACAAAATATGCTAATAGTTTATAATTCATTGTCACAGCGTTAAAGCTAAAAAGTAAGAGTTAAAGTCAGAAGTGTTGGGTTATATTAATGTCATGTGCACAGACTCAAAAGGAAGGTTCAGCTTTAGGTCTCATATGAAAAATCAATATTATGAAGATATGATGACAATATTGGATAATTCACTTACATCCTCAGAAGACACGTCCTTCACCCAGTTTTGACTGAGTTGTCTTTGAATACTCTTTCAACACACTCACGATCATCAGATTCATCCACTCGGGGAAGAAGTCCAAAGCACAACCGACATTACAAAACATTTTTCCGCACATTGTATTCAATTACAGATTTCCACCTGAGAGGTCTCCAAATCCCCAAACGTTACATAGAGCAGCTTTAAGGAAAGCAATTGTGTTAAAGTAATACATTTTATTTGTCTGCAGCCTCTTCACAGTTTTTCTCAGTCTAGGATTGGTTCATGGATACAGCAAAGATGATAGGTCAGGGTGGAAGCATAAATCTATTACAAGTCAAGATGGCGAGAGTTATGATATTATTGTTAATATTATTTTTCCCTGGATGGTGACGTAATCAAAACAAAAAGTTTGTCTTTTAAATAGTATGATATGATGAATTGTGATTAATATGACCAGGGACTATGCACAGCACTCTTTTAACAAAATAAACAAAGATAAAGTCTGTATGGATCTTTTCACAACTTAGTGAAGTCTGCAACAGTTACTCTCAGTCAGGTCTGGAGCTCCAGATAATCTCTGCTGCTGAGTGGCATTTCAAGAAGGTTGAGAGAAGTAGACCAAATATTACTAATTGTTATCTATGTCTCAAGAAATTACTACCTTTCCTGACATTGAGGTGTTCTGAAATCAAGAAGCTTAATGAATCTATTCTCAAGTCTTCAATAAAGAACAGATGTGAGTCGATAGTTAAGATCATATGATATATATCTAAACACACTGACCAGAATGACCAGAGTAGATGATCACAAAGCATTTGTCTTGCAAATAGATTACATATTAATTTAAGTAAATTATTTACCTTTAACATAAATAAAAGTTTTCTTGGGTTGGTGATGTGGAATGGGCATTGCTGGTCTTCACAAAAAGATAAATTAGCATTGCAGTGGGCAGTTTCATTTTACACTGATTGATATGAATTTGGTTAGATGTTTTTGATAGAAAAAAAAACAATAAATAGAAATGTGCTGGAAGTTGACTGATCTCCTGGCTTTGCTGAATAGTTGTGAGTACTTTGAAGGTCATAATAAAAATGCAATGTTTTCGCTTGGAAATATAATCGCAAACAATTGTTAAATTTCAATAACACTTAAGTAAGGCACGAATCTTACAAAATAATACTTAAGTACAATTACTCAAATATTTACCACTCCTGATTTAGTTACATGGTATAGTATGTAATACATAATATGCATAACTGAATATAGAAATAATGTATAGAAATGCTACTTATTTACATTCTCTATAGCTTTGGCAAATCCAGCTCGATCTGTAGTTGCCCTAGACTTAATAATCTGTTATCACAGCTGCTGACTTATTTTACAGGTCTTTCCTTTATACAGTCTGAATACTATTTTTAATTCCAGACCAAATGTCTGACCAGCAGAAGTGTCACTAGAGGTTTTTGGATAGGGGAGCTATGTCTGTGCTAGAGGGGGTCTAGGAGTTTTTTTAATGCCCCAAAATGTCTGTCCACCATAAACATTTAGAACAGCAACAGCCAGAAGATCAAAAAATGAATACTTGCTGAAATTGGCACACAGTAGATCTGTCTCTGTAGTTTGTATTAAGCACAGAGCTAGTATGACTTAAATACTATATTCATACATCAGGCACAGATCATGCAAAAGTCCTTTAGTCAACAATGCTACTTCCTCTCTCTTAGTTAAGCTGCAAGGTCCTACATATATTATTCAAATACACAGAATATAGATCAGTTCAGTGTCAGTTGGTACAATCAGAAAGAGTATGAATTTGCTCTGTAGGCATATTTAACCTAGGTGACAGAATTTCATGGTCATATGTTTCTCAGGTAAATTCATTTAAATTGAGTATTAATTTCAATTGACAGCTAGACAACTCTCCATCACTTTCTTCTAGATCACTAACCTCTGTCAGATCTGTTCCATCAGGCTTGTTGGTCTCCTTCAGCTTCTTTCCTTACCTGTGGTTAGTAATATATTATTTTGGTTAAACTCATATTTACAAGAACTCAAGGAAATAATGAGAGATCAATCTAGTCAAATGTGTTTTGTTTCAACAGACAAAAAAATCTAGTTTTAACTGCTATAAATCATTGGACTGGTCTTCGATGGAGCTGCTGCCTCTTAATTTCGATCTACAGGTTGAGGAATTGAGGGATATAAAACTCTGTTATGATTAACACTACATGACCTTTTCACTGACATTAACTTACTGTAAACAACAATAAATGGCAAACACTGGTGTCATTGTTTCTAAATACTGAACAGAAATATAAAAACAAACACTATATAGAGTTGTCAATAATGTTATTTCTAGTCATTCTCACTATGAAGTTTCTTCAAATTCTTAGACTAGTTGGCTTGTCAGCTAGCTAATGTTAGTGCTAGGCTACCCTTTTTCTTTGCATCCCGTAAACCCAAACTTAGCTAGCTAACAGGCAACTGATAAAAACGTATATGGAATGTATATGGAATTGAATTCTTCCTGAAGAATTATTTCACTGAAGGGACTTCACCTGAATGAATCTTCAGTCATTCCTGGAATGTAGTTGAGTGGTTTCACCTCTGGCAAATTACCATGCGTTGACCCCTCATGAGTAGGTTCATTAACTACTGTTTCTATGGCTAACAGCCTCTGGGCACACTTATTCTTTACTCATTTGACAAATGGACGAATGTTTCTGCTCATCAGCTTTGACTCCACAGGTCTGCCTGTTTTATAGGCTGACCACGGCTCTAGTTCAAATTGTGTCAGGCCATGATTCCACCAGGTTAACATTAGGTGACATTCCTTTCACTTGTGTTCAACAAGCTGAGGTGTAGTGTGATTGGCTGTGTTATAGAATGTGAACGGTTCACCATCTGGTTTGAGAGGTTCACAGGGTTCGTGACCATTACAGTTCTGTTCTGAAGGTAACATCAGGTGATATTACTCCCAAAAAGTAAATTCTTGGATTATGATGGTTGTACATATATTGTTTTTCTTTTATTTCAACAATACCTAATGTTGCAAACATCTGAGCAGTAATTAGCCCTTACTTGGTTGAGATGCCTTTACTCCACTGTATTTTTTGTGTGGACAAATCGTTTATATGGAAGTGTGTGCTTTTAGTGTTAAACTGCTTTTGTTTTCAGCTAAATGAATCAGATAGTGATTGTTTTCATGCTGAGCTGCAGTCCAGCTCATAAGTGAACAGAATCTCAATATGGCGATGCATGATATCCCAGAGGGAGTTTATTCTTCTCTTTTATTTCAGATGTACGCAAAAAGAGATTAAACAAATACATGGGTGTATTTGCTGATAATTAGTGGCTAATGTGGGGATAATTAGTGGAAAGTTGTTTGTTGTATTTCCTCAGAAGGGTCTTTAAACTGAAGTCTCTGAGGGAAAGTACACAGTTCATTTTACAGAGGTCCATAAGTCTCGCTTCTGAAGAGGCAATGGAACAGCATGACTGCAAAACATGATTAAAGTAGAGAAAGGGAAGCTTAGAAATTCTATATGTTGAAATTTAATAAATGTCCAGGTCTAAAATTGTAATCACATTACTACAGGAGAAGGTACTTTTTACAGTTTTATCTTTTGGCTAGATACAATACTGATGGATGACTTATTTAATGGGAATTTTTTGACTCAAGATTAAATAAATGAAGGGTGGTCTCTGAATTTTGCACAGTACTGTAAATGTAATTTACTGATTATTTACTCAGTGAAAATCAGTAATCAATTTGAACTACTTTTAGTAGTATCGGAGGGCAACATATTTGAGTTTTGTTTAACTTTAATGTGTTTATCTCTCCCTTGATGTAAAAGCTTACAATCATACCCTCTAAAAAGATGAATGGCTGAAGGAGCAAAAATAACATTGGTTTATTTGTCTTATTGCTTCTTCTTCTTCTTGTTTTTCATGTTGTTGTTCTTCTTCTTCAAATACAGTATGACAAAGTGCATTTGCACTTTGTAATAATAATAATCATAAATATGAATGTGGCCAGAGATGGGGAGATGAGGACAGTGTTGTGATTCTCCCTCAGAGATGCCTAGAAATGCCTTTTACAATAGCATTTTAGCACATTTATTACCGTCTGTCGAGTGCGTCATAACCACTGATGTACTCTGATGCCACTGGAGAAAGTGAAAGCGGCATTTGAAGGAATCTATTTGGCATCTCTGCTCTTTTGTCTGCCATTCTCTCAGAAAAAAGGGCTGGGAGCCTTTGTATCCTCTTTTCTTGTTCTCCACCTCCAGTTCTCAGTGCCTCCTTCTCTTCTCAGTGCCCCTTTGCTTTGTCCAGGGGAATCATTACTTCTTTGGTGAATATTTCATACACTTCAATACCTCTCCTCTCTTTCACCTGACAAATACCCCCTCTCATCTGCCCACAAGCTCAGGAAATAAATAAAACACATCCTAGTGAGAAACCTGGACAGCCTGGTCTGTCAGACTGAAGGTTCTTCCTTTCTGAAGAGCGAGCCCTGCAGATTCCTTATGTTACCATGGGTGACAAGAGTACGGCCTTTCATAAAATAAGATCTTTAAAGAAAGATTTCTCTTTCTCAAACTGCAAGATGTCTGTGTGATCACGTTTTTGAATTTTTTTTCCTTTTGGAACTGACCACCATTTATTTTTACTTTCTTACTCCAGTGCTAGGCTTGAAGGACAGCAAGCCAAGACTGAGCACTTCTGAAGAAAGTTCCTTTAAGTAGGAGAGGATGGAGATGCACCCTGGATCATCTTCACTCAAAGATAAAGCACTTCAAAACTTAAGTCCTGTTTTCTGTTCATCTAATTACATCTCCCTGTTACTTTGTCACTCCCAGATGAGGAGTATTAATATATACTTACTTAAATATAATTAGTTTTATTATTATTATTTATCCTACTCCATGAGAATGTAAGAGCTAGTTTTTCACTTCCTGAAACAAGCTCATATTTAATTTAAACTGAGCTCCACAAAGTGCTACAATGGGTGTTTTTTTCAGGTATATGGCAGGAGAAAGGATAGCCTAAGGGCTGTATACTACTTTCAAAGCCTTTGGAGATTTCCCACATCCTCTCCTTGCTATCTCTTATGCTTTTTTTTTTCCCTGACCGGAGCTTTTGTTAGGATGCTCTTGGTCTTCCATTTGTAGCCGTAATTATGAATGAGGGAAAGAAGCTCTACAAACCATCTACTGCTTTTTCTGTTTGTCGTTCTGCTGTTGAATTAAAGATAAATGCATATTAACATAATAATCTGAAAAGAGGGAGATGATTCAGCACTACAGAACATTTGATAAAGTTCTTCACATGAATGAGAGAAATTATATTTCGCTGTACATTTGCACAGTAACACTGTGGTGACATATTCAATTTCAGAATCCTCCTGTTTCTATCAAAGTATGCTTTTATTTTGAGAAGATGGGGTGTGGTGTGCTAATGCACTCTTAAAGATGCCAGAAAAGGTGTGATGCTATAGAACATCCACTTTTATTTATAAAACATCCATATAAAGGTTCTAATTAAAGTTTCTTTCCTCAAACTGTACATCCAAGGGAAGAACCATTCAGGGATCTTTATTCTTAAGAGTGTATTTACATGGTTTAATAGTAATGTTTTACTATTTAAATTTTTCAATATTGTTATCAGTATCAGAAAAGAAAAAGTGGCATCGTGCCACCTCTAATCACATATAGTACTGTACAACACAGTCTTCTTTGGAGTGATGTATTAGTGTTATCTGAAATGCTGTGACAGGCCCAAGGCCTGTAGAGTCTTCAGAGCTGGACTGAATAACATATGTTAACATAATTTATACAGTACTGTGCACAAGTTTGGCATCTGAGAAAATTAAATGTAAAACCATTTATCAAAAACACTAATGTTAGAATAAATACAAATAAACAATACATTACATTTATATATTTATTTGTGTTAACCATTTCCAAACCTCTCCTTGAGGAAGCCCATATTTACAGTTAACATCCAATACCTGCTTCAGTGAGTCAGTCCTTCATTAAATTAAATCAGGTGGTCATTCTAATGGAATTTTACAAATCCACACAATGACTAGAGTGCACTGAGAAGTCGGGAACCAACTTCCAAATGTATTTTCCCTATCAAGATAAGAATAACTTTACAGAAAATAAAAAAAAACTTGCTACTTTTTACTGTATATTTGTATTACATACAGGTAAATATATATAAAATACTTATGGGGCATGTGTATGACCCCACTTCCTGAAAAGGAATAAAAACAAGCCTGTGCGTTACAGCTGAGCTCATCAGTGCTTTGTGCTCCTGAGTAGGTTTTTCATTAGAGTGTGTGTGATAGGGCCAACACAAGGGCCAGGCATGCTCCTCCAGCCAGCAGGCCATACCTCACTCTCTGCCCAGAAGAGGCGTCACATACTGGGACACAGCAAGGCTAGAGGCCTGCTTCGTCTGGTGCTATTTTAGCAGGGCTGTGTGAAGGGTGTTGGACAGCTGCAGTGGTCATGCACACATGTGTTTGAGAGCTTGCTGTGACAGGGTGTTACAATGAGAGAGAGAGACAGAGAGAGAGAGAGAGAGATACTACCCTCTTAAAAGAATAATAGCTCCAGGTAGAAATTGTCCCTTCAGGTTGTCCTCATAGTGCAGGTTTTGGTTGTCATCCAAAGCCCTGTCAAAGCTTGTGGCTAAAGCAACACCTCCACACCTACACCTCCACCCTCTCCCGACAGCGAATTAAAGCACGTCTCATGTTTGGGTTATAGGATTGACAAAAACGTGCACTGAAAGTTCACCAAAAGGCTGTATCTCATGCATAATTCATTTATTTGCGTTTACATTGTTGTTATACTTTCTATAGTTATATGATATCATTTTGATCAGGTGAACTTCAAATAACAATTTCTTCACTTGGTTGTTCTGTAATTAAATCTGCTGTGAAATACAGGAAGATTTCTTTTAAAGTGTATAAATGACAGAAAACAATTTCAGGCTATTTAATTATATTGGATGTGGATTTAACTGTTTGACCCCCACGTCCCGTCCACTGTTTACTTTTCTCTATTTCTGAAAATGATCATCTGCTCATCCGTGTAAGATATGTTTACCAAAGTTCATAGTCCACCAACTGTGTATTTTCCCTCTACATGATACATACTGAGACCATCCTGAAGAGCGGGGGGTGAGCGGGACTCTTGGGAATTCTTAGAGGTCGACATTTTAATACTGGTAATTACATCCCAATCTTCCTGTGTATCCACCTGTAAAATTATATTAGCCATGCGATTTCCCATGGTCGTATGGGGAGCAGCCCGGTGAGGAAGTCCTATTTTCAGTGTTTGATTATTTAATCGGAGGGTGATCTAAGGTCTCACGCATTTCTCAAGGTCATGGGAGTTTCCACAGAGAGCTCTGTGAATATCGCAGGGAAATGAGGAGGGGAGTCTGGGATATTTGTTCACAGTCGTGTTCTAGGTGGGTCTGTATGCCTTCATGTCACATGAATGGAAATATGCTTTCAGAAGACCCCGCAGTAAGAACCCTACATGACAGTCAAAAAGAGGTACCCTAAGATGCCCCACTTAATACAGAAATAGATATCACTTACCGGTATCTGTCTGCATATTTCATTTCAAAGACAGGGCGATGTTTCATGCCTAAAAGTCAAGCAAAAATCTGAATAATGCAGCCTGTAAAATACAAAGAAGAACACAGACAGCTGTGAATCTGAAATGAAGATCCATACTGCATTACTCACTGACTTCAGTTCACAGCTTGGCCAGCGGCCACCATGTTGAAACTGGCACCACTGTGTTAGATGACTGCCAGCACATTTTCTCAAGTGACAAAGAAACTGTGTCTTATTAGTTCACGCACTCTGTCTAAATTCTGGACCTCTATAATGAATAATGTACAGCACTGAGGGCAAAAAGGGAAGTTGTTTTCCCATCTTTCGCTATCAGTCTGTGTTAGAAACAGGTTAGCACTTGCTTACTCTGAAAACCAGCCGATAAGCTAGTGATATAGCCTATATATATATTTTTTTTTAAGGTATAATTGCTAGCATGTGTTTGTCTTTTTTTTGCTGTCTGTTGCCTGACTTATTAAAAATAAAGGTTCATAAATAGTTCTTTGCTTGTATTGATGTAGGAAAAAATCATAATGTGATGGTTGTTTAAACATTAAGAACTAAAAATACAGAATGGTTCTTTAAAGAACCCTCTGTTACAAGGCTCTTAAGAGGAAGCAAATGTGGTTCTTCTATGGCATCGCTCCAAAAAACTCTTTTGGTTCCCTTATCTTATTTTTAAGTGTAGCATCAGCGCCCAAGCCATTAGCATAAGATTAAAAAGTCTAATGCAGTGATCTAACCCTCCAACCAAACTGTGTCTCACTCCTGAACAGGAGAAAATTTAATTTAGGGCGCTTTTATCTTGAAGCCTTCCTCCACTGCCACCTGTAATAGCTGTGTTCCTCGACACCGAGCATTAGCAGAAACGCACACCTAGTGCCAGCGCAAATGTAGAGTGGAATAGAAACTCTCTGGCCTCTGGTTCCTCTCCTTTACTCTTAATGAAGCGGAACTATTACCATAATTGTCCTGTAACTTCTGCTGAAAGGGGGTGTGGGAGCAGAGAGAGGAATTCTCGAGTCGGTGATGAGTGAATGGTGAAAGCCCCCGGTCTGCCCTCCTGTCCCCGAATCCAGACGATTCCCCTTTGTGTTACACTGAATGCAATCCCCACAGAAACCTCAGTCATAAACGGGCATGAAATCTGTGCCTCCTCCCTCTCTATAGAGCCTGTCCACCAGAGTGACACTTCCACTGCCTTTTTGTCCTCTGCTTTTCTCACACATGCAAAAGCTCTGCGCGCACAATAGCCTCGAGGTTTTACGTGTCTACGTCTTTCAGCATGTTTCTAATAAGGAATCGTTCATTTCATTATCGGGTTATTTAGTAAAGGACCAGTCTGCTCGTTAATATCTGCCTTGCTGTATGTATAGTCCAGTAATTTGAGGCTAAAGCAGGTTGATTGCATTTCTCAAATAAAAGTATTTTAAAAATTATCTATCTATCTATCTATCTATATATATATATATATAATATATATATATATATATATATATATATTATATATATATATATATATATATATAAAGCTGTTTTTTTCTTTCAACCTGGTAAACTTAACTTCAATCTGAAAAACCTGCTCTTCTATCGATGGAAATAAAAGAGAATAGGTAGACTGCCTGTAGAGGGAGCTCTAATGTTAAATACCCCACCTGTTCCACAGAAAATAACACCCTTTCACTCCTAACCCATCTTCTCTGACACTTCTCTAAACCTGCTTTGGAAATGTGAGCTCGCTGTGATGTGGGACTTCAGTGGGGGAAAAAGGCTGTGATGCTAAACAATTTTAAACTCCAGTAAAAAAACTGAAGATCTTCATCCTTTCATATTTACCTTCGTTTGCTTAAACTGCATGTAGTACATCTTCCAAATTCCTGCTTTAATCTTAAAATAGACATTAAATAAATATGGCAAAAATAATGTGCCAAAAAAAAATTATACTAACATATAATAACATAACTGAAATATCTAGAGAAAGAAAACTGCATATAATATCTATTATTATAGTATCTGCAGTATATCTAAATCCTTCATGTCTTCATGTTTATCAGTCTGATGATATTTCATTGACTGCGGATAAATAATAAATATGTAAACATACAAGCAAATATGAGTCCAAAATACAGGCTGCTCGACTCAGTTGGATAAAAGTGTGTCTTTCGTTTTAATATTTAAAATATAGTTTTGTACAATATTATTTTCAAGTAGGTAAAATTCATCTTACATTTACAAAACCATTCAACACAGCCTACTCCACTGCGAACTGAACACCAGTTAGAAAAGTAACGAACTGCATGTTTCAAACTGAATACGAGGTGCGCTGATGGCGTTTAGATGATACATGTGGGAAAATGTGAATGTTAAAAGCTAATGAAGAGATGTCGTGTGCGCTATAAAGGAGAAATAACTACGATAAAAATACACTTCTAAAAATGAGTTGGAAAGCCCTGCATTGGTGTAGATTACCGTGTATCGTATGAGGTTGAAACAGCGAGCTGTGAAATGTGTGGATAAGCGCTCAACACCCCAGAATACATTTCTCAAACACACACAGAGTGACAGAAGATCAGTGTGTGTTCAGGTCTGAAACGGGATTTGAGCGATCGGGGCTCGTTGGTGCTCGTAAAAAAGGCACCAGCCTCTCTTCATATCACACTGACTGAATGGGACGGAGCTGAACCGCCTGTAGTTTGTTATTCTGTCTCAAAAACGCCCAATTAAACTTAGAGGAATGTGACTAATAATGTTGAGATTTCAGAATGAGAGATAAACGCGTGATCACGTGACTCTGATAAATAAATCAGGTGAAAATGTTCATAAGTTAGCAATATAAACCTTTACTCTATTATAGTCTCATCTTAAATGGGAAGTGCTAGGCAACATCCGTCTATTACAAATTTAATGTAATGTCGTTTATGTTTAGAAAAACTCAATAGACTTTTTTATCCGTCTCTCTCAAAACCAAATGACTATTTCATGGTGTGAAAATCATTACATTTCCGTGAGGAGGATGGAAAATATCAAAAACATTACGAGAACGAAAAAATAAAATAAAATAAAAAACAACAATAATAATAATCATAATCATAATAATGAGTCCACTGTCCTTCTGAAACGGCTCATAAGACGTGAGTCCTGCTGTCCACATGCTGATTAGACACAGTGCTGTTGGCCGGGTGTTTAAGTCCCAGGTAATGGTTACTTAAAGCCATGTGCTGGGCTGAAAGGGCCATTTTGGTCCAGCTGTGGAGGTTCCCCACTGAGCCCTGGAGCGCAGCCCCGTGGTTCCTGGCCAGCAGCGGGGACTTTTTCGGGTTGTCCGGGGTGGTCGCGGTTTCAGCCAAAGACCAGATTTTGGGTTTCTGTGGTGGACTTAGATTGCCCAAGGGCTCGGCCGCTTGCCCTTTGCTGTGGTCATCACGTTCCGCCTCCGCTCTGCTGTCCCTGCTGTCCTTCATCACGCTGTTGATGAAACTTTTCTCCTGTCCTCGCGAGTCCTCGAAGCCCTCCGAATCGCTTCTGTCCGTCACTTTAGAGTCCGGTTTGAGGTCGCCCCGGTAGTCGGGGTGCTCCTCCTTGCTCTCGATGTTTTCCGTGTCGATGTTCTCCAGGTCGATCTCCTCCTCGTCCTCGTCCCTCTTGTCTTCCTCCTCGCCCTCGTCGTTGTCGCTCGCGTACACGTTGCCCTCCTCGTCCGTCCTGGTCTTCGGAGCCCACGTCATCTTGTTCTCCTTCTTCAGCCTCCTCCTGGCGTTGGCGAACCAGGTGGACACCTGCGTGAGGGTCATCTTAGTGATGATGGCCAGCATGATCTTCTCGCCCTTGGTGGGGTACGGGTTCTTCCGATGCTCGCTCAGCCAGGCCTTCAGCGTGCTCGTGCTCTCGCGGGTGGCGTTCTTGGGCCGCGAGGGGTCGCCGAGCTGGTAATGGCCGTAGGGGAAGAAGGGCGCGTGGGCGTGAGGGAAGCCGGGGTGCTGCATGCCTGGACTGTCCTTCAGCTCGTATGGAGAGGCCTGCAGAGTCCAACACGGAGAAACAGCAGTGAGGAAAAAAGTCCTGATATTAACCTCAAATTCAGCATCTTTTTAAAGAAAGAGTTAAAGCTTTTTCTGCGGGTCGTGTGGATTTGACCAGGGTTAAAAGGAGACGATAAGTTTGATGATAAAATTTTTTTTTGTAATTACGCCTTTTAAAAGGATTTTTAAAAAGTCAGATTCCCAATCACAAATCGCTAAATAAATGCTAGTAGAGCTTTTGAATCATAGGTATTTTTCATGTAACCATTTTATTCCTCTGTCTAAATAAATCTGCGATACAAAATGAATCAATAATATAGAATAAATAAATCCTATACATGCTAAACTTTAAAAAAGCCTCATTCATTTCGCTGCCTGAACTAAACTATTAGGCCTAATTAGACGCTCTTTAATCTATAGTCACCGTGAACTGCATTCTTATTATTACATTCTTAATATTTTTATCCATTATGCTGCACATGTGAATCTAATTTAATCTCTAACTAATATAAAATATTCATGGGTCTTATTTGTGCTGAGAGACGGAGCTGCCATCGTTTCTAAAGTCCAGCATGTTTTCTAAAAGTTCGTCTCTTGATAAGCGCCAGCAGGTCAGCGCAGTGAACTCACCAGGTGGCTGAGCGCGGCGGGCTCGCTGGAGTAAGGCAGGAAGGCGCTGTATCCGTGCCCGCTGCTGCTGAAGGGCGCTCCGTACAGGGCGGCCAGTGCCCCGGAAAGACCCCCGGGCGACCCGTGGGGGGTCTCGGCGGGGTACAACGCCCTGCCGTACTTGTAGGCAAGCTGGGGGATGGACATGTTCCTGTCCAGAGGACCCTGTCCGGAGAGTCAGGCTGTGCGAGCGGCGCTTTTTTCTCTCTTTAACTCCAGAGATCCGCGAGAAACGACTGGCCGAAGAGCGAGCGCGCGCTCCGTGCCGCGGACGCGCTTTAGTGCTGCGGGGGGGACTGAGGTCAGCTCCGTACACTCCACACAGTCCTCACACACATCACACTCCTCACACACATCGCCTCTGATTGCGCCCGAGCCTCCGCCTGATTGACATTTCTAGTCTCTCCGTCCGTAGCCCCGCCCACTTCTTAAGCACACAACTAACTCTCTCTCTCTCTCTCTCTCTCTCTCTCTCTCTCTCTCTCTCTCTCTCTCTCTAGCTCGCTCGCGCTCTCCCGGCATTATATCCTATTATCTCGTAATCATATCAAAATACATTGACATTATCGGGATAAACAGTGTGGTGAGTTTTTTTGTGCATTAAGGTGCAGTGAAAGGGGGGGGGGGTCAAAGAGCAATTACAAAAACCTAGAAAAGCCCTTTTAGCCCAAAGAGAGGAAACAGAAAGAAAGGAAGAAGACAGTGTTCACCAGCAGGTCACCAATTACAATAATAACACACCTACTTTAATTATTAACGTGCTGAGAAAAAGAAGTAATAAGTGTGACAACTGGTATTGCATTATAATCATTATGATGATAATCAGCCAACATTACAATACATTTAAAAGTATTATTATTATTATTATTAATAATAATAATAATAATAATAATAATAACAATAATAATAATAATCGGATAAAGTGTTTAAAGAGGTTAATCCCCTGGAAACAAGGGCTTCAATATTGAAATTCTATGAAAAGCTAAATGAATTCCTGGGCGGACTCGCTGTCCCTCTGCATCCTCTCATGTCTGTGTGTAATAGCGGTCAGTGGGTTTAGCTGTAGATGACACGGCCGTATCATCTAAATCCTCCAGCCTGCTCAACATTAAACGCGCTCACAGCAGATTTACTGCAGCGAGGCTTTAAGTCTAACTAATGATCCGCGGAAATGTTTGTGTGAAATAATCCGCGCGCAAAACAAAACAAAAACATACTGTTTCCATTAACAAAAAGAAGAAGTCAGCTGGTCTGTACTGTCCTTAAAATGTGTCTTTACGTGTACGATATGTATATATATATATATATATATATATATATATATTATATATAATATATGGACACCCAAAGAACCATTTAAATGGATACATTTTGATTGAAAAGCTGCTGTTTTCTTTAAAGAATAACCGTTCTAAAATAATTCTAGCATAAAAGTAGTTCCGCTATTGTTACAAGTCTTAGAACCCTTTTCTGGTACTATATAGAACCCTTTGTGCCAAGAGTGTGTATTACTTTATAGGCATATATTTTGTATATATATTAGCAGTATGACGATACCAGAAAGTTGAAGGAGCTCATTTTATTTTGTACAGAAAAACATTAAACTACAAGATAAAAGAAAACAAAGTCCTCACACACTCTTCCAGCTGTTCTCTAGGTGATCCTCTGCTCTACAGTGCTGAGACTCTAACTTACTAATGAAATGCAATACAGTGTGACTGCATGCTGAAGTGAAAGCACTGTAGATTAAATTAAAAGGCTGATAGACCTTGTAAACTGCAAACATGACAATTCCCCAAATTATTCAGTAATATCTGTGCTACTGATGGCTAATGTGTAAAGATGAATTAAAGAGAGCCACTCTGTCTCTCTAACTCTCTCTCTCTCTCTCTCTCTCTCTCTCTCTCACTCTCTCTCTCTCTCCTCTCATTCTATCTCTCTCTCTGAACATGGATTTGTTTGATAAGGACATTATCGAACATCTGCACATCTGCACAACACTGGAATAGCTACAAGACGCATATTGATTTAGCATTATGGGTGATCAATGATGAAATCAAGCAGGTCTTAGATACATGGGATCTTAGGAAAAGTGTAAAATGAAAACAGGATGACCAACAAGACCAGAGCATTATGAATAATGCTGAAAAAGAATAAATAATTCTTTAAAAGTGCAGCTGATTAATTTAGTTCTGCTCCTGATTTTCTGTCTCATTGTGCATGCTAATCTTTTTGATTGTCTCATTACCAACTGACCTTGTCTCCCTAAAATGATCACTATAGACCACTGTGATTAATAATTCATAGAGAAATAAACCCAAATGACAAGCCAAATGGCAGACTGTGCCAGTCACCTACATTCCTGTGTTCCCCATAGAGCAGAAAAAAAGGAAAAATAAAAACAAAACCAGCTGTAGCTTTCTGAAACAGGGCGGGCAAAAGAAAGAAAGAAAAAGAAAATTTGCCTGAACTGGGAAAGCTGCGAATTGAGGAAAGCGAAAGTGTACACAGACAAAGTGGTGGTCACTGATGTACACTGTCATGTAAGAGTTACAGAAATATACATCGCTTCAGTGAATTGTACATTTTTATTTAATATCCCCAAAAGACATTGGACACACCTCTGTGTTGAAATCTAGACAAACTGCCCATATTAAATAAGGTAACACACACAGGTTGTGTTAAAAGTAATGCAAAATATGTTGGCCTTAACTGGAAACAGGCCAAAAAATAAATAAATAAATAAACACATTTTGCGTTGATTTGAACATCTCTGCTTTAATTGTAGGGTCATTGTTCTATGTTGTTGTATATTTACATTACAAATTTGGAGTACAGGCCTCTGGCCACTTGTAGAAAATATCTTAAGTATTTGTCTTAAGTTAAATGCTAAAATGAGATAAAGCCGTAAAGGGCTTAAACTTTGACTTACAGTCTAAAACACAGTTTACAGTTATGGATTTTTTTTTTTACTTTCCACTTGAATATTTCCCTGGGAGGATTTTATACAGTTCAAATTTCTTTAGAGTGGTGGTGAACCAGGGCTCACAATGTCTACAGTACAAAAACAGCCATTTTATTTACTGTCCAAAACAGCCAGTGAACCTTCACATGTCTTCTGAGTTTTTAAATGTAATGATGATATGATAAACAGTGGTAAATCAGAAAAAGTGCCTTTGGGTACTATTTAGCCTTACAATACCCCACATGTATACCCTACACTGTGAACAATGTAGTTTCTCTAGACTGGAGAATTTCACACCAAACCACTCTGAATGACTTTGTTTACCTCCTATAAATTTTGAAAGATTGATGGAATTCCTCTCTAAGATGTTTTATGCAAATGACCACTGGTCCTCATATCATAACTACAAAGGCATATCATCTTCCTGCATGACTACACAGAGCGAATAATCCCATCTAAAGGCGTGGTCCTCTCGGCAGTGGAGAGGTGTTTTCAGTCACTGTCTGGTGTTGTAAGGTATAGTGGAACTGGTGAAAGGAGGACACGGCTCTGGGCCTTTCTTTATTAACCTGAGCCAAATACACTGTACAATCCTCTGTGGCTTTAGAGATTCAGCTTTCTATCAAGACCTCATCAATCCTATCTCTCAGCAGCATTGATCGCGCCTCTCCGGACCTGCGCGGGGCTATGAGCCTAAATAAGCACTCCATTACCGCAGGGCTTCTGACTGCAGAGTTGTTATGCCAAGATTAGTGGCAGCCAATCTGACCTGTCAACATTGATTTGCACGCTGGAATCACTTGAAGGAGGGGGAAAAGAGAGAAATGGTGTTTGCAAATTAATTGAACATCCCTCCCTCCCCTCCTATCTCTTTCTCTCGTTCTCCTTTCCATATCTTCTTTTTCTCTCTCTCCCCTTTCAAACACTTGCTCCCCTCTCTCCTTCTCCTCTCTGTTCCTCCTTTCTCTCTTCTCCTTTTTCCTATTACTCACTCCCTCTTTTCTTCTCTCTCTCTCTCACTATCACTCATTCCCCCCACTCCCTCTACTCTCTCTCTCCCTTCTCCATCCTGCTTTCTCTCTCTGTGTTTTTCTGTTTCTCCCATTCTTTCTCTTCTCTCTCTTCCCCCTTTTCCTATCACTTGCTCCCCTCTCCCCCCTCTCTCTCTCTCCTCCTCCTCTCTCTCTCTTTCTCTCTTTCTTTTCCCCTTTTTTCCTGTCACTCGCTCCCCTCTCCACTTCTCCTCTCTCTCTTTTGCTCACCCTTTCTCTATCACTCTCTCCCGTCTCCCCTTCTTCTCTCTTGCTCTCTCTCTCTCTGTCTCTGTCTCTCCTTCTCAATCCCTCTCTTTCTCCCCTCTCCATCCCTTTATCTCTCTCTCACTCTCTCTCATGCATCTTAGCAGGCAAATGGCTGATTGAGGAATCAATACCCTCTTTTCCCTTTTAGCCAGGAGAAACAGCCCCCTTATGGCACACCGAATGGATGGCTTCACAGCCAGTTAGTCTTAAGTAATAGATACATTGCGCTCAGCCAGGCTGAAGAGATAGCTCATTTTGGCCCTCTCCCCTCGTCCCCGGCCCGATTACTCCCCTTACATACACCCAGGCACATTCTCTTCATCTCCCTCTCTCTTTCCTCTCCCAAAGCTGCTGAAAAGGATGAACCTATTTCCCCCCTTAGCGCTAGCATGAGCGATTTCTCTCTGCTTAAGGGTTACGGGTTAATAAAACACACACCCTGCCCTGTTTGTTTCCCTCTGAAGTTTAGTAGCTGACCAACCAAGCTTGTAATTACAATATTACAGAAACTGGCCTCAGATCTGTATATAAATCTCCCCATCCAATTACAAGATGTAATAATTCCGCACTCAAGCTGGTAATGAGCTCTAATGCCTGTGCTGGAGCTAATCCCCATCGGATGCTGCAGAGATCAGATGTTGGCTTTGTAATTAGACTGGCAGAAAATCATTATTTCATGTTCAAATAGAAAATGAGGTTGGTGGGGAAGTTAATTTCTCTCCGCTCTGTCAAGCATGGACAAGAATTTAATGATTTAATTACAGTTGTAAGCTCTTTGGATCAGACTTAAATTGAGCTGGGTTTTTCTCTCTTTTTTTCTTTCTTTCTTTTCTCTCTCAAACGGTCGTGGAAAAGGGCAGGCGCATCAAAGCGTATGACACAAGTTCAGAATTAGCAGGACCGCCTAGTCTTTTGGAAAAGAATATTAACACCTCGGTGCCTTTTCTCAGCTGCTCAGCTACCTCAGAGCTTTTCATGCTGATTACAGAGCTAAGATGATTACTCTAAATACTTCAGAAAGAATTGTATTTACAGTGTTTCAAGAATCAGTGTTTAAGACCTTAGGCACACACACACACACACACACACACACACAAACATCTTGGACATGCATAAAAGCACTCCTTATTGTATTAACATTATTTGTATTTATTCCTTACTGACCAGATAAATAGATAAAAATTTCAAATCTCATTTTCTCAGGTGATATATCTATCATCACTACCAAAAAAGTTCCATTTTTTTTTTTCAGTTTCAGTTTTCTGCATTATTTGAACACAACAGCAGGACTTTAATTGTCTCAACACTTCATGATGAACAGACCAATAGAAAAGGCCTGAAATTACTTGGAAAAATACTTTAGGTGAGAGAAAGAGAGAGAGGGAGAGAGAGGGAGACAATATATACACAATATATTCACTGACTATTAAAACTATTATATATTGTAATAAAACGTAAAAATATGGATACACACACACATAAATAAATGTCAGAATATCTCTCTCTCTCTCTCTCTCTCTCTCTATCTCTCTCTCTCTCTCTTTCTATATATATATATATATATATATATATATATAAAGAGAGAGACAAATATACACCATATTCTGAAAAAATGAGATGAAAATAAAACATAGAGCTGTATTTCCTGATGTTTCTTGATGAGCATGGTTTGACTGGACTGCCAGCACACACACAAAAGCAGCCGCTCTCATTTGATCCCTTTTAACCTCTCTTGGTTTTATCAGTGGACACAGTTGACTGTCAGTTGTCTCCTGGTCAGTGCACGAATTAGGAAATCTTTTGTCTCCTGTGGTCTCATATTCCCTGCCAGTATTTTTGCTATGTTGACATCTGTCCACACCAGTCAGATAAGAATATGTAAGTTGCATTTAAATATTCACAGGTTTCATATCTGTCACTCAAAATGACAGACCACCCTCTCCCTGTTACATATTCACAAATGACCCCTCACTGTCCCCTCCCCCAAGAACAGCTTGCATAAGGAAATGAATGCTATCTTTTTAGGGATACTGTAGATATGCAGCTTTAATGGACAGTAAAAGGGCTGCATCTCCAGGTGCCAACTGGGCATCATTACTCTGCTTGTCTTCTAATGTTTATTCACAAAATGCTGATACATATTGTTTACCTGCACGCATGAATATGCTAAATAAACAGGAAGCCAGTTGGTGAGCCATTGCAAAATAGAGGATTAGACAGCAGCTTTTTTAAAAACAGTCTTATGCAGCCACATTGTCTAAACTTGTTATTCCTGCATTGTTTGAATGAGTTGACCAAGTGACAGCTCTGTGTTTTGTTGCTGTTGTGTTGATGCATGTCTCCAAACAGCTGTGTCAGTTATTTAACAGTATGTGTGTTCAGTCTTCTGTTCAGTTTTCCTATGTATGTGTGTGTGAGAGAAAGAGAGAGAGAAAAAAGAGACAACACTCTCATTTGAGCATGTGTTCTCCTGTTTACATTACCATATTCACAATGATTTATATGACAGTAGCCAGTCCAGCCAAAATGCAACTGAACAACCCAGATTTGCCTTTTAGTAACTAACAATGACACTTTAGCCAGATAGTTGCAACTTCTGTTACTGACAGCAAGAACTGAGCCTTGCCACTGTTATTTCCCAGACCCCTAACATAATGTACAGTGCTGTGAAAAAGTATTTGCCCCCTCCCAATTTCTTCTATTTTTTGCACATTTGTCACACTTGAATGTTTTAGATTATCAATGTGCTTTTAATATTAGACAAAGATAACCTGAGTAAGTGCAAAAGGCTGTTTTTAAATGATGATTTTGTTTACTGAAGGAAAAATGCTGTTCGGCCCTACCTGGCCCTATGTGAAAAAGTAATTGCCCCCATAGCTACAAAAACAACCAGTTAACTAAATTCAGTTTCACTAGCTACACCCAGACATGATTACCGCCAGACCTGTTGAATCTATAGAACCTTTCTGGCAATGTGAAGCAGGCTAGAAGGTTTCAAAAAGCACATGATGCCGTGTTCTAAAGAGATTCAAATACAGATGTGAAAGTCATTGAAATCTACCAGTGTGGAAAGGGTTATAAAACCATCGCTAAGGCTCTGGGACTCCAGCAAACCACAGTAAGAGCCATTTTCCACGAATGGAGAAAACTTGGAACAGTGGTGAACCTACCCAGGAGTGGCTGGTCTACCAAAACTTCACCAAGAGCGCATTGACGACTCATCCAGAAGGTCACAAAAGAACCCAGACAAACATCTAAAGAACTGCAGGCCTCACTTGCCTCAGTTAAGGTGGATGTACACAATTCCACAATAAGAAAGACACAAAATGCTGAAAAAAAAATGAGCATAGGAGGTACCAGACACAAACCACTACTGACCAGAAGGATGACAAATGACTTTTTCTGTGTTTACAGTTTTTTTTTGTGTGTTTACTTGTATTGTCTTTGTCTTATACTGAAATTAGTTGGATGATCTGAAACATTTAAATGTGACAAACTAGCAAAAACAGAAGAAATCAGGTGAGGGGCAAATACTTTTTCACAGTACTTTTATGTAATACATCACCAGTCATATTTTTATTTTGTAAATGCTCAACTTGTTATATTTGATTATATCAAGTTATATTTGAGTAAATACTATTATATTCAGTGGGGAACTGTGCTTTTTCAAAGCTTGGTCAAAAACAAGGAAAAAATACTAACGATAAGCTATTTGCATAAACATTTTATCGATCTCCTAGACTAAATGTGGATATTTGAAGCTTGTAGAAGACATTAACATATATTTGATCTTGTAAGCAGTTTTACAGTAAACAAAGTGACATAGAGCTGCCTCTGTTTTCCATTTCTTTCAACTGACTGAAATGCATTAGTCAGCCTACCACTCACTATCATTATTATGACCATCATATATCACTGACTATCATTATTATGATCTATATATCATCATAATAAGCCATCCAACTCAATCATGTAAAAATGTATATTTTGAGTCCAACGTTTTTTTTTGTTTGTTTTTTTTTTTTTAAGCAAAGGATGCAAGATGTAAGTAAGTACGCCCTGTGTGTGTGGTGTAAGAATGTAGCAGGTCAGTGAGATATGCTCTGGCATGCAGGTGAGCTCCACATGTTCCACTATTGCCTTTATGGCTGCTGTCACTAAACCGTCGACTCATACCAGCTGTTTCTTACATGCAGTTTCTATCTGCTAAACCAGATAAACAGGTTGGCTGTGTCAAGTGTGTATTTTTAAAATATTTTAACGCAGTTGCAGTGGCTTAACTTCTGGGGGGCAGGGGGCAGAGGGGCAATCGCATTGGGGCCCATGGTGCTACTAAAACCTTTAACAGGCTCCTCATATAGATACAGACACAATTGTACACCCATAACTCACAAAAAATCCAATTTCTTAACAACATACCTCACCAGTCAGCTTCTATCAGCACTACACAGACATGATGTCTGTTTATGCTTCTCATCCATGATAACTGGTTCAAACAGATCCTTCACAACATGATATATTCACTATAGATGATATACGCTATGATTCTAAAATCCTAAATAGGTAGTCTAACATAAAGGTTAGAAGCTCGTGGGTGGAGTGTCTTGTCTTGAGAACTTGTTTGAGACATACAAATAGCGAGTATACAAGCAAATTACATTACAATGTTTTATCTATTGAAAGTAATATTTTGTGTGGGAGCCCATTAATTTTGTTTTGCACTGGAGCCCATAAGACACTAGTTACACCTCTGTAACTTGAACTTTGTTACAGTATAAACAATGAAAATAGATGGTCATCAGTCTACAGCTCCAATCCCAATATAAATGAATGCATTACAATACCACGCTGATCCTTCAATACACCAGGAACATGCATTGTAATGTAAAACATGCTCGGGAGGAGAAAGGCAATTATAATTTTAAGAGAATGATTACAATCTGAAATTAATGCAACCCCATGCACACACACTCCTCTGCTCTGGTCACTTCTATTTTACGAGAGGAAAGATTAATCTCTTCCAATCTGCAGACAGGATAATCAGGCCTGTCCCTCACACCTGGTCTTCCTGTGGCTGCGGCCCTGAGCGAAAGACACAGCTCAGTAATTAATGACTCTCACCCTTGGGCTGACACTCTGCAGACAGTAATGGATTGGCCGCTATCAGCACTGACCATCCGTTAGTCCGTGGGAAAACATCAGTGTGCTGGACGTTGACAGGATTGAGTGAATCTTCATGAAATGAGGTTTTGAGGAGCGATGCTGGCTTAGATGAATGGACAGTGGATGGCAAGGCAGGCCATGCGGTGGTTAGCAAGTATGCATCCCGTAATAATTTGTGTTCTTTAAAGCCTCGGACAATAGAAAACCTGTAACGCTCACTTATGTCAACTTCAATGTTTAATTTATCTTTACATTGTGAGATATTTTATTACTTACAATCTCCAATGCAAACAATATGCCTTCTCTGTTCTCACAACTTCTCATAAACACCCAGGGGTGGGTGGGAAGGGGAGAGGTAGGGGTAACCATTAGCATAAATGCATTAGAATATGAATAAAACTGAGTTCGGTGTTCTCTTTCACTGAGGATTAATATATATTCATACTGCAGTTCCCAGATCAGGCTCACTACCCAACAATCCACAGCTATTAATATTTAAATGCTGTTTTTATTTAAAGTCAATACTCTGCATGAAGCATTTATGCCACAGTGATATTAAAGATCTCGATAAGTTTCTCCCGAGAGCTGCACTTGAGTGGCTGCATCCTGCCGGCTGTTGTGATCTGTGAAATCCAATTTAACAAAAAAGCAGCCTTATTTACAGAGAAGCTGCAGATAAACATACCTGAATGACTTCTGTCCAGAAGCATTTAGCTCGAGAGCTTTGTATTCAGCTTTTTCTTTCTTTTTGTTATAATTTTCTCTTTGGTTGGAACTTGACTCGTTATATAGCCTTCCACCAGAACATTTTCTTCCTTTATTCCAAAAGAACTCTTACCATCAACTGTATCACACACAAATTGATATCTGAATGGAGGTCAAAATCTATTTAAACATGCTCCTAATACCTTTGACCATGATGCAGTATATCAAGCATGGGCATTTCCAGCTAGAGAAAGAGAAGAAAGAGGCAAAACGAGCCATATTTCCTAACAGACAGAGATATCCCATCTTCATTTCCCTTACTGAGCAGACTGTGAGCTGATTAGCGCTAGCCGCTCTTTATGCTAAAGGGACAGAAATGCTGATGGTGGCTGCCTAGTCCAGGCCTGGCTAACAGCCTCTATAAGAATCTCATTACTCTGTATGTGCCGGAAAGCCGAATCACCATAAACCGCCATAATTACCACATTACACTTCACTTTATTACCATCTCCCTCCAGATGCAGGTAGAACCAGCTACTGATATGGACACCCCCCTCCCAAACCCCAGCCCCCAGACCCATGCATTTACATACAAATTGAGGATTTTTATATTTATTTATTCGTATTAATCAGTCCCGTGGTGGGAATCAAGCAGCGGCACTCCATCAGCGTTTAAATACATTTTGGTGACATTTCTCCCCTGCTTTAGTATGATAGGAGTGAGCAGGGGGATAATGTAGCCATGATTACTTTTTCCATTGAGAGGACAAACGCTTTCATTTTTCCTGTCATCCTGAATAAGTGTTAAAGAGGGTTTAGGGCCCTCGGTGTGTGCTCGGTATGCAGAGTGAGTGGAGCACGGTGATGGGCGTATTAAATAACCATTAGTGGCGAGGCTCAGAGCCATTACCAACTCGCCCTTCCTCTGAATGGATCCCAGCGTCAGACCCAGAGGAGGCCATGCTTTGCTTTCCCCTCCGTCTCCCTCATATCTCTCCTTCTCCAGCATCGGACTGACATATCTTGCCTTAAGCAGCATGAACTGGTCATTTCTTTATTAGGAAAAGTGGCTAACTGGTGATAACAGGCATAAAGTCATTAAAGCCCTGATTTCTCTTTTTTCTGCACAGTCACTCATTACTATTACCCACGTCTAATTATGGACCGTGCAAAAACAGTGACACAATATTAGATGTTACTCTGTACTTGCATACACTGGACTTGAAATGAGACAATGAGTCTTAGATGAAAGTGCAGAATAACATCTTTAATTTACATCTTTATTCTATTACACCGTCCACTACATGACCATGCATGACCATCGCCTTCCATTCCTAAGCATGGCAGCACAAAAGCATTTTCAATTGCAGAATTATTTACAGATCTTTCAATATACAAATCGCCATATTGTTGCTCACGAGTTGCATGATCATATGATATCTTTTTATTTGTTCATGATGTCCTTGAAATAAGTTAACTTTCATTCTTATGATTTATGCAGCTTGGAAACTCCACTGATTTTATTCAACTTCATTCCATCATTAAGATATACTGAATGTCATTCAAAGTGGTTTGATGTAAAATGCTCCATTCTAGTGAAACTTACCAAGACACAATTGCTTATAGTGGAGGTGATGGGAACCAGACAGCTACCTCTAAAAGCTCCCTCTGCACATAGATAGTTATTTCATAAAATGGTTGCAAGTACACTTAATTACTTAATGATAGTTTTGAGATAAATGTGTTTTTAATGTACATACAGGACACTGTAAGAATATATATATATATATATATATATATATATATATATATATATGCATATATATATATATATATATATATATATGCAATCACACACACACACACACACATGTGTATATATATATATATATATATATATATATATATATACATGTGTGTGTGTGTGTGTGTGTGTGTGTGTGTATACATATATAAAAACTCAGAAGAAACATGAAGGTTAACTGATGATTTAGGATAATAAATAAAATCCCTATATTTATGTCATAGATGTTGCATCATTGCAGTGAGTGAGTTTCTCTGATGTTTCACATCAAACCACTCTGAATGACTGTTTACATGTCAACAATTGAATTATGCAGAATTTTTTAAAAATTAGTGAAATTCCGCTTTAAGTATTTATTGCAACTACTGTCAGAATTATGTGCCATCAGCTATTTTTATGAGCCAATCTGAAGATAAAAAAATGTATTAACAAGCTCGTTCTGTATTTCCATTTGCTATTTTGTTTTAGCAAATTTATTTATTATGTCTAAAGCTACTAATGCTACTGATGTGCCATTGACTAATTTTAATTAGACAAATCTAAGAAGTAACTTCTTTACAAGCTGTTCCTATATTTAGCATATTTGCAAAATTTGTCAAAATCCTACCAAAAAAGTACCCATTATGTGTGCTGGATGTTTGAGGGAAGTTGAGGAGCAGTCATCTCTGGCATTAACTATAGCTGTGTGGGTACAAGGCTAAGACAGGATGTGGACTCTCTCTCGTTAAAGTGGTAATTCTTAGCGCAAACAGCGGCGAGGGAGGGAAAGCAATTATTTTCCTTGCGGCGTTCATCTTTTGTTGGTAATGAAGGGAAGGAAGGAGGGATGAAGGAAGATCAGGGCGAGCGAAAGCAGAGCGGAGGGAGGGGGGAGGAGAGAACACAGTCAGTTTAAACGAGCAGTCACTCCAGGAATGTGAGGAGGGCTTGTCAAAGCCAGGTGCTTTGGTTTAAGGGTCAACTGAGAACAGCACTCTGTGTTTGTGTGTTCAACAGATCATACAGATGCCACGGCTGACCATTTTTCTTTTCTCTCTCAATAAGCATTCCTTTTCATGGTGGTGATTTCCAAGGGATCAGAGGCCAGTTGTCAGCCGCACCACTGACCAAGATCTGCAGTCAGCTGAGAATGATGTTCTACAGCTATCATTGAAGAAAGTGATACGTCAAAATTTACTTGATTTAAATATGTTTATCATTTCCACATGAGTAAAGGACATCACATCAGTTATAAACCAGAAAAGTTAACATCTTATTACCTGAAGGCCCATCATTATTACATAGCATATCATCACTGTCCAATGAAAAACATGTATCCCCATTTTTTGCGATTTTTACTTTTTTGCATCATTTGGGCTCAGCAGCTGTCCTTTACATTGTGAAATGTGAAATTACTATTTTGGAGATACTTGTTTTTCTTTGGACAGCGACAATATATTATATTCACAGTTGTTACTGAATAATAAGTAGTTATTGATTAGTTCAAGTCTTCTATTAATTCTTAAAATTGCAAGACCTATGGCAGGTCCAGACTTTAATTCTTTAATGGGTTGATATATACTTGTTTTTATATGGAAATGGTTTGTACACATTTGACTCAAGCAAATTCAGTACATCACTTTTTTCCAACCAGGCTTCGAACAGCTGCTTTAGATTTAGTGTTCTCGTTAAATCTAAACTGTGAATATTCTAAGGGAGCTGTTAACAAGCAATGCAGCAGCTACTTACAGTACGAGCAGCTCACAGGCTCTGAGCAGACTCTTTGCAGCCGTTAAGGCGACCACTGCAAAAGATAATCCTCATTTCTGCTTCGAGGCTGCACTTCGCTTTCTTTGCCTCAGATCTAGCTATAGATATGATGAGGCGCATTAGTTCCACTAACTGTTATCTTTGCCTTTGTCATGCAAAGAGAGTGTTATGGCCCTGAGGCACTACGTTGCAGCTAAAGCTGTGTTGCTGTGGCAGTGAAGAGAGAAGGCTGTGTTTCACTCCGCTGAATACCTCAGTCTGATCGAACACCTTCCACCTCAGTGATTTGCTATGGTCAGGCTTTGCCCCATGGGCAGCCCCACATCTCTGGGCCCACTTCACCAATCACATTACTCTCCTATTTGTGCTCTGACTAGCTACTTAACCTTCTTTTCTGATTGCAGGACAGTTTTCCCATCTGGAATCCTTAAAATGAACCATTAATATGGAAACGGATCTGATCTCAGATCAGCATGAAAAGGACACTTTTACTGACGGCCTCATTTGTTGAGCCAAATGTGTGTAGATCCATACTTGTTCATTGCTGAGGCAGCTTAATCCTATTAAGAGCTCCCCTTCTCCACAGAGAGGGGTGTGTGTGAGGGTTGAAACGAAGCCCAACCCAGCAGCAGCCAAAAGAGCAGCGAGAGGCCTACTCTCCTTTTCTGCTTAAGTGGGTTTAGCGCCACCGCAATCGCTGTGTAATTTCAGCGTTTTTTGTTGTTGTTGCTCACTTAAAATCCAATCACATACATGACTGATAGATCACAGAAGAAAAGAAGAAACTGAGAGAGTCAGTGGGAAGCAGATAGCCACCCTGAAATTTTGTTCTGCAACTCAAAATGCCAGCAATATGTGTGGTTAACCCACTTGAGGAATCAGCTTTTTTCATGTAGACATAAAAATGAGTGCACTTCATGAGACTTTAGTTAAAGATACAACAATCAATGCCACTCTATATTACATATATTGTCACTGTTTGAACAAAACCTTGTCTCTATTTTTTGTTGTTATTTTTGCACATTTAAAATCTGTAGATACCTTTTACATTGTATAAAAATTCATAAGATGATTTGTCTAACTGAAATTTGTTCAAAAATCTCACTACATTACCTTGTATTAAAGGTTTAGAAGGTTTTTTCTTTCACTTGTAAAGTTACCTGCTAGAGATACAAGGTTTTGTAACAATATACTTCATATGTTTTGGAGTATGAAAACAAGGATGAAACATTATTAACTTTAACCTATGTTAATGTAATGACATTTTATTCCAAGTGATTTTGAGCCATTTCTGTTGGCCCATTTGTCATGAAATGTTCTCACAATAGAAAGCATGGCTGGTGTTTTCAAATGGGAAAAATTACAGAGCTTTCAATGTAGTAAAGACAAAATCTTTGTCCATGGTATATATCAGTGTTATTTAAATGAATATTGTCGTATGAAATGTGAAATAATTCTGCTGCTTCTGTATGCAAATGATTTGTGATTGCACATTTCAGGAATGCACTTCTGACACTGCTCCTCCACAGTGCTGCAGTAGCTCTACTCTGCTAGTCTCTGAGAGCGGTGGCCTGTGACTGAAGGTCCTGGGTGTCTTTGTTTATCTCTCTCCACTTGGTCTGCGAGAGGTAATCTTCAAAGGCGTCAGTTTAGCTCCCTCATAATGGCCCCTTAAGGAGATTGAGATAGAGCTGATCATCAAATAGACTTCTATTCTGAAGTGCCCCACCATCAGGCCAAGATTCGGAGCATAACCTACAATATCAGTACATTTAGAAGAAAAACATATTTATTTGTTACAAACTACCTTTTTTATAGGCCAATATTCTACCTGGACAATGAATACAAAGTGTGCAGCCCATATGCACACACAGACATTTGAAACTTCTTACATTGAATTTTCAATTGTGCGGTGACATCCCAGCCATTTCCCATGCCTACTTATGGAGGCTGCGTCTCTTAGGACTCTGTTTATTATTCAAATCCAGGGAGGATTTGTTATTGCAGTTTTATTGCATTAGATATGAATGATGGAAAGCAGTGAAAGAGTGAGGTTGGATGGGAGAGGCTGTCACTGCTGCTGTGTAAATCTGGTTGACATATTTTTCACTCGGATCAAATTTCAATATTCAGACTGTGGTGAATCAGATGCAAATTATGTATTTTTCATTTTCAGCACTCATGCGAGAGTACATCACTTCAAATCAGCAGCCCTTATTGTCAGCCGTGCCTTGCTAGTCCCCATGACACTGCTTCACATGATCCACATAACCATCATATATTTACTGTATATTTACTGATTATGAAGATATGAATGCATATTTTGCCTAGTTAGGTTGTTATGGGTATAATATGTGCATATGTGCATAGACCACTTTTCTGATAGAAAAGATTTTTTCTTTTTCCAGACAGCAGCCTCGATACATATCATTAGCAGTTCATAGCTTAAATGAACTACTTTCTTAAAGGGCTCATGTCAATAATTTTTTTTCTCCTTTTTTGAATTATAAAAATGAATGGAGTATGTAAACACTGTTAAAGTTTCAAAATGTACCATTCACATCCCAGGAAATACAGTCCATATATGGAAATTAGGCTGCAAAAATGGCCTGTTTTGAATTCACTGTTTTGTGATGTCACAAAAAAAAACAATACGTCCATATATATCTACATATTCAATCTACAGTAGTTTAGCCTCATTCACAATGAAGTTATAACAAGTGTTTCAGCCTGGGCTGCTTTTTGAATGAGACAGGATACAGGGCAGCCAATCAGAACAGAGCTCATTTACATACAGCATTCTTTAAGACACTGTAACAAATCTGCCTTTTTAATTTAAAAGAATAAAAGAAGTTGGAAGATGGTCAAGTAAAAATTACACAACTGTCAAAGGTTAACTTTTCACATAATGAAAAAAAGGAAATACAATAAAAAAAATTTAGGCTATGGGCCCTTTAAAAATAAAGCTTCCTCAATGGTTCTTACTGGATATACTGTTATAGGAAAAACTTTAACTGTTATGGAAGCTATTTGTTATCTTGAGGTTCAAAACTTCCTCACTCCCTCATTTTACTACAAAAGTGGCTCTTTAAAGAACCGTCCACTGAAAGGTTTACTAGGGATCCATGGTTTGCCTATGACATCATACCAAAGGTATGACAGGTACCTTTATTATTAAGAGTGCATCCATATATAGCAGATGAGAAGCTGCAAGCCTGGCAATGTACATGCATTTATAGATGAAAGTGTGGCAGAGCCACACATGCGGATCTTGTTGTAAGCGCTCTCGCTCCTGCAGAAGACTGTGCAACCCTCTGTAGTCCCAGCGCAGACCTATCAAGGCTGATTAGTGGGGTGTCAGCTTTGTGTTTTTTGCCCTTAAGCTAAAGCGCTTGTATGACAGCGATACCTCATCCCTTATCGACTCGTTTTTCCTTTTCAAACGCTCCCTTCCTCCGGTCAGCGTGGGCACGGAGGAGGCGCCCGTGTGCGCTGGCCCTGTGATTCAGCCCTGTCTCGCCGGCGGCTGTGTGTGGAAATTGTGTTTTAGGAGCACAGGTGCCCACACTAAGCGTGTATCAATGGCCTGTTAACCAGGGTGCTCAAATTGAAGTGGGAGGATTGTAATTAGAGGTAGGCCTCTTTTGTTGCTGCTTGAAAAGACAGTGGGGGGTGGTGGTGGGGGGGGGCTGAACACAATGCAGTGTGTTGGTGGAACTCTCTGAGCTGCATGGTGTCGTGGACTGGGCGGGAGATTATGAGCAGCGTGAAGCGTGACTAGTGCGGAGTGGGTGCGGGGAGTGGCCCCTCTGCGGCCTCTCCATGGGCTCTCTGCTTACAGCCCCAGGCGAAAGCTCAGGGTGAGTGATCTATACTTCTGATTACTCACACTGCTTCCTTTTATGACTCCTGCCTGTTCTGAGCAAAAGTTAAGAACATTAGGAAATGTTAGGAAGTGGTTTTTGTTATTTATGTTGTCACCTGGCTCATTTTCATGTTACATGTTTTAGAATAATAGAAATACTCTCCACAAATGTGTGGATATGTGCGTGATTGTGTGCGTATCTCTGTCTGTCTCAATTCTACCATCTATCGTCCTCTGGAGATTTTTTGCTCCTACTGCATGTATGTGTTGTGAGTGTGTTGTTGTAGATAGCTCTCAGCTGTGCTGTACTAATCACTCTACATTTGACCTCAGGCTAAATCAGCAGGACCATCCATTCATCATCGCTCCAGCTGGAGAGGGGCTGTGCAGCGCCACAGGACACCCCAAACACGTGACAGCTGAGGCCCCCAAACCGAGCACCTCAAAGAAGGGGATGCCCAGTCTGGCCACTTCACACACACAATCACACGCACACAGGTTTGTTTTTGTAAAATATCAGGACATCATACACGCTTAAAAGTTAATGGTTTTTAGTTTGGATGCACAGTTCTCTGACAAAAACCCTTAGTCTATATAAAACTTTTACATTACGTGAAGGCTCTTTAAACTTCAAAAAGTTTCTTCATACTCACACATCACATTACAAGAGTGTTTTTTTAAAGATTCATCCACTGGAAGGTTTTCAGGGAACTAACAGTGGTTCCTCTTGCAGAGGTCTTCGAATCTGGACCTTTAATCCTCTTTCTGGTACTGTTTTTTTTTTTGATCTGTTGATGTATCTGATTGTCCACCTAACATCATACCTACCAGTGATTACAAAATCCAGGAGTGGAAAATTGGATTCAAGGTCTGGATTTGAAGACGTCTATTCTATGTCTTCACTCCAAAAGACCTTCATTGTACCCTTATTTTTAAGACTGTGCTTGTGTCCCAAATGCATTACATCATCACTATTGTATCTCCATTTTTGCTTCATATTCATTTTTTTTTACATAATTTGAAAATGTCGTTTACCCCATGTCAAAATTTCATGATGACCAGACTAATAAAAATGATCCACATTGACTTGTTCCATTAACTTACTTTGAAAGTTAAGAGTTTTTTCCTTCTCCTATAAAGTTACTTTTTTTTGGAGATAGCATGTTTTAACACTGATAATATGTAACTATGTATATGTGAAAAAATAATTTCAAAGCCTAAGCCTAAACATACCCTTACCCTCAATTAGCAAAGCCTTTAAACAAAGAAAAAAATAGCTTTTGTAAAAAAACACACACACGCACACACAAGCCCTATGTGGACAATTCTGTTTGGGACAACCGCAAAGCCAATAAAGCCTTCTTATCTAACTGGGAGCAGAGGGGAACCATTGTTAGATAACCCAAACCTCCTACACCAAACCCCCAGGGAAGGGTTGGTTTTCAGTCAAATCACACACTCAGCTGGGCCTCAGTGTCAAACCCACACAGGTTCAGGGCAGAGCTCTCCCATTGGTCCCCAGTGCTAAAGATGCACCCATTCGCTCTGGTGCTCATTAGTCATTTCCAGTATGAGATTTAACCCCATGCTGAGTTCTGCACCAACACAGTTTCCTCGGGACCCCTGTGCGTGGGCTGTCTGGTATGGACAGGCTCCACACACACCCTCACAAACCCCCTCAGGGTTCCTCTTTTGGGTGGTTCTCAGGATGTGTCCTGCTCTGTTGGTTCACACCCACCCACTGGAGGTCAGAGGGTCTTCATGGTACTCATCCTGGCTGTATACTGACCCACCGCCACTGCGGCATCATCTGCTACAGCCATTAGCCTAATGCTTACAGAAGGGCCTGAGAGCGTGACTAATTTTGCTCCGCCATTCATGTGTGTATGTGATAATGACTTTTTTAAGCCCATATGTTTTCACGTCTATATCATTTTTTAAGAGTCCTCACTGTCGAAACAAAACCCCTGTAAGTGGTATCTTTTCAGGATAAGGAATCAATTTTAATATAAGTTTATGTAGGTTGTAATGTAAACAATTTTGGCCAATTTGTCTTGGTTTATGAACTGTTCACATAATGGATAGAACACAACAAATGATGTAAAACAAATATATAAATACAATAAAAACAACAACAACAACAAAAAAAAACTTACCAACTTTTGCTCCGACAGTGATAATGAGCAGAAAGGAATAAAAACATGAAAAGGGAAAAAATTATGTGGATAACTAGAAGATCTAGAAGATGCTGTGTTGTCTCATGTTTCATCTCCAGTTGAAAAGTGGAGCTTACTTAAGGGCAATGTGGTATTTTGACCTTTTAACTCCTGCTCTGCTCTTAGGCGTGTAGATGGACACATCTGTGAGGTCTTCACTAGTGGCAGGCCATCCCTCCCTCCTTCTGGCATTCTTTACCAACCATCAAACCTGACTATCCATTCTGCTCTGTGAACCAGAGATTAGTCACAGCACACGAACACCTGAAGATGTTGAGAGCTTTATAGTTAGAACCATATCTGTGGTATAACATCAGCTTTTATTGAGTAGTACTCTGCTTTATAATTCATGCATCAACTGTATGCATGCACTGATTGGCTAAACATCTATTATTTAATAGTTTGGATCTTCTCAGTGTTAAACAACATAAAAGACAGGGGTCTCTGTAGGAGAATCATTCTTGTCCTTTTCTGCTTGTTAAGGAGGGAAATTGCTGTTCCACCCCCATTCATATGCATCAGGCTAGGGTGAAAAAAAGAGCCCATGCTAACTTTACATTTACTCGATGGAAAAGGGAATGATCTTTTTAAACCGCTAGAAAGATTCAGACTTTTTCTGTGCTTGTCATCCATTGAAGTCGCTCTGAAGTGGAAGGGTCCATTCAGTTGTTTAGTAACGCCTTTTGAAGTTGCTTTTCAGGTCATTAGCCCATTTCCCATTCAGCCAGAGTCTGCATGACAGCCATTTTGACTCAACAATGACCGTTAATGAGTTAACGCTTCTGTCGCATTCTCTGTTTTCATACAGGCTGGCCTGTGAGGCCCATGGGTTGGCTTGCCATTGGCTGCATGTCTTTTTTATTGGGTATCATAACAACTCCCAGCTGTGGGAGGGGATGCAGGGGTTTGAAGTTAACACAGACCAAGAGGGGTCATGGCAAAGTTGAGAGGTCAACGCATTGTTGTGCTGCCAGTGAGAAGTGTATTTAGGAGCCTGTAAACAGCATTCATCTCATTTGGCTAAGTTGCCTACCCTGCTAGCCTTTTGTGTATGGTTATTCAAGTAGCCAATTACACCCAGAGCTTCTCAATAGGGTTAATTTTTAGTCTGCTTTGTGGCTAAGTGCTCCTTGATAGGCGAAAGGGCTCTGTAATTGATGATCATTAAGGGCCATAAAGCTGTTTGGGCTTTGGAGAGTGATTTGTGAATGAAGACAGATGCAGTGCTATAACTGCACTTTCTCTGGAGACCATTGTGAAAGTGAGAATGCAACGGGAACTGAGCGATTTGACTGGCACTGTGGAGCTGACCTTCAGCTAGCTGAGATTAAGTAACACTGGGATAATGAACCAAGACACTTGAACGGTCTCGCTCATTCGCTGAAAGCCTGACAAAAGTATGGCTTTTGAATGACATGCCCACTTCTGAATCAGAACAACATGGCTAATATCACGGATGGCTGGGAATTCCCTTCTGAAATTTGTCTGAACATCTTAAACGGCAACTACAAAGACTTTTTCTCTTTAATGTCCTGTGCAATCTTTGCTAAAAACCGTCGAGCCACAGCCTACAAGAAGGGAGAAAAACAAAGAAAACAATCAGTTTCACCACTGCTGGCCCTGTCAGTCAAGTGTGGTTTAATCTTAATGGAATCAGGCTTATAAGAGAGGCAGACACTGAAAGATCACTACAGCTTGGGAGGCCGGCAGAGACTCCTCTTCATCCTATCTGTCCTCTATCCTCCCATCTGTCTATCAAAGCTTCACTCTCTTCCCTCGTTCACACTCCTCTGCCCTCCCCAGTGCAGTTCTTTTTCCTTCTTCCCTTCTTTCGTTACTGCTTCAGTCTCTCTGCAGGAGCGAGGCCCACAGAGAATCTGATCTCTCTCTCTGGGAAACAGGGCCTTTCTTTTCTACCTTATCATCTGATTCACTCCCACTTCCTTACTGCTGCAAATGTTTGCAGAGCCAACACGCCATTTAGCATGTGTGTAATTGACGCAGTGATTGTTGCCACTACAGGAGAGCACACAACGGCACAATTTTGTTCTGGCATGCTTTTGCTCCACAGAGATAGATAGCTCTCTTCTCTCTCTCGCCCTATCTCTCTCTCTGAAGGTGTTGGAGCCCTGGGCTTTGCACCTGGTAAGCCTAAAAAACGACAGCACCAGTAAAGACCAGAGTGAGAAAGCACTAACCTCTGCCTTGCGCAGAGCAACACAGATAAATCACCGGTAAATTCAACTCTATTTTTTTTGCGCCTGTATGTGTTGACGCATCCAGGCTTTTTTTCCATCCATCTGTTTTTCCAGGCCTTTAAGAAATCGATGAAATGCACCACAGGCAGCTATCACTTCATCTGAGCACATTAATCAAAAGCAGCGTTATCAGTGTAGCCGCAGCTTTATTATGTAGATCTGATTAATGCCACTGATAAAAAGGAGAGGGATTAATCATGGATCAGCTCTGACTGATAGAGTTTTCATTAGAGGGGAACATTACATGTGTTTTAGTTGATTTTTTTTTTCTTCGAGGAGTCATAGAGCACATGGGTTCCTCTTATAACAGTGGCAGCGAAAGCTTTTGGCCCAGTGGGCTGAAATTTAATCAGAGTGATGAGCCATGGGCCGTAAGAATCCTGTGCTGGCACAGACTGTGCAAAACTCATGATACTGTCAAAGTAGATGTCGTCTGACAGTCCAAACAAAAAGGCCTTCGTAAGGCCTGCTGGCTACAACCCAGTCGGCCTTACTCTGTAATCAGCTAAAACATGGAGAATCGGATTTTAATTACTCTTTGTGTGCTTTTCTTTTGCTAGTGCACTCACAAAAGCACACCTGCAAATCTAGGGCAACCCACCCACTTTACAGCAACTTACAAATCACTCTTTCAGTCAGATTTATCTGCTTTTTCCATTAGACGGATAAGTGTTGTATTCTATTGTGCTAGTGTGACTCATTAGTTTAGAGCCACACTATTAGAGCTTTGATCAATCATTAAGCTTATTCCCATAGACAGAATCACTTACAGAGAAGTATAACAATGTTGACGCACCTGTTCTGGCTACAGAACACGATAATAGCTTATCTTTAGCTGCTTTTTGTAGTGGAATGGAAATGCTGTTCATCATCGACTTCAAAACCACAGACTGACTTATTATTGTTAACCATACACAAACAAAACGAGGAACAGCTATACAAGACGGAATCGGATAATTCTACTGTGCTCACATGGACTGGGTTTAACTCAGGGCAGGAGGAACAAGTGTTTAGGAAATGTCAGACACAGTAAGATTCATACCAAAATAAACTTTTAGCTTGAATATTTTGCTAATACTCTGCTGTTCCCTGATGTAACAGCCTTTCCTCCATGAAAGTATGAAGATGGTAAGGAGTGGTAGAGTCTCATGTTTAAAAAGGGAAAACATTGGTCTCCTTATAAAATAGCCAATGGCACATTGGGTGTGACTCAGTCAAGGTTGTCCCCATGACCTGAAGGGGGTTGGGCCCAGTTAAACTCTACTGTAATTATCCACACAAAGGCCAAGCCTAATTGTCCTGTAAAGTAATCCAATGGCCATTGAGAGAAGAGGATCTTTTCTCCAGGCTGAGGTGATCAATCTTCGCAGTGTCCCAGAAACACAAAGAGAGTTCAGGCAGGTTAAGCCGTGATATATAGTCATGTATTGTATTCTGCTGTGCAGACAAGGAACACAAAGGAAAAGTTAACCTGGATGACTCCATTGTTGCTGTTGACTTGGCTCCAAGGAGGATTTAGTAGTAAAAACAGGCCCTTAGTGACACATAATACACCAGACGTGAAACTGGAGCGCAACACTTAATCCGTTATTTATGTGCGTCAAATGTGATGACACAGGCAAAGAATGTAACTTAACGAAACAGCAGTTACATGTGCCATGAGGGAAGATTAAAGGACTCTTCCTGTTCATTAGCCTGGCTTTTGTCTCCCAAAATGCACAGTATGCATACAACTTAATGGGCTGAAAATGTGAAGCTTTTCAAGATTGCAAAGACAAAGCAAAGCAAATGTCTTAAATGAATTGGAAATGGCAGGTGATGATAGTATTTGAGGGACAAATAATATCTTTCAACTATCCAGCTGTGTGCCCTATGTGCCACTGCTAGTGGATGCTTGCTCATCCCATTAAAAAATGCCCAGAGCGCTTATCTCCTTGACTATGCATTTAGCCAGAGGTGACAGCGATGTTTGATTTAAAACTTGACCTAAACAAACACTCCCTTAGCTCAGAGCAGGTGTGAGGGGCTGATGTAAGTGATGGAGAATGGGGGGTGACAGATGCTTGACCTTTCTGCATTCTCCCTGCTTAAAGAGGAACTCAGTAGCCTATGGCTGCACTAAGGCCTTAGGTCAAGCAATAGAGCAGAAGAAAGCAAGGCAACACCTACTATAGTGATCACTTGGACTGGGCCCACTCATTCAAAGACATTGTGACTTTTTCATAAACTATCCAAACAGTTATTGTCTATAGCTAACTGCTTCTTCACTGACATATCAAAAATATATATTTTACATAAATTTTTACATCTCCATTGTGTGAATATTTCATGATGAACGATAGAACATCAGAAATTACCTGGAATGAAAAACCTGTTACAACAAGACGGTTAAAAAAATAATCTTGTTGGTATAAGCCTTTATTAAAGTTTGTGTAGGTTTATGGGAGTTGTCATGAAAGACTTATGTGGGTGTCATGTATCCTTAGTAAAGTGTTAAGTAATATTTTCCACTATTTTAGTGATCTAGCACTACAGACATCTTGCCAAACCATGCTAGACCTGCATAACTGAATCCATACATTGACATGAGGTGAAACTATAACTCATATTTGCTCATAAAGCTGTTGTTGACTGTGACAGATTTGCAGGTGTTTGACATACAGCAGTTTGTCATGTCAGCGCTGACTAATACATAACAGTTATGGCACTGGAGTCAAAATGAAATACCACACTAATAGCTGCTCTGAATGATTTTATTTGAAGAAAAAAGTCAATGAATACATTTTCCCAACTGTACTGTGCTTGAACTAGTGTTGTCCCAAGCTTAGAGCCTAAAACAGACCTTAGAGTAGACCTTGGCTTTACACTGCCTAAATTAGATTGTCACCAGTGTGTTTGTTTTTTGGACAGCACTGGGAATGTCTCACCCCAGCAGAAACTGCTGACTGCACAGCTATTAATGATAGATGCCCTACTAAAGTACTGTCAACTCTAACAGGGAAGCTCTGATCAAAAACTCTGTTCAGCATTCTTTCTCCTGAGTGATTCAAAATAAGCGTCCACCTTGGGAAATATTGTTTTGCATAACATTTAAAATCAATATAATACTCAGTACTTTTACAAACATTTGCTTTTCCCAAGTAGTCTTTATGTGACTTCCACCACATGGTGCTTCCAGTTACAGAGAGATTTCCCACAACTGTAAGAAGCCATATGGAGGACACTACCCTTGCTAGCCACTGTAGAGCTAAACCATTCACCTTCTCACCAAACACTGGCTGGACACGATCTGTGATAGCTGATAGCTCAGTGAGAAATACTGTAGCTCCTGTTCAAACTAAGTCAAACAGTCAAAGTTGTGACCATATAGATAGCAGACAGGGGGAATGTGCCGTGTTGTGTGTTTCTTAGTGTTGCGCTAATTGCGTTGTGTATTAAGGGGTTGTCTAGGTATCCTGGAATGTAAGTGATGGAATAGGGTGTTTTAAAGACACAAGAACTTGTCTATATATCACCCTTTGATTTCCAATGTGTGGGACCAATTTTGTGAAGAAAAGTCTTCTGAAAGTCCTAGCTACGTCTCTGACTGAATATGAGCACCAGCTTAATCAATGGGTTGTTCTAAATAGAAGATAAAGGCAGTAGCTCTAAACCAGAGTTCACTTAAAGAGTCACAGTGAAACCGCTACAAAGTAAAATGTATGCTAATATGCCTGTTACAAACTTCAAGTAAAACTTGAAATGTTTTTAGAAGCTTCAAATGTCTGTGTTTAATCTAGAACTAGTATTATCACTGAGGTGTTTTTTTTCCCTCAAATTTTGACTGAGTTTTGACATTTATGGCTCGAATTGAGGGCCTAGCTCTAACAGTGACAGTTCACCACTGAGATACACTAAAAATGAGGCAAAATGACAGATAGCACTGACTGTAGTGTGGTCACAGCTGGTGCTTGTGGGTAACACAGACAGTAGATGCAGACACAGGGCAGTTGGCCAGCGATGGGTGTGCTGAGATAAAAATGTGTGAGAAAACCTTCAACACAACAAGATCGACAGCTTGGCATCCTAATCATTTTATAGGACAAGAGGCCTCTGCTGATGAGAGAAGATAGAAATGTGTCACTTCAAGTTTTATGAGCTTTTCGTATTATAACAAATATTTGCATGCAGTCTGCCACATACTGTGTGTCACTACATCTAATTAAACACAACCAGTTATGCTCTATGCAGGATTCAACTCGCAATCTCCTGACAGGGAGAAAGCTCACACAGCTACAGCAGGTGGGAGCCCATCTAAATCTCTGTATAATGAAACATGCAATTGGTCAGTGTTTTTAAGATCTGATGACACACTTATGACTTGTCATCACATCATTTATCGTAATGATTTTATGTCATCATATCACCCACCCCAATGGCACAGTGACAAGAATGTCAGCTAAATTTAAAGTGAACCTCATCTATCCAAAGTACAATGTAGAACAGCGTAAGGTTCCAGCCAAGATGCACTCAGAATGTGTCCATGAAGGCCTGAATGTTGGCTTCAGAACGAGGCAGAAGGCGAGGTGTTAGTTCCAGGGAGCCAGGCTCCAGTTCTATACTGAGGCTTCCCTGACTCCGAGAGCGAGACAGAAGAGCTGATAACTGACCATAGCGCTGACCACGTCTCCCTCTTGACCACTTCCCACCTAAATGGAGCATCATAGCTGTTAGTCAATTCTTATAAGCACAGGTCACCCATGACATAATTTCATAGAGAAAGAAAAGGAAAAATGCTTGGAAATTGCTGCTACATCTTTCAAAAGAGGTTAATGTTCATTCATGGTTTTGAGCAGGTAGATACTACATACCTGACTGAGAGCCAGCAGCGTTGAAAACGTCCATGCTTCCATTCCAGTAATGACAGGGCATCTTGCCATGGTAGTCTCTAATGTTTACTTTAGCATCTGATGGAACAGAAAAGATGTGCTTCATCAGGCAGACATGATTTTCTATTATGATGGTTATACTAGTGAATATGATAAAAATACTGAGTGGTGGTCTTGTGGGAAAAAAAAGGATCCAAAACATCATGAACAGGACAAGCTGCATTAAGAATTTAGTACTGACTGTAGTTTTCTCTGATGATAAATTAATTGTGGCAGTGCATTTAGGAGGTGATGGGGGAAAAAGAGCAGGGCACCTTTAAAATAATCATCATTGGTATTTGCTACTTTGAGAAAATGAAGCCACAGCATATTAACTTTGCATATCTTGTTCATGCAAGGACAGCTGTTACTTAATTCCCAGTGCATTAGGGAGATCCACATTACTTTGTGGTGTGTTCCCATACATACAAACATGCACACACATTTAGCCATTATGTGGATCATTAAAGACATGAATGAGCTCATAATGTTCTTCTACCATACAGCTGTCGCCAACACGGGGGGTTTCAGATTCAATCTGTTTTTTTTCCTCTTCTACATAAACACATTTACTATAACGATTCACTGTCAGTTCTCCAATAGCACTCATATGAATTAGTGGGTAGATTTGTTTCAGTTCACTGAGATCCTGTTCCTGGGGACAGTGAGGAAATATGTATTCCAAACAGTGCATGCATTGATTTAATGTTGACAGAGGGATCACTGATGTGGGTGTGCACAAGAAGAAGCAGTACTATCTGTGTTCCTGCTTAAATACACTTTGGATTAAATGGACTTATTGAAAGTATATTATGTTATGGCTATTCTGCACAGGCATAAAAGATATATTGTCAGTATACTCTTGCTCTTGCTTTCTCACCTTCGCTTTTTCCCTCTTGCTGTAACGACTTTCTTGTAGCAGCAGAGGGCAAGTACATGTTAAAAAGAGGTCAAGGGCATATGGAGCACAAAGGCTTCTACTTTAAAATAACAAATGCACCGTCATCTGTACCATTGGGGAGTCATTAAAAATAATATACTCTGGCTTTGTGCTAGGTGAGAGACCCACCACCCTCCCCACCTCCCTCTCTCTGTGTCCGTCGGTGATAATCACAGTGGCGGCGTTCCAGCCATATGGACTCAGGCTGATCTGGGCGCAGCTCTAATACCTGGGTGGTTAATTAGGGGCTGAGTATTGGGCGACTGCGCGCTGATCTGAACTCCCTCCTGGCCCGGCCACACCGAGCGGCCTTTTAAGTGGCGCTGGGCCTCCAGGGACCCCGGCAGAAATGGAGGGCTAATTATTTGAGATAACACTGAATGGGAGAGGGGGGATTGTGCATTTGAAAAGAGGGCACACAACCAAAAGAGAGAGAAAGAAAAAAAGAAAGAGGGGGTAAGAATGAGAGTTAGCAGTAAAGGTCATCGTTTGCCTATTTTCATGTAGAGTGTCAACAGCCTGTTATGCCTTTTTTAAATGAGTGACAACAGATTGGGGTTTTATAAACAGATCATTCTCTGGCTATAGTCATTGCTTTAATGCAGACGGGTCTTGTCTGCGTACCAAATGGATCTGCATGAATGGCAGGTCCCCTTGATATGTGATGATACCAGTGCGTTTGGTTTACAGGTGCAGTGATAGCCACTGAACAGCACTGAATAATAGTAAATCAACTTACTCGGTTTACATGTAGACTACTTACACTGACATAAAAAATGCTTGATATAATGCTTTAAATCTACTAGCTGTTAATGGTAATGTCTAGTCTTAAAATGGGTATGTTCCCCTTCCCCCCTCTTTGTCTGCTCATGTGTGGGGTTAGAATAATGAGCAGTAGGAACCCAAGGGTTTTCCCCCCAGCGTTCAGCACTGCTCACCTTGCAGCCCGAGCCAGCAGAAAGGTCAAAAACTGGGAGGTATCTTTGTAAAGGTATACTGACCTGAGCTCCAACCAAGACCAAGTGTGCTTTCAAGATGCATTTACAGTACCACGAATGAAACACATCACATTCAAAACAACACCTCTGACTACACCTGTTGGGACTGGCAAATGGAAAACAAGGAGGAAAGTGCACTGACAAGGAGAAAAATGGTGATCTAAACATATTTACACTGAAAAAGTGGTGCGCTGAATTCACATGATTTAAATGAGTACACTGGCAAAACTAAATTTTATAATTGCTATATTTTGAGTAATTACGGAATCTTAAGGCAGGAGAAATTATTAAGTATGAAGGAATCAAGTATAATCAAGTATTTGTTTTGTTAAGTATGTTTTCTTTTATGGTAATGCAAGATTCCTAATATTCCCTTTTGCCTTTGTCCTTACTACCACTGCCCAACAGGGAGGAACTTGTTGAAAATAACCCCAATTCAGAAACCACAGACTTACTGTGGATTCCGTGTAACAATATTTTTCCACATGAATAAAATATATTACATGAATATAAAATTTGTTGCCAGGGTAAGTGAAACAGTCACGGACCACCCAGATATTTGTAAGACACTGAATGTTAGACTCATCATTATGTACTAAACCCATTATGTACTATGACTTGAAAGACCAATGAATAACATACATCATAGGTACTGGTCTAGTACATACTGACAATGAGTAGATCAATACGACATCTGTAAAAGCCTTACAGATATTTAATTTTTTCCCCTGACTTTTGACTCACCCTGTATATTTGTATGTGGAAATGATGTACACATTTGAGTCAAGTAAGTTCAATGCATCACTTTTTTCAGTGTATGCGGTTGGTCATTGCATCCTGCCAAAAAATAAATAACACTGGGCACGAAACCGATGGACAAAAATACAGAAAACTTGGTGTGAGCCAAACGTGTACCTAAAGAGGAACTGGCATGCTGTTGGCTGCGCAGCTTCTCTCGTGTAGGCTTTTAAATTGACATCCAATCGTCACTGTATCTTGAGAAACTGCAAACTGCCTAACAGAGTTATATGATTTCTGCTGTGTCTAGAGAAATTGTACATACTTTAATACAGTTATAGGAGGTCTTAAGCTCTGTGGCGCTAAGAGAGGCTTATGTTTCTAGAAGCACAGCAGTAATCCTATAACTGTGTTAAACTATACCGCTTAAGGCACAGCAAGCAGTCAGCTCATAACCATGTTAAACTATATTCAGTTTCTTCACCACCACACACACATCTCCCACCACATTAGGTTTGGGCATGGCTTTCTCCAGTCACTCTCTCACGGAATTGCTGCTTGGGATGGTAAAACTTGGGATGGTGACATACAGCAGTAGAATTATGTGTTGGCACATTATATTTAATCCTTAGTGACAAAACTCCACATCAACCTGCTCTCTGGGTCATCTGCCACATGTAAAGAGTTACAATACCTCCACAGTTAAACCAGAAATGCATCTGTGTATCTCAAGTAAGCATTACACCATGTCAAATAATGGAGCTGACAATAAAAATCTCATTCACTTAATGGAAAAGGGGGAAAAATGTTTAAAATAAAAATGAAACAGTGCATGTCATCCCTCTAATTGACAAATAAACTGTGAAAGATGCTAATTGCTTCAGCAAACTGTAAATAACAGCCGTCATTCAGTAAACAGTCAGCAATCTGGTCAGTTAGTTAGTTGTGCAGAGAGAGCGCAGTGGTGCCAGCTTGGCTGGGCATGGCTCATTGGTTTGGTCGTGCCCGGGTAAAGGCCTGGCAGCAGTGCACCCATCACTGTGATTGAGAATCAGTGCCACAGTGCCTCTCAATTTATATCCAGAGACAACAAGAGACCTCCTGATATCTCCCCTTGATTAATGGCAGAGAGATAATTAGCTGTGTTTTGCTGCATCTCTGTCTAATATCACAGATTACAGGGACAGATATTGGGACACCTGATACATTCATACTGTCCGCATTACTGGGCTTCCCTATAATATCGCGGTCATTTTGCATGCCATTTTGCACTTAAAAAAACTAGACTGTGAAGACTGGAGTGTCTGGCTAAAGTTTTATCTGTGTGGATTGTCTGTATCTCCACTGATATCTGATATTCAATCAAAGAGAGGCAGCCAGTAAAAAAAGGAGATACTGAAAAGACCCATAAGAAATTATTTTAGGCTCTTCATTAGGTCTTCTTTGGTCAGCTTACTCTATTTGAGATTGCAATTGCTCTGTCTTTCTTTTGGCCTGAGTCTGATCCAAGTATATGAAAAGAGACACAATCTAAAGAAAGAGGTGAGCAAGAGAGGAAGAACATTTAAAGGAATACTCTGTCATTTATCAACCTAATCTATCTTCTGTATTTGTAGCATACAGTTGATTACCATAGACTACCTGGTGTGCCACAGTCTGGATGCAATGACCCAGCACAGTATTTCTGCGGACTGAACCCAGCACTTAAGAACAATTCTAGAGTAAAGCTGATTAACATATTAAAAGAAAAAAACACAGTCGCATTTCAGCAACATACATCAACATGAACCAGCACGGCTTCTGTAGCAGTCCTATGTTATAAGCCCTGTTTTTATCCAACCTGATGCATTTTTAAACGACTTAGCCAAAGGCAGCTCATCTGAGCAGAGATTATAGCTACAAGGCTAGACATCAGGTCAGAAAGCCAATAATTTATATAAAAAATAAAAATAGATTTTATTTACTTTTCTGGTCGTATTAAAGAGACAACATGGCTCGTTGAAAAAAAAGAAGGTCAATGACAGAAACAGCGTTTAAAAACAAATAAATAGGGAACTGTGTGTTTTTCTCCATGTTTGAAGTTCAAAACAGATGTGTCTCATCTGTTCAAAGTCTGTGGCGCTAGTTAAAAGGCGTAAACGTTAAGCACCACTGCGAAACAAACCACTTTTCATTAACCTACCCACGAAATCCAGCCCTGAAGATGAATAAAATAACAATATGAAGGGTCCACCAGAGTGCTCGCCCATCCCGTGTCAGTGCAAGAGTGTGAAATGCTCATTAACAATAGCTTTTGTTATAGTTTATTTTAATTGAATTTTATTTTTACTTTGCTTTATTTATTTTACCTTATAAAAAGACTTTTTCCTTCAGACATATTTTGAGTTTTTTCTTTCAAAAACATTTTCCTTTATTTTTAATATTTATTTATTTATTTTACAAACAATAGTCAGTGGCTATAAAATTTTAAAAAGCTCATTAGATTACAAAAGTTAAAACCATTTATCAAAATATATATGATGTGTCTTATGTTATTAGTTAACTGGACTAATCAATAATAGTTAGGCAATTAAAGGTAACCATTGCTGGTGTTTATTTTTGTTAGTTTCTTTATCTGGACCTTTGTAAGGAAGAGCTTTGATGTAACTGGACCTTTGGAAGTTTTAGTTAAATACCCTTACCACACACAGCAACCAATAATGTGCTTCCCTGCACTTAGAAAAGAACAGAAAACACTCATAATAGAAGCCAAATGGGCAGCTGCTAAAGCAACCTCTATTATAATATATGAAACCACACTTCTGTTACAAGAAGTGGGTCTCTTTCTTTTCTACGTACAGGAAACTGTTATTTTCCATGGTGATTTACTGTATGGGGCACATCAAGATGAGGTTGAAAAATGCTGGAGTATTCCTTTAAATAAGTGCAAAAATGTATTTTGCTGTCTCTCTCTCTCTGCAGGGTCCAGTAGAGCAGTAGGTGATGGAGGCAGACCATGGAGTATCCATTTCCACGCACCATATGGAAACTCTGTTGTGTGTACAGAGGAGGTGTGCGCTAATAGTGACCTGGGCCATATGTGTTTTAGTGAATTACAAACACAACAGAGTTGGGTGGCTCCCTAACACACAACATATGGGCGTCCATTCTGAGTTAGGGGCTTTTACAAACACACATGCCATAGTGCACATACGCTTGCACACACACACCGTCCAGTCAATGAATCTCGAGGGACTGCTCTAATGAATTGCTCTATTGACACACTCTGTGGTTTGCTTCATTAGTGGGGATGAGAGCTAGCTCACGGTAAGGGGGACAGAGCAGGACTCAGCTTTTTGCGAGGTTTTCTTTTCTTGAACTTGTTCGTTATTCTAGATTATTCATTACGCCACAACATATGTGAGGACTGTGGTCAGTGAGGCGTGCAATTAACATCAAATGGTGTACCATTCACACACACCGCTGGTTTCATAGCGTCATACTGAAGAGAAAAGAGGATCGGAACATGGAGTTTAAGTGGATATTTGGATATTTTTAAGAGCATACATTGTTAAAAATAAAGGTTTCTAAATGGTTTATGACTTGGATGTAGGCTGTAAAAAATGAGGCCAACTTAAAGTCAATCTTAAGTCAACCTTCTACATAACTTTTTCAAATTTTACATACAATTTTACATATTAAACATAATTTCACATTTTATAGCTTTCATATTTAGCATTGCATTTAAGTTAGGTCTACCAGATACAGCTTAAGTTAAGCTTACTCAAAAAACTGAATGCAGTTTATATGCTGCAATTACTAAACACATCTCACACATCTCATTTACAAAAACAGATCAAAAAAAGGTTCTTAAGAGGACTAAAAGTGGTTCTCCTTTGGCACTGTTCAAAAAAAAACCCTGGAGTGACAGTAGAGACGTGTTAGTGATGTACAGTACAATAGTGAATTATAATAGAGTAGCAATGACTTACTGTAGTTATGAATCAAGAGCTGAATAATGTGGGCGTGTCCATGCAGAGAGGCCAGATGAAGTGGTGTGTACCCCTGTTAACACATATGCGTGCACACAGACACACACATGACAAACAAATAAACAAACAAACAAACAACAAACAAAACAACTTAGTCATCATCATGCATCTGCATAGGCAGCCGGCTAGTTCAAATGGAATATACATGAACACACATCTGTGCGTTGCGGCAGGGAGTTAACTGACAGCCACTCTCACTGCCCCGTTGTGTCTGTCAGTCGATTGTGATATTAAAAAGCAGCTGGACATCATTTCACACACTGCTGTGTGCAGCGGCCACTCCTCGTTTGTGCTGCGGGAGACGCTACAGCACGCCTGTCATTTGCAGGCCCGCACATTAACACTGTCCAGCCCCCTAACAGAGCTGCTGTCACTCACTCACTCTCCACATGCTCTCAGCAAAGTGCTCCATGAGTGAGAGGAGATGGTTTTTACTGTAGACAGTGAGGTGAAGTGAGTGATAGTCATGTTTGGGCAGAGCAGGCCTCATAGAGAGAAAGTCAGTGGGGTTCGGTTCCACTACAGTGATGGCTGCACTGAAGAGGCTGGGTGCTTAGAGGAGAGCAGTGCCTCTGACTGCACATTAACACTCCGCAGGGGAGCTTTTTCACATGGAGAAAAAGGCTCCTGGAAACGCTGAGATAAATGCACGTTTTGTGTCATCTCTTTCTTCCACGATTTCTCTCTATTGTCACTTTGTTTAGTGCTCATTTTCCTTTGGTGCGTCACTCAAAACTCTAATGGGCCACATGATTAGAAAAATACTAAAAATAAACACAAAAGGAAATGAAAATACAGAGAGGTACTGATTGATACATTGAATAGGTTCATCTCCCCTCAGTTTGAAACAGCAGGACCTTGAATGAGTATTTTTTTTTTCTTTTTTTCAAAAAATCAAAAAATATCTTCGGATCACCTCTAAACCATATACCATGCCTACCTAATCATCGAATAGCCTTCTCACATCACTGCAGTAAAATGGTAAATTAGGGTTTATATTATATATTATAATATAATATAATATAATATAATATAATATAATTATTCATTATATTAATAAAATTACACCACAATTACATCAAATGACTACAGTAAAATATATTTTAAAAGGTTTTTATAATTATTTTAGCATTTATTAACATGTACAGCCTTTAAAGACACACATTACATTTAAAACATTTTTATAATCATTATTATTATCTTTTTTTATATATCATGACATCATATTGGACTGAAATACATCTCATGTTTGTATCAGCCACCACTGATAAGTACATTTGTAAAGATTGTACAGCTGTATGGAAAAGTTTGAACACCCCTGATGAAATTACAAGTTAACACATCCTCTACAGGGAACAAACTTTGACATATTGAAAAATTAAATAAAGAAATATATAAAATGTGCTATAACATTTGCACAGGTCTCATTTTATGTTTTATTTTTTCTCCCAATATGTTAAATTCAGCAGATAAACTGTAAGCATGCATTGAAATGTGCATAAACATGTTCTCTGTAGAGGATGCGTTAACTGTGCCGCTTCAACAAAACAGGTAACCTAACCAGGTGCACCCAAACTTAACATACGACTGTACATAGTTTACTCAAAACCATGATGCATTAATATAATACAGTGTACAGATCAAGAAAGTACCGCTTAAAGGGCACCTGACCTCAATACAATAACAAACAATGATGACTGTAGTTAGAGCGTCTCCCACATGGGCCCGTTGGTGGTACCTTTTGTAGTGTGCAATGCAGTGTAGCTATGTTGCTAACCACAGCGCTAGCATAATGCTTTTCCCATAGCATCGCTGCTCTTAAAGGTTAAAGTAGGCTTCCCTCTGCTCTAGTCCTCATTACTACACGAGTGCAAGCATTGACATTTTTTGGAAAGGTCATAGGCACTTTCATGTGCTCAGCTTCATGTTTACTTTAAATGTAAGTAAAGGCCAGGGAGCGGCTGGCCAGGGGGCCAAAGGAGCCAGTGGAGATCAAGGTGAGTCACTGAGGGTTCGTCTAACGAGACCTACTGACAAAACCACTCTCACACACTCATATATACACTGGCACTTCATCGTAGGGGCTGACACAAAAAACCTCATTGTGGGGAGAGTGAGTGATTTGTGTATTGAAGATGAGAGGTCAATATGGATAGATTCAAAGGGAGGCAGCTTGGTCACCTTAAGCTTCTCCGTATGGCACAGTTTTTTGTAATATACCTCAGGTAGCAAGCACCATTCATAACACATCAGTTCTTTCTCCGTAACTCACTGGAAAATCCAAGAGTGTCTCCCTTTTGAATTTTTAATAAAACCTATTTGTTCAATGTCCCTGCAGGGAGATGAGATTTAGTCTCCAATAGCATGCCGGCTCCTAACACTCGCACAATCCCCTCTCATAGGTGGACAGCAAATCAGTGTGTAGCGTGACCGCACTTTGAATCTAAAGCACGTTTATGCTAAAGCCAGGCTCATTTCACAGGTATATTAAAATAGAACTCACCCCCTTAAGAGAGAAAGAGAGACAGAGGAAAAAGAAGGATGTCATCAGAGTCCGGCGTCGGCTCCGGTACGCCAGGGTAGACGGGAGGAAGATTAAAGAAAGAGAATAAGCATACTGTGCTGGCACTGGCCCGGGTCAGGAACCTAATTTCACACTGACATTAAGGGCAATTTGGCCTTGGAAATATTTCGCCGAGCCTCTATTCATCTGAGGACCGTAAAGCTATAAGTCTGCATTTTCTGAATATAAGATAGACAGATTGAACCACGGACATTTTAAGTGGCATGTGGATATAAATGGGTGTACTTACGTGCTGCGAGGGGTCGAGAAGAAAGAGTGTATCATAAAAGACGGGAAAAAAAGAGAGAGAACGAAAGAGAGAGAGAGACATTAGTCAGATGGAGCAATTGTAATATCAGGAGGGAAAAATATAGCAGTTTGACTTTTTTGCACCCTACTGTGAAGCTATCATCTACTGCTGCATGTCAAAGACTAAAAACCACCTTGATTATAACTGAACAGTTGAACAGCTCACTTAAAGAAAACATCCATTTAACTTGGTGGGTGGGGAGGGGGTTTATAAAATGGAGAGGAAGAAAGTAGCATCTGACGTGTGAGTGAAGCCCACTGAGACGTCTCCAGGCCCTGATGGCACTCTATGGATTATTGATTTTTTATTCCCTTCCTGCCCAGAAGGGGCTCCATTTGAACAGCACCATTACCTCCATAACGATTAGAGAGCAAAAGTTAATTATGTAATTATGAAGGCAATAAGAGGCGCGTGTGTGCTCGGCTGTGCTGGTGAAGGCTTTAAACATTATCTCCGGCGCGCACATCACGGCAGACAGGGTGAGAGGAAGAGATTAGAGCAGCCGAGGAGAAACAGACGGAGAAACCATTAACTAATCACAACAATTTCCCTCCATTACATTCACCGCTGCCTTCACACAGGGAGTGCGCACACACACACACACACAAACAAACACATCACATCACAACACAAGTGATGGACGGCACAAAACTGTAGACACCCTATGCACATTTTAAGATGAGAACTGCTGCAGAAGAAGGAAGCTCATGAGCACACTAGGGATGTCACACAGCCAGAATTTAGATTTCAATACCGATACCAAGTGTACTATCTCAATGCTCCATACTAAACAATACAACAGTAAAATATTAAAAACACTGGTCATTTCTGAACACTGAGGACCAAATGTACAAAACATTTTGCACCAGTTTCAGGCACAAATCAGACTTGTTCTCCCTGCATGTTACAGATGTATGCAAAAGTTTGTACACCTCCAGTCAGACTACATGCTCTGTACAAAAAAAGAAAAAATAAGTTAACATATCCTCTACACTTGCTGCAGTATATGTCAGTTATATATATGGCAATTGTAAAGCACAATTTATTTGCTGAATTGAACAAATTGGGGAAAAAAGAAACACAGGCTGCATTTTATGTTTTATTGTTTCCCCACTTTGTTAAATTAAGCAAATAAACAGTAATCGTGCATTCTCTGTAGAGGATGTGTTGACTTATTCTCAAATTAGAAAATCTGACCAGGGGTGCCCACACTTTTCCACATGGATGTGTGTATGAAACTGCCACAGGAAACTAAATGCGTAGTTTTCTAGAGGATTGTGCAAAAAGTAGGTGGAGATATTACACATTTAGCTGATTTACACATTCCAAATGATTTACTAAAAGCCTGAGCAACAGTGATGGCCGGTCTTGTGTTTTTCTCCAGGTGTAAATTTGAGTTAGGGCCTCAGATGTGTTGACAGAATTCCTTATCTAACAGCAGCAAAGTAGAAAGTACGCACGAGCACTGAACACATGCTGAAAGAATACTTACCATCCGAATAACGCTATTTAAACTCTCGGGACCAGATGTACATAAGTGAGAAGATGAGGCACAAAATGTGCCACAATGCAGACAAAATATGTGCACACAACTCTATTTTCATAGCCAGAGCAAAATAACACCCCTGTTGAATGTTTTGGTGGGAACAAATTTCATCTATTAAGCCCACTATCTCTTCAGCACTGAACTTTCATTTTCTGTTTTGTCTCGAGCTTACTGACGGCTCTATTATTTCACAGGGCCTTTGAACCCTGCGCCTCACAAGCATGCAGTTAGTAGGTGGGGTTACGCACAGTTTGCGTTATAAGCTGCAGTCTTACTAAATTGATTAAATTCAGGCACACTGTAAGCGCGTATTGTGGTCGCATCAAGGCACTTCTTACACTTGCACGTATATCTGACCCTGAATGTCTATTGGATTGAACACAAATATAGATTCACAATTCTCAAAAGAACTAGTTTTTGGCTTGTACATACAGTTCATCTCATTTACAAACAGATTTTTAACAAACAGGCTCTATAGGGAATCCAAAGTGGTTCTTCTATAACGTCACAACCGTAACCTTTTTAGTACACTTCTTTTTAAAAATGCAGGCAAAATACAATGTCAACCTGCTGCTAGCTTATTTTAAAAAAGTATTAAAATTCCTGAAAATTAGTATGAGTATATCTGCCACATTGCAGTACTGAAAATATATTACTTTTGATACATTGTGTAACTCCAGAGCATACACACACACACACACACACACACCTGGAACACACACACACACACACCTGGAACACACACACCGTTAATGGCAAAAGAAGCTCTTAACATTTTCAATTTCTATAAACAGTTTGTGGCAGAGTCAGCCCCAGGCAGAGAGACAACTCAAGCCTTCAATACTCTGTCTGGACCTGTTCATACTGAAAGGTGATGGGACAAAATGAAATGGAATAAAAATGTGAGTGAGGGCTATGATGCTGAGGGTCAGATAAAGAGCGTGAATGACTATTTCACCTTGACATGAAGGGAGAAAAATGCCAGAAGCACAAAGATCCTCTCTGTATTTTCACTGTGCACTTGGCCAAACGTAAATGGCGAGAGATAAGATGGTGCGATTTAGAATATGCATGAACTGGAGGTGAGGCCCGAGCCAAACTGTCCACATTGGACCGCTGCTCTGTAATGCAGGTTTTGAATAAATAAATGCGAGATGGTGTTTATGTAAAGTTGGAAGAGGCAGTGTAAAAAGCGCCCTGCAGCAGGTTCAGGTTCATTCTGAGCTCTGCATAGGTACTAACGTTCTCTAGGCAAGCCCGTTTGATTAATAGACTAATTCATTCAATTAGGTGAGTCAGTCTAAATGAGAGGGAAGTGCCAGGGGAGTCTATGACCTAAGGCCACTTATCAGAGAGTGATTAAAACACAATCAAATGGTTGAGTTATGCATACCACTACAATTACACATACACACACACACAAACATGTGTGCACACTGTATGTACTAAAGGGGGCATATACATATATATTATCATGCAAAAGTAAGACCACCCTTCATTTTACTCAATTTCCAGGCAAAAATGGCCAACTTGCAACTTATTTATTTGCAAGAGATGTAAGAGATTTTAAATATAAAATAATTCACTTGCATAGGGAAGGGGCAAGTTAAAGGAAAATAAGAGAAAAACAAAACTGGAGCTCAAAAATGTTTAAAAGATATGAAGAAATCAGGACTAACAACCATGCAAGACCTGGTAGACCACCAAACTGTCACCATCAGATAAACAGATGAAAAGCTTTCATCTTTGAGAAAGAGGAGAAAATCAAGCTCCACTCTTGCTTCAGAACTGTATAAAAACCACAGGTCACAGGTGTTTCTGTCCATCCTTCCACTGTGAGAAGACAACTCAACACATTGAGTCTGAAAGGATGTGCAACTGTTAAGCAGCCATTACTGAGAAAAGGTAACAACCAAAAAAAGGAAAATGTGCACATCAAAACAAAGAAGCCGCTGGTGTTTTTATAACAATGAACTGACCACCCCATAGTCCAGACCTCAACATCACCGCATGTGTTTGGGATCATTTACATCATGAGAAGCAGAATATGCAACCAACTTCTAAGACTAAACTTTGGAGGTGTGAAAAACATCGCTGTGGATTTATTGGAAAAACTGTCTCCCAAAAAGAATGGAAGCTATAATAAACGTCAAGTGTTTACACAATAAATACTCAGTTACACAGGCTTCTGATTGTTTTTACGTTTTCTGCTTTTTCTGATGCTCATAATAAATAAATGAATGCTTGTCTCTGACTACATACATAGAAAATGTTAAGAGGTTAAAACCTTCTTTCGCTTAACAGTGTGTGTTCCTTGTGTGTGTGTCCACACAAGTATACTGTATTTTATACATTATATATCACGTATAACATAAATATCATATATAACGCATATATATCTTGAGGGCATGCACAGGTAGAACTTAATGCCAGTGAATGCTGGTACACCTCAAGAGGAAGGGTGTTAATTTCTGAGAGTGTGTATAGTCTATATTTGTGAGTGTGTGAGTGTGCGTGTGGTGTGTAATTGTGTGTGTGTGAGCCCCTGCAGAGGTGTAAATGTGAGTGTGTCAGTAGGAGCTCAGGCTCCTGTCAGCTCTCACCGCTCTCTGGTTGACGTCTGCGCCAGAGCGAGCCATCATGTCCACTGTCTCTATGCGGCCCTGCTTGGCTGCCCAGTGGAGCGCCGTCTGCAAACACACATGCACACGAAAACACACACATGCAGACACACACAAGGACTGTCAATCAAATCTCTACTGTCAATCACACAGCGTCCCAAAAATGCATGTATTTTCAGAGTGCTGTGCTGCTACTGGGTACAAAAAGCTTACTTTGCTGCAATACCACAACTTGGCCTTGATTTTGAGCAAATATCTCATTGATGTCTTCTACATAATACAACAAAGTTCTAAAAAGTTTGTGCTTTGCACACACCGCTCTGCTAGGATAATAAACACGCTGATCAGGAAAACTTCAGATGATCACACACAAATTACACCTGCTTGCCTCTGCAATATATCACTTTCATTTACTGAACTAACTGCTATCAAATATTTTTTTCATTTTATCACTGTCATATATTTTGCGCCTCCTTAGTGAAGGGGTGTCCAAGTCTTACTTCAAGAAATTTATCATCCTGCTGAGCTGAGCTAAAAATTTAAACCTTCATCTTTGTGATAAACTATATACAATATTAATACAATATTCTTTTGCCGAACATATAGATATCATTAGTACTTAAAGAACACTGACCACTTATATGTTTTATTACATAGAGAGCATAATCAGTCCTGATAATCTGGATTTGGTGCTGTGCAGTATGAATAAAGTGTGCCATAGGCCGCGCAGTTGTGAGGAGCTTAGGTGGCGTGGCCATGGAAAGTGGCTCTTGGGGGGCACCACACTCCTGGGTCAGTTATGTTTGGGTTAGCTATAGTATGTAGTGTTATTAGTGTGACTGTGGCTGAGGAGGATGGGTTACAGTGTGTTGGAAGCGTCTAACCCTCCTTGTATTTCATGTCCTCCCATATTACCCCCTTCCCATGTTCAGTATTGGGATAGCGCTGGGCTGGGCATTTCCTTGATGCTGTTGGAGTGCCTGTCCAAAATAAAAGGATATTTGCCTATATGCGCAATGTTTTCCACATCATCTTCTGCGCCAACGCTTGGAAGAATAGCCTGGAGGAAGGGGTTACTGAGAGCTATATCCACCCCCTCCCTGATGGGTCCAGCCAGCAGAGAGTGAGGAGGCTTGCAAGAGAAGTTGGCAAAGGAAACAGCGTAGCAAGGTCTGGCAGGAGAACCCAGCTGGAGCCCAATGAGAGGGAGGTGTACATTCGCTTACCACGTTTCAATGGCGAGGGTACAGGTGCAAGTGGTCGCCTGGCATCACTGCTGAACAGTGGGCGACAGCGCAATGCAGCTGTGTTTGGCACTAGATGGGAAACTACTACGGGTGTTTGTGGACCTGCTGCTGAAACAACATTGACCATAGCCCTCCAACGACAATTTGGGCAGGCGCTGGCAGCGTGGTTGGCCAGACGGCCACTCCCAGAGAGGCAGAGGTTAAAGGGAGAGTGGATAAGCTTACTAGCGTCAGAGCTGAGCATGATGGTTTGGAAGTTATATTCAGCATTCTAGAAGGCAGCGCAGGAAGAGTTGGCATTGGAACACTTCCTGAACGCGCTGCTGCTGGAGGAGCTGAAATGGCATGTGCAGCTTGCCGCACTGGCCAGCCTTCAAGCATCCACCTTTGAAGCAGAGAGGGCAGAATTCATCCGGAGTAGAGACAGTGTGGCGAGCAACACAGCACTACATAGCAGAGGAGCTTGAGGAGAAAACAATGTGCTGAGCGCCAGTCAATCCCACAAACCTAAACTGGTGGGGAAACGGAAGCCAGCCACTTCCAGTTCCCCTCTGATCCCCACAAGATCGACTGCCACTGCAGACTTTGGGTTGAGTGAAGCGTGATGGGAAACAGCTCACTGACCTCACTGACACTGACTTGTTGATGTCACTGCTACATCCAGGCACGGTTATTCACACTGAGAGGCACACCTGCCAACCAGGGAGCGATGGCCATCCAACTTAAGTCCATTACCGGCAGGCAAGTTGATATGAGAGGGAGGAGACAGCTCCTGCTTGTAGTTAGGGGCCTGAGCCGACTGCACAAGTTCTGGCTCACACCTATATAGGATGTGTGCATACTCAGCTTGGACTTCCTTGTGACAGCCAGGGCCGTGCTCGACCTCAGGAAAGAAGCTCTGAGCTTGGAGATGGGATGAGTGAAGCTGGCTGTGGCAGCTAATGGTGAAGCCAAGGCAGAGATTCAGGGCCCCTGCCAGCGTGGCCTTCATTCCCTTTGGGGGAAGCAGCTGGCTCTGGAAGAGCTGAACACACAGATTCAGAGCCAGTTGCTGGATGCTGTCAGGTCAAGGGCACCACAGCTTTTTGCAGGTAAAGCCACCAATGCTGAAGGAATGCAGTGGACGACAGATAAAGCGGAAGGTGGCTGAGAGGAGTGCCGGTGACCACTGCACAGCAAAGAAGGGACTGCTTCAGCATTCACACATCTCTCTGCTCTGGCACATCAATGGAGAGAACACCCATGGAGCTGGTGTTTGGTTGCCTGCCAGTGTAAGAGGAGGACAGCACATCCAGACCAGGGCACGGCAAGTAGCTGCTGCACCAAGAACACAGCCCAGAGAGAGGACCTTGGGTGCCTGCTGCCGAGGAGCAGGCACTCTGCAGCACTTGTGCTGGCTGGGACAATGAACGGGAGGGGACTTTTCATGGTCCAGGGTATGAGTTTTCATGGTCCCATGTTGTGTGGGTTGCCGGGATGGCTGACACTTGGGGGGGGGGCTGTGTGGCGTTGTATGTCATGTCCTCCTGCATTACACACCCCCATGTTCCATGTTGGGGTAGTGCTGGGCTGAACATTTCCTTGCTGCTGTTTAATGCCTGATCAAAACAAAAGAGCATTTGCCCCTACATGCAATGTTTTGTGTGTCTTTTTCTGCACCAATGCTGCAGTATTCATAGTATTTTAAATGGCATTTTTTGGCACCAGTGTTTTCTCTTTTGTCTGTTTCATCTTATCAAACTAAATATCTAAATTTCTTGAAGTAACATAGCATTTTATTTTTGTCATATTTCCCACTTATAAAACTAGCAGATGCAACAAATTTCAAAATTCCAATGTATATAGTTGACCAGTGGCTTTACAACATTCCAGAGGTTTTCCAAAGTTCCATCCAGTGTGAATGGGAGGAAAACATTCTAAAATGGTTAGAACTGAGGGAGAACATTCTAGAACAGTGTATATGTGGTAGAACATTCTAGAAAAGTGTGAATGGGCAGAACATTCTAGAAGAGTTAGAAAGGGGTGAACATTTTAGAACAAGCAAACTCCACACTGTCCCAAAACACCTCAGTGACATTTAATGTAACATAAAATGATAACTTAAAAAGTGGGCACATATTATTTGATTTGAAGTTAGAACAGTCATGAAAGACATGTTCACTCCCCAACCGAATATTTAGGCCATAATCTTAAAATGCAATGGTCACATGAAAAATTAGGTGGGTACAGAAAATAAAAAAAATACATCCATATTAATTTTTGTATATATGTATATAAATATGTGTTTTTATTCATTTTTGTAGCCGTTATAGAAAATGCTGTCCAGGGAATGCTGTCCTTTTTTCAAACACCAGTATAGTGCAGAAAACAATGTAGCTATTAGTATTTCTTTTTCTTGTTTTTCTTTTTTATATAAAAGAACTTCCACCTTCATAAAATACACATAAATTTATCATACTCTTATAGTACTGTAGTGCATAAGTTTGTAGATCTACTTTTAACAAAGATTATCATCCTTCAGAGAGTAAACACTAGCATGTACTATAAGAAAAAGACAGTGAAGCGAGAACATGTGCTTCCTCTCCCTGTATGGCTACATGCAATGTGACAGTGACTCGGCTGTTTTAAAGTGCGTTTGAGCAGCACCTCACTGGAGACACATTCACAGCCCATTTACATAAGCAGATTTGGCCTGAACAGAATGGACGAGCACTGCTGCTGGTCATTAGCATACAGCCTAATTCAGCACAATGTTAGCTCACTGAGGCTGCACTAAAGAGCCAGAGTCAAGGACGCTTATCTTATCACCTCTGCTTGTCTCTACATCCTTTCAGACAGGTTGATACACATTACATACTTCATTTTCTCTCATTTAGCTCACTGTATATATGGGAAGCAAATTTACTGAGGGGCAATGGGGTGGCAAAATGAGTATTAACTTACACAGAAGTGCATTGATTAATCTGGGACTGAAATAGCCACTAAATATTCTCAGTGATCTTAGTAAAACATTGGCCTCTTTGTTGATGACCTGACTATGGAATATTATAATGTTCTGTATGGTGTAACACGACTGCACTGAAAAGGATTATGCACTGAATTTTCTTGTTTTACATTCAAATGTTATTCAACATTTTCACCTGAATTGAACTATTAGACACACTTTCTTTTTCCTTTCAGTCTACTTGATTTTGGCAATATGTGTTGTCATCATATATTTTATTCAGGTGGAAATGATGAACTCGTTCAAGGACATTCAATGCATTATTTTTAAGTGGAAAAGAAGAATACTTACAAACTTTTGTCCATGTCGTAAAAAGTCATGTAAAGGAAAAAGAACAAATAAACAGCAATGTCAGCACACATAGCACAGAGCACTGTGTGTGTCTGGTAACTAAGACAAATACTGTGTGAGAGGGAGAGAGAGAGAGCGAGAGAGAGAGAGAGAGAGAGAGAGAGAGAGAGAGAGAGAGAGAGGGTGTCAGAGAGAAATAGAGAAAAAGAAAAATGCAGAAACTGGTTTAGACAGAAAGAAAGGAGAAAGAAAGAGAAAAAATACAGAGAGAAAGAAAAGAACAGAGAGAAAATGGGCTTAGAAATAAAGATACTTAGAAAGAAATAAAGAAAGAAATAGAGAAAGAGAAAGACAGAGGCAGAGAGAGATGAAGAAAGAGATGGGGTAGAGAGACAGAAAAAGAAAGAAAGAAAGAAAGAAAGAAAGAAAGAAAGAAAGAAAGAAAGAAAGAAAGAAAGGAGATAGAGAATGGAAAAAATGTAGAGAGAGAGAAAGAAAAGGTAGAGAGAAAAAACAGGGGTTTTGAAAGATGGGGCAGAGAGAGGGAGAAAAAAGAAAGAAAGAAAGAAAGAAAGGAAGGAAGAAAGAAAGAAAGAAATAGGCAGAGATAAAGAGAGAGGTGGGGAGAGACAAACACACTGGTTAATTCGGTCTTGTCAGTGCTGTCCCTCTCCACAGCGGTGTCAGTGTCCGTGTCAGATTATTTATCCAGCAGCTCAGAGCTCAGAGAGCTCCTGCTCAGGATACATTCCCTCTGAAGATGCCATCAAAGCCGGAGCGGAGCAGCCGTGCTTTTGGCTTTTGTGAAATTCTCCTCCCCGGTTTTCTCAACACAATCTTTATCCAGCCCAGATCAGCGCCACCCTTTAACTGATGCTGAGCAGATTAACTGAATGCTTGAGTCGTGCCTGAGGGAAACTATAGTAACCTGTAATCTTCCAGCAGCTGAAAAGAAACTATGTATCTTGTCACACAAGAGCTGGCGGACCACCTTGACCCCACAAGCCCTCTTTTCTACACTCCTGACTGTGCTGACAGCTCTTTGGTTAATTCACACTGACACAGCCCATTGAGAAATTCCCTGCCTCCTCCACTGTCTCCTCCCCATCTCTAACAGCCTGCACTGTCCCGCAGAGAGCAACGTTTACTCTATCAGGGCCAGTAAAAAGTGCCAAACAGTTCTCAAAAGGCTTCATCTCTACTGATGTAGATCACAGTGAATGCTTCTAAAAGAGGTAGCCACTTGTTTGGCATATGCAATGTTTTTCTAATATTTTGCCTGAGGCCCACTTATAACATTTGTGTGGCTTTACTAATACTAATTTACTGATTTTACTGATTCATGACCAGTTTCCAACCTCTCTTTGTCCGTTATAGAATTAAACAGGTTGTTTTTAATGCTGGACCTTTAAGAATGATATGTGTAAATGACCTCTGTTCTGATTGGCTTCCCTGTACAGTGTCTCGTTCAAAAAGCAGTCCATGATGAAACACTCCTTATAACTTTAACGTGACTGGGCGGCAATAAAAATTGGGTTGCCCATTACAAAAACAAGGAAAGTTATGAGTTCTAACTTTTACATTTGAAATTTGATAGAGCTGAAAGCTGATGCAATGCTTTTGAGTAGGTTGTCCTCTCCACATTTCTGAGAGAGATACGGAGAGAGGGAGAGAGAGAGAGAAAGGGAGAGAGAGGCTATGTGTGTGTGTGCTTTACTGTGGGCCAGATGGACACACACTCTTTTATTCTCAGTGTGAAAGGACAGCTTAAATTCAGCCTCCCTGCTAAAGCTCAATAGAGGGGCTGAGAGTATAAGGACCACCACTACTCCGCTCACTTTCAAAGCCCGACGGCTCTCACCATATGGACCTGTTTAAAAACTCCTGCAGCCTCACACAAAAGAGCAACACTAGCTGCCTCTTACAACAACTGCAGTGATAACATTCAATTATTTCATGGGGAGTGGGCTAATGCTGAGGCTTCATATGGAGTTTATCATGACTGCATTTTTGGGGTAAAATCTACAAAAATATGACACTCAGAATCTGTTTACCAGCACTGTCATAACAAAACCTCAGAAATTCTTTTTTTCCTTCATTTTTTTCCATGTCATTTTTTTTTTATTTTACATTATTCATGTTATTTTACACCATTTAAAAACAGCTGTCCTTTAAATTGCACTAACATTTTATGACAAAAGGACCAATAAAAATGGTCCAAAAATGACAAACAGTGCTATGAATTTAGATGATTTAAATTGGTTAAACATGAATAAAATGTGTTACATCACCACAATTACAATGACAAAGTCTCTCAGTTCGATTCTTTTTGAGAGAATTATGTTGATGTAACATATTTTCTTTATGTACACTTGACTGACATATTTAAATAATGTAAATTCAAAGTAACACTTTGTTCAGTGTACATTAAAGATTTCTGCATGATTAACTCATAAAAATGTAAACAAAGTCATTGTGGTCAGAGTGGTCTTATGTGAAATGGTTCATTGAATCAGAATTAGAATCAGAACTGTTCACAGCAGTACTGATAGGAACCAGACATCCAAATAATTTAATGTCTCTAAAAGGTCCCTCACAGAACATTATTTCACAAAATGGTTGTGAATCTGCAGCTTGATGCCTGAGACATTGTTTTACCAGAGGACTGAGTTTCTCAGGAACATTCTCATAGTTCTGAGAGGTTTTTGGCCTAAAGCATATTTTTAAAATTGAGTCATGGAGGAGGGGTACATGCAAGATTTACCACTATTTTACCATCATCAGCATTATATACCAAAACATTTGGGTTGTAAATAAATAAACTATATTTATATTGTAGATATCACAATAAACTATTTCTAATTAAACCACTCTAAATGACTTTGTTAACATGCCAATGATTGAATTACACAGAAATTGAGAAAAAATGGTGGAATGCCCCTTTAACAATGAGAACGTTTTTCCCCTATGGTAATGCTACCGTTTCATAGAAACTTATTCAAAAACTTTTATTTAATTATTTTGACTACAACAATGTGATGCATGTGCACAAATGCATGAATAATTAGACCCTCAGTATCTCGTATAACAAATGATTTTCTATAGAAACATGTTTATGAATGACTTAAGAATGAACGTTAAACACTGATCAGTTAGGACCAGCCTGGCATACAGGCTCTGCACTAGTGTGAAATTCAAGTTTTTTTGTAAACACACAAAGGCCACTAGAAAATATGTGAACCAGGTAGCCGTTGGTAAACTGCAAATTCCAGCACGAAGATTAATCCTTTTACTCCACACTAAAACAATCACCCTCTCCCATTGGACGAGCAGCATAGAGAGGTGTGTGCCTGCCTTTAGGGCTGCATGAGTTATGTGTGTTTGTTAAAGTAATAATTGCCGTGTAATTAGACTATAATTACACACAATGATGATTGTGGCACTGGCACACACAGGGAAGAGTGCGTACCAGACACACAGATTATCATGAATTAAATATTCCCGTCCTAGCAATTATTAACGTCAAACAAGAGTGCAAATCCTGCACAGAAAACGCCAGAAGGTACAAAATACCATGACCATGTTTTTACATATTTAGCAGCAGCTTATTATATCCTCCATGTTTTCAGAGTACACAGAAAAAATATGACTTTAAATGAAAGGGCTTGAGTGCACTGGAAAATTGGTTTGTCAGTTCAACCTGAACTGATTACTTCACATGGGAACAAGCAATTTAGCTGGTTTTAGTGAACTAAAATACTAGGAATGAAACAATGCAAAGCAAAATGTAAGTTCTGACTAACAAAAACTGTGTTTTACATCAATACAAACCTCAAAACACTTCTACTCTGTTCCACATTTGACAGTGTACAATATACCAGTCAAGTGAAAGTAATAAAGTTTACATAAAAACAATTTGTTTTACCAGTAAAGAAAAAAAACTCACCCCCTTGTGTTGTTGCCAGCATAGGTTGAAGACAACATGGAGAAGCAAAAGATTAACAAAAAGAAAAAGTACGAACATGATGATCAAACACAAATGATCAATAAACATTTTCTATAATATAAGAGTTCAGACTTTATATCACCAAAACAGTAAGGAGAAGTAAAAAGTTTCTTAAGTGTAAAGTATGTTAATATAATTAGATTTTATACATTTTGGACCAATTCTGTCATACAAATTTAAATGATGCTAGCATTTTTGAATGTTATGAAAGCAAAAAACATCTTTAAAATGTTAAGGTTTTAATTTTGCAAATATAATATACGAATTAAGAGCATTGCATTTTAACAGCCTAATCCCACTAATCTGTACAGTATAGCTTTTTTTTTTTATAAAAGCAATTACACATGCAATTTTTTGCAGGTCTATTCCAGTTACCACATCATTACATCTGACTAATTTAAACCCTGACTAAGTCCTCATCTGAGCTAAAAAGAAGCAACAACTGACCCATTCAACTCTTATTGATACATTACAGTGCAAAAGTTTACTATCCCGAGAAGATTGCACTGACCAAAGATGAGACTAAAGTCAGGACTTAATCTAGGTACATAGATTAACGTCCTCAGAGGGGATTAGAGACACCTACTCCCATTTCAAAGCTGGGATTGTTTTGAAGTTTTAGGGGTGGGAGACGAGTTTAAAGACTGAACTTTTTGATTCCAGTGGGAACTCCTCAGCCTAATCCTTCCATTCCCCCACTCACCTTCCCCTGCTATGTGATCAGAGCAGGATCAGTATCCAGCCAGGCCCTTCTGAAGCCTCTGGCTCTCTTCCCCATTCATTAATTTCTCTTAAGAAGATTACTGAGACCTTGTTTGTTATTGTGTATAAATCTGCTTTCCCGGGTGTCGTATTGTAGAAGTAATGGCATAAAGACATAATGGGTGCGTCTAAACAATGAGCATCTCCACAGATCGCTGCATCATTCACGCAGCTTACACAATACAGGCTGCTGCTTTGCCAGCTTACTTAGGCACATTTGTTAGAGAAGAAAAAGGTCACAGAAGCTCCCAGATTTGAGACAGGGTATGATACACCTTGAGTCTGCTCTCACTTTAAACCTCCTACCAACATGCATATGTGAATATTACTGATTAGGAATCCACCAGACTGAGAGAGAACTGAGAGGTGGAGAGAACGGTGGATTATCATACACTCTTAACAATAAACGTTCCTAGAATAAAGGTTCCCCTCTTGGTTTAGACATACAGCTCTGAAAGAAAAGCATTTAATTGGTAAAGAACCTTTATATGACGTGAAATTTATTTAAACTTTTAAAAGGTTCTTCACACTCACACCTCTTATTTACAAGAACGGTATAGCTTTCTTCATAGATTTTTGAGAAAAGGTCTAAAGATTTCTCTGAAATAAAAAAATGTTTAATTGTATATTTTAGTTCATTTTTATTTAACAACAATCATCGCGCTCGTTGTATTTAAATTCTGCAGGTTTTGTGGTAATATTTTTGATAAGTAACAGTGAAATCAACCAACTACTTAACAGTGGGGGAGGTCACTGTGGGTCTTCCAGAAGTCCTTGGTACAATGAATATGAATACAGGTGGTAGCCTAACCAGGTTTCAGTCAGTTGTTAGAAACAGAAATAGTGGTGGCACCTGTGTGCCAAGGCTCTTAACTGAAGGAGTAGCTGTAAATTTATAAGGGGCAAAAATATTAATGTGTTAACTTAGCACTAACATACTACTACACAGCAAAAATGGTATCTTAGCAAGTGAAATTATCTTAAATCTAGACAATATATCTACTATTACTCATGCTGAACTTAATATAAGATTGTTGAAGTTATTTTCAGACATTTTATCTATTTTGAGTAATTCTATTAAGTGAAGTTTTCTTCACATTTTCAAGCTAAATTATCTGCTAATATAGTGAGATCATTTCACTTAATAAAACCACTTAAAACAAGTAAAAATGCCAAGAAATAAGTTAGAAAATGAAATAAGTTTACAACAATCTCAAAATTGGACATATCAGATTTATTGACCAGATTTAAGATCATTTCACTTGCTAAAACATATTTTTTTGCAAGGTAGAATCCTATAAGGGTGCTAGCAGAAATTAGCATTATTAACGTATTAGCGAATTAGCGTTCATGGTGCAAACTGAAAGCCTGGCTCTAATAATCATGGTTTGCCACTGCCCTTTCAGCAGGTTTATTTTTAAGAGTGTAAAGGCAAAAGAAAATATTAAAACATGAAGTAAAAAGAGTGAATTTAAAGAATGCAACAAGAACAAAATGTTAAAAGCACATGGTTCATGAGTACTTACAGTGACAAAGTCCTAAAGAAGCAAGGATTCAAGAAAACAAGAGAAGCGAGAGGATGTAATGAGACTGTAGATATCATAGTCAAATACATTAAACATGGTAAAGGACTGTAAAGCACAAAGTCCTACAATTAAATTCCCACTGATTGGCATTTTGGGGTTTCACAAATGATCCAAAGCAACCATTTGATGGAGAGAGAGAAGGGACGTCTTTTCACTGATTAATTTGAAAAGATCTATTATCTTCCTCTGTATCATCTTCAGTGAGCGGAGTTTTAATCATTTGTCCGTGATGATTCAAACACAAAATGCTTCCTTTCCCCCTGAGACACCAATGCCAAGTTCACCACACAAAGCCTTCCAATCTTCTGGAGCAATTCAAGCCATGCCATTAATTCCACAAAAGCCAAATGTAATTGATTGATAAGGGCTCGAGATTAACCTTTCCTATGAGTTTTTGTCTCTCAATCTCGATGGCCACATAAGATGCTGTCTATCCCATCAACACTATCTCCTTTATCAGATCCTGGTTAAGAGCATTGGCCATTACTGTTGACCTGGGGGGACTGGAGGAGTAAAAGGGGGCCACTCAATATGGCCGCCTTTGACTGCCACATCTAAGGCCAGATCAGATGAGAGTGTCCTGGCTTATCTTTAAGGGCAATATAGATGGTGCTTTGAACTGGTTTCTCTTTTGAAAATGTATTGTTGGCTAGAGAAGAAAACCTTGTGTGCTCTTTGAAAATGTCCTGCATTGGTGTAGTTTAGCATTAGCCACACAAAAGCAGCACTTTGGTATCTCTACTTGCATGCCAGTGTAAACATGAAATGTGTTAGATACATGCATTCTCCCCGGCTCAGGCAGATTCATACCCTTGGGCTACAAAAGCAGGAATCCTGGGACTGTGGTAAGGAATCTTTCAGCAGAACACATATGACATTGGCCTTAATGAAATCACCTCTGCCTGAAGGACCAGCAAGGAAGAAACAGGAGTATACACTACTATACCCTTTAGTAAAGGCAGTGGCAGTGACACATAATGGTAAAGGTTCATTTTAAACGGTCTGTGCAATTCTACCACTACTGTCAAAGGCACTTAAACTTAAGTTTAACATTAGCAAATATGCCTTTAACTGCAGTGGTAACAGAAGAGCTAAGAGTGCATCAGGAACTGGGTGGTTAAGGAATTTGTAACTCCTCATGTGTATGTGCAAACCATTGCAACATGCTCTAAATATGTTAATAAATCTACTTCTAGCAGCATTAGCAGTAGCAGTGAAAGCAGTAAGCGCATTTGTCAGTTGCTTTACGGAGGTGCTGCAGGCAATAGCAGTGGCAGCCACTCCCTGTTGCCTTTACTCACCCCACTGATCCTGCAAATTCACTAAACTTCATGGAAATTTAATAAGTGCCGCTGCTTTGGGCCCCACTCCTGCAGAGCCCAAGCCTGCTGCTGCTAGGCACATATGTGATGATTTACAACCAGACACTCATTTACCACCTTCCTCTTTTTCTTCCTCTCTTCTCGTCCCTCTCCACCCTTGTTTCGGAAGTGCCTGTTATTGTAGCCTAAGTAGCAGAATAGACAGCCTTGGGGCCCGAGGCTTCTGAAGTTTAAGCCAATCCAGGCTTTGTACACATCCAGGGGCCAAACAATATCTGGAAATCGTCAACGTGTTTTATTTTCTTTTCTGTTCACCTTCAAAGCGAGCTGCATGGCCTTTCAACAATATCAGGCGACAAAATGCTCCTGGTCAAAAGACTATCTGTTCCTGTCTGGCGGTTTTCACCCCCTGCCACTGTGTCTTCCTCCTTCTGGATAGCTGTAGTGTTAGGCATACATCATTCATAACCTTTCTAGGTTTAAGCTCAAATTACCCTTTGTACCACTTTTGTTTCAACACAATGTGACAGTGTGCGTCATGTAATAGTACACACTCAAAAGAACACATTAGTAAAGACTAATGTCACTGAAGACAACTCATACATGGAAAAAGCAATGGACTATATGCAACATTAACACGTTGATAAAATATATTACATCAGCACAATTCTGTCTTTCACAGTCCTTTGGCAGTAATTGTATTGATGTAAACAAAGTGAAAATGAAATACAGGGGGGTGTAATAATGCATTGTTATATTGTGATGCAATGCAAAACTGTGACAATGTGCATCGTGGATATGTGACAATGCATTGTGGAGAAATGACATTCTATGAATCATGCCATCTATTGCATCCAAACTGCACTGACTGAACCCCAAAGTTTGCATGATCAGTGCCAGCATTCATCCTGCCTGACAGCTCTAGTGTCGATAGAAACTTGTGCAACAATATGATTATTGTCATCATTTTTCTTCATTTTATAATTTTCTTCAAAACAGCATGAGAATACTGAATTGTAATCCCAGTAGTATGAATCAGATGTAAATGTGGGCTGATTATATTGTTACACCAGTTACAGAAAGTATGGAATATATGGAAATGTATGGAAATAATATACACTTTCCAATCAAGTAAATTCAAAGCATGTTTTTTTTTTTCATTGTAGCCTTTACAGTTTAACGTGTTCCACTACTGCTGTTTATCAAGTTTCTTTATACCATAACAGCTTGATTATTTTGGAAGGTGGAAGGGATAAGATCACTTCTTCAGCAGGGCCTGCGGTGAGGGGAGGATTATGGAATTGGAGACAGGGCTGTTTGTGGTGGATTTTCCAGACAGTAAGAGGGCTGCAGGGGCTCACCTTTTTGGGGGCCAGGGTGGGGTCCTGCAGCAGGAGCTGGCGCAGACCAGGAGCATTCCCTAATGCTGCACACCGTAACCACTCCCGCTCCAGAGGGTCCATCTGCATCCTCTGGAAGAGAGACTGCAGAAAAAAGGCACAATCAGAGGCAATGCAGGAAGCATAATGTCAATTTTGTTAGAAAAATACGTCTTTTGAATGGTACCTGAAAAAAAAGTTTTTCACTTCAGTGTCTGTTAATGTGAAGAGATTTTCCATTATTCTGAACAATTTTGGACTATTACGAGTGGTCATGAAATGTTTACACAATGACAAAGGCAGCTGGCATTTCTAAATAGTGTAAAAAAAAAACCCCAAAAAAACCCCAAAATGAACTTACAAGATTTTGATATAACATTTATACTTTTGATAGAACAATAAAGTATGGTTTAAAAATAAAGCAACGGACAAGTAACAAAAAAAGGCAACACGTTACTGTCCCAAAATGTGTGTTTCTTTCAGACTTGCTCATACACGTGCCTGGCTGTGTGCCTCTCCTTCTCTACTGTATGTAATCAGTAACAGTTGAGCCCTTTAGTCTCAGCAAGCTTCAACCTCACTTCATCGCTAATCTGGAACTGGTTCCTAGCGGCCTTAGCCTAAATGAAAACAGACAGGAGTCCATGTCTCCTCACTGATCAGTGAACTGTGACCGGTTCTGGGGCCCTCCAGAAGCCTCTGGTCAACACAAGAACCCTGTTGTTAAGCCTGGCAATAGAACGGGGGCCCCAGCACTCAGATAACAAGACCAGAGATCAGTCCGCAGATCCACATACCACTAATCCCAATGTTTAGCACCTGTTTATGATATGACAAATTGAAACCCCCACTGTGAAGGGTTTGGACATCATTGCGGATATGGTACAAAACACTGATCAATCGTGACAACCCACCGCAAGTATCATAAGACATGCTAACAGAGTTACCTCAAGAGCTACGGACATGTGCGAGTGATAAAATCTCACAGGAATGCAGAACCAAAGTATAAAATAATTAGGGGCCAAGGGAAGTACGAGGGTAGAGGTATGGCAAAGGGTTAGTATGGCTACATATGTGTGGTGGTTGAGAGGAGTAGAGAGAAAAGCAGAAGGTGAGGGGTGGGGGGGCAGCGGGGGGAGGGATCCTGCGGCCATGCCCTGCACTGACCTCTGCCCTCATGTTAAAGGCAGAGCGTGCAGAAAGGAGAACCAAAGCGGTCGCAGATCAAAAAGGCTGACAGATGAAGGGGAAGGGTCTGCTTGACCTTGACTCTTTAATGTCAGCTGTGTCTCCAGACAAGAAAACTCTGACATGAGCACCATTCATCTGTGTCTGTTAGCCACACCAAGTGCCAGAACACAACATAAGCTGTTAATTAAGCCTGTGTCATTAGAAAGCAACTTAATCCGCTGACACATTTTCATAAAAAATATATGGCACTTCAAAAAACACCTCTGTGTTTCTCCATGGCATGTCCATTACAAGGTAAATACTGTAGTATTTGTTTAAACTGTGTAGGACAGTTTGTTGATGTATCGACGTTTTAAACTGATCTGAAAGAGAAAGATCTGGTGACTAGGCGCTAGGGCAAAGGCAGAAACCCAAGACATAAAAGAACAAAGATGGTCCCCGAGCGCAAATATGGCACAAAAAACCACCACATATATCCCATGATGCTACAGCGGAGGAAATTCCTGCTGTGAGGGAGCAGACCCCAATAACAAGATCCGTAAAAATAACTGTGACATCCTGTTGCTATGGTCAACAAACACTGAGATGATTGATGAAGACAAACTGCTAGACTGATGGACATTGCGAGATATCTCTTTAAGACGGCCTGTCTTTTCCCAACCTCTTTTGACACTTGAAAGGCCCTGGTCTCTCTCCCAGACAGATCAGATGTCAAACCTCTCAGTTTTCTCTCTCCAGGTGTTTTTTTAGTTGTTTTCTTCAGCAACTCATACAAGTTTACAGGTCTCTCAGAGGCCGTCAATGGAAAACAATGTCAACACTCCAATAACTGCCAACATAAAGACAGAACATGATGAACAAAGCTATCATTTTGTGTTGTGAAGGTAAACTGGTCACTTGCTCACAAATTATCAAAAAAGTCTTAACCACTGTCGGAATACATTTCATCTTTATGCACTCCACCTACCTACAGTATGAAGGTTTGCACTTCCTTTTAAACAATCTTTTCTTTACAAAATATCAAATTACAACTACTCTCGTTACTATATTGAGTCTATTCCCTCTAACACTCTTTTTATGAGTATAATTACATCATATTCATCTTATTTTTACTTTATTTCTAGTAACCTATTCATGACTGCAATTTTTATTAAAAACTCTGCTTTTCAGGACTCAACTTCACCTAAGAAAACAATTATCTGCCAGTCTAACTATTTAAGCTAAGTAACTACTGTGTTTTTTAAGTATTTCCTAATGTTGTCATCTTAGAATAACAATCATGATAGCTTCTTATTACACCTAAAGCTGTTGTTTATATGTTCTACTGCACAGGCCCGTTGGCGAACTAATTTAGCAAATGTAGCTAACATTTAAGAAGCTAGCAGGCAACTTAGGTATCTAGTACAGCCAACAGAACTTTATGTATTTGTCCTTTTTGTCTGTAAGGTGAATTTTAATTGAAAGTAGCTCCTTCTTGTGTCAAATTCTTTATTAACATTTTACATATATTCAAACGAATTATCACAGTAGTAGCTGTACCCTTCCTTAATGAGGAATTCCCCCAAATTTCTGCACAATTAAATCATTAGGATGTAAAGAAAGACATTCAAAGTGGTTTGATGTGAAATGCTCCATTCTAGAGAAACATGCTGAGTGATAAAAACCAGACATCCAAAGCGTTTAAGGCCTCTAAAAGCTACCTCACAGATATTTATTACATTTAATATTTATGGACACATATAGACATTGTTGTCAGTAGTTTTAAATCTCGGTTTTGGCCTAAAATCTGAGGCAAAATAGTCCCAAAAGAGAACTTAATTTTCGGAAATACCACACTGTTAGCATTTTTAAAATACAGCACATTTAACACATAAAGCTCAGAAGACACATGTAGGTATAAGGCTGGTTTTGGCTAAGAAATAAAATGGTTATATTTGTGTTGTGGACATCGTGACCCCATCACAGTTCCACCACCACTGTAAAGAAATCAGGATCAGTAAGCTTCTCTATAATGAACTATTTCACATTTCCACTGTGAATGACTTGTTTACATCTCAACAATGGAATTATGCAGACATGTTGAAAAATCAGTGTTTAAAAAAAAACTGAAATTCCCCTGTGTGGGGATTTCTCCATTTCTTATTTCACCCATATATTATTATTACCATCTTATAATTTTGCATGTGTCTGTATGTAGCAAATCCAAACCTTTTCATGTCAATGTGATGTCACTGCTGTTACAAATATCACAGACATCATGCTAACTGTCTCTGGAAGGCTGTCGGGGGGGAGTGGTGAGTCAGGTCTTTTTTGGAACATGGAAAATGCCGTGCTAGCTTTCCTGGTGCTCATATCCCAGCACCACTCTGCAGAAGGTGCTGCTTCAGACAGGGTGCTAGCGTTACATGCTAATACAGAGAAAAGCCTGAAGTAGACCTCTAACTGTTTATGCTGGCACGTAGAGAGAATGAGACAGAAGTCAGAGGCTCCCTCACTGGGAGAGCAGATACCACATCAGCAAGTTTTGTGCCCTCTGCTTGGACACTGGGGACATAACAAGAACACAGATCACTTGGAGAGGATGTTGTGTCACAGAATTTCAGAGACAGCAACACACCTAGTCATTAAAAACTGCCTATGTCAAAGCAGCTAGAAAATATTTATATTTAGAGGGCTTTATTTAAGAGTCAAACACAGAAAACCAAGAAAAAACTAATAACCTTATAAGATTACTGAGAAATTGCTGCAACCGACAGGCAGGGCATCTGAAACTGCAGAGTGGACAGTGTCTACTAAAATGTACAATATAGCTGCTGTCATATAAAATCCCAGACAACAGAAATGGTCCAAAGTTACTGGACTAAAATTGAATTACATACATGTACATTAAAGTTTATGTTTTTTCTTCTCCTATAAAGTTGCCATTTTAGGGATATAAGGTTTTATTACAACAGCAACAATATTTTAAGTAGGCTCAGCCAGTCCTGAGGTCACCACTCCACTACCTGACTGGACTTAAAAAATCTATGTATTGACCTTTATGTGGGTCCAAGAATCTGGTCATACTAATGGACTATGGGCAATATATGAGAATATTTTATTATACTGTGACAAATAACATCACAATATGCTTTGCTGAGCTTATCATGGAGATTGTCAGTGTGTCAAGAACACTCAGAGATCTTGTTTCATTAAATTAGTGCTGTTTAACTGAATTTAAAGCAGCACATTATGTGAAAAACACCCACCCTTTAATGAACATTGTAATACAATTGTTGCAGCTTTTCAGTAGTAAATTTCAGGTATTTGAGCTTTTAGTTAATGAAATTAGTTCATCTCCAAGAAAACTGAGGTGAAAAGCACAGTAAGTTCTTCGAACAAAACTTTGGCCAATTAAAAAGTCGGAATATTTCATCCCACTTCAACAGTTCAGCTGTACTTGCTCCATAAATATGGTCAAAACCTTGTCAGACACCTACTCTCTCTCTAACATTATTATTAAATTCACTTTTACAAAGTGTACACTTAGAGGTTAGTTCTCTTTGAGTGAAATAGGTGAGGTTGAGGTCAGGGAACAGGCCCTACTGTGAATTTATCACCCAGACATAAAATTAACAAGAGAAAGAAGCCATAATTGGCAGGCCAGTTGGTAGCCTGCCAATAAAGTTTACAGCAAAGTTTAAATAAAAGTTTACAAGAGACAAACTCCCCTCGTTTATTCTGAAATTAATGTCTTTGGTGTTTTATGGCTCTGTTCTCTAGTGACTCTTGCTTTCAAAGCAAAGCTCCCAGCAGCTAGTTTATGATGTGCTTTATGACATAGCTTCAAAATTCATGGGCATAGTCTTGGATTCATAAATCACTGGAGCACAGTTCTCTTCTGCTGCACGGTTCATAGCGGTATGTTTAGGGTCACAAAGCACTGATTCCTGGTACCCGCATAAGCAAGACACACTGTGAAGCATGCATTTCGGTTCATGCACATGTAAATTATCAAAATGAGTCATATGTGAGTCAATTTAATTTAATTTGATCTTGGCAGTAATTAAATTGGATAAAACAATGAATGTAAATCCTGCTAATAAGTTATAAAGCTTCATATGTTCCATGTGTATGTTCTCATATTGTGGCCATAAGTTTGCCTCATCTAGTGCAAAGTGGCTGGCAGTGTTAGTGCTGTCTCTCGCTGACTCTGTATTAATGAGCTTTAGCTGCGAGCAGTGGCATGCAGGGTCACGGCCATGACGGCGGAGTTCACAGACCTGTTTACAGCGCAGGTGAGAGATGTGCAGGGGAGAGGTGTCACCTCCACGTTAATTAAAAAACGCGAGCATTCGCCGAGGGGGCTGTCCTTCAGCTGCCCGCCTGCTGGGGGGACAGAGGCTGGCTCACCCTGTGCTGAGGCAGAGGTGTTGATACAGCTCAAAAGGCAAAAATACTTTTAAAAGGGGTTCATTCACCTCTGCTTAAATGAACTGGCAAAGGTTTCTAAGGGCCAGTTGAGAAAAAGATGTAAATGAATATGAAGGGGCAGCTCCATATAAAAATGAATAATTCATCTTTTATCTACTTCTACTTGTGTAATGAAAGCAGAAAAGTTATATTACCATGACAGAGGATGCTGTAACACTCCTGGTATCTTCCTCAGGGCCTTCCTTAACACATAAACAAAAACACTGTTGTACTACATCCCACGATGATATAGTGATGTAAGCAACCATTCTGTTCTCTATGCTTCATCAATAAGTACAGGAGAAAAGTCGTCCTACCATGACAGAGGATGCTGCTACACTCCTGGTATCTTCCTCAAGGCTTTCATGTTCATCACTCTGAAACATACACACAGACACAGAGGTTCATTTTTATACAGTGTCAGGACGCGGGGTCATACACATGCCCCACATTTCAACTGCAGCTTGCTTGGTCAGATTTTTAAGAAAAGTCTTGTCAAATTGAACCTGCTGTTGACAATGAACAATTAGCCAAAAATGAACAAAATACGGTTCTGCGAACAAGACGGTCTGTGAAATGCTTTACAGACTGTATATATGTATATATATTTTCAGCTGTTTCTTTTGGCCAATACATCACTTACACATAATGTAAAGGGCAACAGGCATTTTCAAATTATGTCAAAAACTGAAAAACAATAAAAAATTGGAGGTTTTGTTTTCCGACAGCAGCGATATATATACATAATGTATTCAAATTGTCTCAGCCTAAGCCAAATCCCACTCTTTAATACTGTACAACTTTAAAGACCTGAGACAAAACTGGTAGTATCTGGATGGCTTTATGGATCTGATTACTGATTATTCTATTTCAAAGAAGCCTAAAACGACAGCCATTGGTCAATAAGGACTTTCCTAAGGCCTGTCCTCATCCCATTCACATCAGCCCTCACTTCATCTCACAAGCAAGAGAAGACGAATTCAGTCATGAAGTCAACATCTTCCTGAAGAAATGTTTCCCCTCAACAAAGTGACCACATTTTAGCACAACAAAACCCCTCTAGTCTTCCCCTTAAAGCCACATCACCTCCTCTGTCCCCCCGCACCACAAAAACAACAGACTCAAACAAACGCACACACACACACTCACACACACATACACGATCATCCTTCTTCTCATTCTCTTTCCCTCCTTCTGTCAAACAAAATGAAAGCCCTTCATACTCTGACAGCTAGAGAGCCCTGCAGCTTCAGACAGCGAGGAGAATCTTCTCTGCATTTGAAACTACAATAGTCGTTTTTATGAATAAATCAGTGTTGGGAGAACATTGCATTTTCTAAGACATTTTTATATCTGACAAAATGAAATAAGGGGTGGGGGTGGTGTTTTATTGTATTCTACATGTGTTTACAAATTCTGAAAGCCATTTACAGCAAAAAAGCAATTCAAAAGCTGCATACACAATAAATGCTTACTGAAAGCACAGTCAAAGCAGCATTTGACAAAAAACTTAGTGACAAACTCAATTCGAAACCTGCCAGTAACAGCAGCCAAGAAAGGCTTTGAGTTTCACAAGCTGGCAAGCATTCAAATGACAAACGCGTACCTAATCGTTTTAAAAGCGCTATCCAGCTTCTGAATTGGGTTACATAACACTATGAATGACATACTGGCAGCACATTCACTGGAAATACTGCATCACCTTTCTGTCACTTTAATCCTTTCAGACTGTGAGATCTGATCAATGGATTTAGTGACTGAAACAAAATTTTACAATCCAGATTTCTACAAAATTGTATTACTTCCCTGGTTGTGAAAATTATCTTATTTTGCTCATCAGAAATGTTTCTTTTTATAATATTGATTTCTATAATCTCATAAAAATATTTATCACTCAAAGTTCACAGCCTCTAGTAACCTTCAACACTGCAATCAGTCCAGTATGAAGCTGTAGATGATAAGGTTTGAAGAAATCCTTCAATGCTTTCTGATATGAATCCTTTCATTCCTTCACATTAGCGAGTGCTGATAAAGTCAGTAGAGGCCTAATGATGTGTGGACCTCATGTTCCTACCCATTCCTTCTACTAATGCTCAGTGACAGACTGCAAATCTTTCAGAAATAAGCAAACAACAGGCCCTTTGATCATGTTAGGAATTCGATACGGCCTCTTATCTTGTATGGTGTTTCTGTGTTTTTAGCATTTGATTGTTACTTCAGGCATTGAGGGAAAAAAAAATCTAATGCTATGATTAAAAAGCCAGAGCTAAACATGGGAATAGTGTTTTTTATACATAATCTATGAGACTTAGTAGCCCATTTACATTTCTAAATGATTTACATACGGTAGAGAGACCCTCTAGTCATAAATAATTTAATATCACAACATATCCTGAAGGAGTAGCTCATCAGGGCTGTATTTAACTTTAATTACTCTTTTAAAATCTAATGTTGGCCCTGCAGTTATGATTCAATAATTCTGTCTGAAAACTAAATGTTCCTCAACAGTCTACTGATATGGAAAAAACCCTCAACGAAAAAGAGTCTAAAGACAGGGGGAGGGAAAACGGAAGACACATGAAAGAGAAAGAAGGAGAGGCGTCGGGGGGGGGGAGTCAAAGAACGTTAAGAGCATGCGCGTGTGCGTGTGTTCACCTCTGATACTGATTTACATGCAATCAGGGGTTACTCATGTTGTACTTTCAGCTGGTGGCACCAGCTGTGCTGCAATTGTTCATTCAAACATTTAAAGCAGGGTATTCTTTGGGAAAAAAAGGAAAAAAAGAAAATAGCATTAAGGTTAACAAAATAAACAGGCAGCCACAAAATAGCAGAAAATGGTAATCATCCCTGTAAAACTGCAATACATTTCATCTTATACTAATTAAAAAGCTTGAACACCAACATTAACATATTAATTGAGGTTCCACCACAGGGCTGTTATGATGAGGATATTCAAATGAGTCTTTCAGGAACTGCACCACGGAGAAATTAAAGAGGGAGAGAGAGAGAGAGAGAGAGAGAGAGAGAGAGGGATGGAGATAACAGCAGAAGCAGACACACGTACGCAAGCGCACACACACACACACACAAACACCTATTGTAAATCTGCCCTTATCTCAAATACAGGACCATATTTGTGTGATCTGACATGCCACCCACTCGCTCTATCAGATGAGTATTTGAGAAATGAAAAACCCATTTACACAAAGCCGGAGCGTGTGGGAGAGAGATGGCCTGTTCTATACGGCATGCCCTCGCATTGTCAAAGTGACACCGCCACGCAAGGTCAGCGGAATTACGAGAAAACGTTTCTCCGCGCTTGTTCGGAGAGACAACTGATAGTGCCTCTCTGCCTCGTCGTTTAAGAGGTGCCCGTTTCCTGTATGATAACATGTTATTTCGCTGAAATTACGGGACCTGATGGGGGCCTAGTGAAACACGAGTGTAGTAGTTAAAGGATAATGGCTTAGCCGGCCCTGCCAGGCCTGCCTGAATGTCAGAGCGCCGCCTGATAACAGCCGCACCCTGCGATCCTGGGTTTAGGCCACTGATCCAGGCTAGAAAGCACTCTAACTCCTCTCTGCTGGGAGCTGTGCAGGAGTCAGGCTCTGATGAGCATGAAATCACAGGATAAAGGGAAAAATCTCTCTCGTCTCAGCTTAGATTACCACTACAGCGCTCGACTTATTGTCTTTTTGCAGAACACTGGTTGTGAGGTCTTCACAATACAATGTAGTTGCTTATTCAAAGCATCGTCAGCGGGGAAATAGTCACTGATATGGCAACAATCAGACAGCACTTATCACTATGCCTTATGTGGAATATGGAGTGGAATCTGTAAGTAATTGGACAGATACAGAATTTTTGTTGTTTGGTTTCTGCACTCCAGCTCATTGGACTTTATATTAAACAATGACTTACAGGTTAAAGTGCACATTGTCAGCTATAATTTGAGGGTATTTGCATCTGTATAAGCTGAACCGTTAAATCATACATTTTTTACATAGTTCCCCAGTTTCTGGGGATCATAAATAACCAGGCAAATAAACACAATCTTGACAACTCAAAATGGTCATGTTTACTACTTGGATGCAAATCCTTTGCAATCATAACAGCCTGAAATCTGTGACCCAAAAACATCACCAGACGCTGGGTATCCTTCCTGCTAATACTCTGCCATGCCAGCTATTTTGCTGCTCTGTTCAGTTTTTGCTTGTTGTGGGGACCTTTTACCCTCAGTCTTGTTTTCAGTTAGTGAAATGCAGACTAACTGGGTTTCATGTCAGTCAAAAACATCACACTTATTGGCCCTGAAAAAGTTGCTAGAGTTGCTTAAGCAGTATTTCTAGGGTCACTGTCCTACTGTAAGGTGAAACACCATTTTGAGGCAGTTGAAAGCAGTTAACCTCATTCTGCAGCCCCCCTAGTCCAATCTGGTACACCTGCCACAATACAAACACTTTTAAACACAATAAAAACACTTTAATAAATATTGACTTGTTTGCTCACCTACAAAAAACAAATCCAGTTAGCTTCCGAATTTGTAAATCATACAAATTCCAATTTCAATATATTCCATCAATGTTATAGAAGAAAAAAAAACTGGCATCTCTAAAATAGGTGAAAACTGCATTTTATAGCTACTGTGAAACTCTCACCACACTGTTCGCCTCAACTGTGTATAAGACGACTTCTCAGACTGCTAGAGATTTTTTTATGCACAAGCCTGGCCTTTCTGTTCCTCAGGCTAACCTGTGCTATGAATTTTGTTCTAAACCCTCAGAGAACCTGCTGGCGTATTCTTCTTTTTGTGGTAGTCTTTGACATATTTGTGTCTACATAGTTTACTTGATCTGTTCAACAGCTTTTCTTTATGATTGTGTTTTTGGTCACCCAGAACTGCGTTCTTCCTTGGTTTTCCCAGGTTGTTTGCATTTGGAAAATTCAGCAGTGCACTGTCGCTTTGTAACAAAATACCAAATACATCTAATGTTTTGGCTTTGTCTCTGATCAATTTGGTCTAATTGTTCTGTCTCACAATGGCCTACATTAGTGGTCATAACATATCTTTAGTTTTCCTATTGAGATAACAGCAGCAGATGCAAATGTCACATTAAAATTAACTCTAGAACAGTTTTATCTCTGTTAGCTCTCTTGCGAATTAATGTTAATGCAACAACAGACAACTGATCAAGAAATAACTGAGTAGCCCATTGTTCAATTAATTTTGGTCCCCTAACGTGCAGAAGTAACCTCTCAGGGCCTTTTGAAGGCCTACTGATTTTTGAGACCTACAAGATACATGTCTATTATTTTTAGATCATTTTTATTCAATGCAATCATGCTTGTATTTCAAATCTGTAAGAATTACAATACTACTTTTGCTTCATTGGTCAGTCTTAGTTGGAAACAAAAGGGTCAAATTCTTGAAACGCTGTCCGTTTTCTTTGTGGTATCCAGGTAGACAGAGCTAAGTGAGTTCTCCTATTGGTTAGGACTTCAAATGCTAAAGAGAAGTCCTAAGGTATCAGCATCATAAGGAAGTGACAAAGGAATCAATCAATCACATTTTGATTTCCAAAAAGCAGGAACAATTTTGTGAGACTCTAAACCTCCTGGAAGTCCTAGATATGTCTGACTATAAATATGGGTGTTTGCCTAATCAAATGTTAAATAAAGGAAAACAGCAGAAGCAACTCTAAACCAGACCTCTCTACTGAAAGAGCCACAGCTAAACTGCTACAGGTGAAAAATATGCACTAATATGTCTGTAACGACTTCAAGTAAAACATGTAATGTCTTTTAGAAGCCTCAAAGGTCTGTGTTTAGACTAGAACTGGCTTATTTATATTTAAACAAGTGGTACTAACAAATTTCCACTTTAAATGCTGCAGATGTTACATGGTGCCTGGTGCCTAAATGCAGCAGAATGTAACTGCTGCATTGTTTAAGGTGGAACAGGAAATTCGAATAAGAAGTAAACATCAGCCTCATCAGAAAGTGTTGATTAGAAGTGCCATTAGCTTAGCGCTACCAAACTACATGAGGTGGGTTTCTTCCTTTTTTCTTTTTTGATAGAGTTGTGACAATTATGGACCAAACTGAAGGCCTAGCTCTAACAGCCATGCTTCACTACTACTAAAATTGGTATGTACAAGGTATATATGCATGTACAACACATATAAAGAGGTTGGATAATAATTGTACAATTAATATAATTAAAGCTGACATTCTGCACCATAGAACTTTGGATCAAAACCAACAACATCTGTGTCTATGTACCGTTTGTTATGGACCGTACTGTAGTAGTCTGCTTAAGGTCAGGTTCCTGGACCCTGAAAATTCCTTTATTCACTGAGCTTCAAAACAAAAGGTTCCTTTACGATGTGGCCTTTCCTTCCAGGTTCAATATCTTCATCTTTGTATAGACTGTTTTCATCTAAGAGGGCTCGGCTTGCTATGAGCTGAACTAGAACAGTTTGAGCATGGTACATGATACACATCCCATTTGAACTGAGCCTAGTGAGAAGAGACTGCCCAGTGAAACAAGCATAACCACTTCAGAGTTATAAAATAACAAAAAATAACTGAGGGCACTAGCAGGCACAGTTAAGTTAAACAAGTACAGTCTCAAAAATACAGGTTCATGAATGCTTCTTGGCTTGGATGTACACATGTATAACAAGGTGCCACAAATTCTTTCAGAGATGCCACAGAAGAACCACTTTTGTGGTTAATAAATGTAAACGTTCTATACCAATTTAAGGGTTCTTCCTAGAACCTTACATTATGTGTAGTTCTTGAATTTTTAACCCTTGTGTGGTGTTCCGGTCTATGGGACCCATTTTCAATGTTTACCAAAAGAAAAAATGATGCGATTTATTATTATTTCAACCCCAGATTCCTTGGCCTTTGCTCATTTTCTGTAAAGAAAATATAAAATAACACATTTTCAGTGACTTCACACTGTAAACCCCCTACACATTTATATTACACATGTGGTGTTGGGGTGAACCCGCAGGGAATAAAAGTGTGGAGGTGCTGTGTCCCTTCATTCTGTTCTCCTCATACATGGCCTGCTGTTAGTGTGGGTGTGTCTGTGTGTGTATGTGTTTGTGTATCTGTGTGTGTGTGTGTGTGAGGGTGGACAACATGGACAGGCTACTGACTGGCTACAGCAGATAAAGGAGAACCCTACGCTGACGTTTCATATTTTAAACATCTGGTATTTTTACATAAATTGTTATGGCTGTATTATTTGAAAAAAAAATAATGCAGTGGATGCACTAGACCACTGAGTAACAAAAACATGAACAACAAACAAGGGTTAAAAAGATTTTTCACAAACATCTCATTCACAAAAATGCTTAGAATCATCCACTCTTTGACATCATGCAAAAAACCTTTACATTATGTGTAAGTTTGTTAAACCTTATAATGCTTCTTCACACGGACGCATCTTATTTACAGGAATTGTGCTCCATAGCTTTCAACCATTTTTCAACCATTCACTGACAAGTTCTTTGGGAAATCAAAAGTAGTTCTTCAGATGCACAAATCTCATTTATAAACATTTACATCCATGGACAGGTTCTTTAGGGAGCCAGAAGTAGTTCAGCTGTGGTGTCACTCTTTATAGCCTTTGTTTTTAAGAGTGTAGGGAAAAAAACACAAAGAGATTTTAGAGAAAGAACTCAGTCTTTGTTGTGCTCTTTAGGATATCAGAACATACTATAATTGTAATTTTTTCCCCACTTCTTCATGATGCAGGTCAAAATGGCTTTGAGTGGATGTGGATGAGAGAGAGAGTGTGTGTGTTTTGCTGTCTTTTCCCTCCTCACCTTGCCTGAGATGGCTGTTTCGCTGAGCAGAGACAAGGTGTCGCTCTTAAGGGACTGCAGGTCGCTGCCGCTGAAGTCTGTGACGTCACTGGGACTGGTGGCAGGGTTGGCATTAGCGGGCACAGTGCCCTCCTGCTTTTCTGATTCTGCGCTGTCCTCTGCCTGCCTCTCCACTGACGCCTGTGCCTGAGAACCACACATGGAGAAAACTTTATGCACAACCCTCAGCTGAATTCCCCAGTAGACTAGCATGACATCAGACAAACAGATATAGTAAATAGCCCATTGTTTCAGTTAAGCTGCTTGCACTTGTCATGAATATATTCAATAACACGAGTAATGCAAACAGCGATACAAACACACCCCAGTTCTCCCTCAGCACACAGCGACAACTCTCAACATGAAAAACACCACATCTATCAATTTCAATAAGCAGCCTTGTCTTTCAAAATCTCTTTGGTGTGCTGCAAAATTACCATATGTGAGGCTATTTACAATCCAAAACAAATCTCCAGCCACCGCTATGAAAGTTACATCCATCCCTGCCATGGACAAGATTGAAAAGGCTTGCTGTACTTGTTGCATGCAATTATGGTCCAACAAAAAGACACAGGAGATGGTTTAACATTTCATAGAGACTGTAATTACTCAGTAACGGCTCCAGACTGCCAGCCCCATGGGATCTCATTACTGAGACACTCATCATACAAACCATTTAGACAAACACTTCCCATCACCAACAAAGTACACCCTCAAAGGTTTCAATGAAAGAGACGTGCGAGGAAGGCACACCAATCAGTTTAGTGCAGTTAATTACTCTTGTGAAAGTGTGTGGCAGCATCGTTAGATAATTATGACACCAATTCACACTTTAAAAAGTGAGGCCTTCTGGTTGACTGTAGTGGATCTAGCTAATAATCAGAGTTTGAGTTGTCTAGGCCTCATCACGAGAGAGAAACAGATATGGGATTATCTGTGGGAGCATCTGAACAAATATTAGAACAACTGGCTGAATGGGGTCCATAACATGAACATAAATGAACATCTACAACAAAGCTTCAGTGAGTGCCATGAATGTCGTGCACCCATGACCAAGTATGCAGACAAAAGCTCAACATCATTTGAAATACAGAGATGTGAAAGAAAGAGAAGCAGCTAACATTCCTCCAGTTCACAGAATCAGGCGGAGCATTTTCAAACACAAATCAAAATGCTACTGACAACTGATCATATCATTTAAACCAGAAAACAGGCTACTGCTAGCTAGCAATTAACTTTACACATGCAAAAAAAAGGAGTAATGCTGGGTTGCGGCTGGACAGTGACCACATGTTAGTAACTAAAAAGAAAAAAAAAGTTGAGAAATTACAAGGGAGTGAGAGAGTACGTGTGCATCAGGGTGAGTTAACCCAGGCATATCGGCAGGATTCCTAAGCAAGGGCAAGATATCTCACTAACTTTGAAGGCAGGGAAAAATGAAGAGGAAGCAAACTGGTGGAAAGTAGCTAACTAATACGTCTATCTAAATATTCCATTGAGCAAATATATTCTTTTTCTCAAATCTTACCACATGAAAGCTCAAGCGGCTTTACTACAATATCACTGTGCTCACAATTGAAACTTTATTTGTTTGGATACTGCCTTTATCCATATTTTAATATTTTATATTTTTTTACCCATATGCTAAAAAGGCCACCTCTGTCCATAATGAGCATAAATCATGTCTTTAAGACTTGTGGTTCCAAATGATAATTTTTGTGGCATTTTTTTTTACTATTAACTACTAAATCAACATTAATTTTCAGGTCAGGTCTTAACTAAACTACCAGCCTAAACCAATAAGAGGAAAACAAATACAGTGAGGCAGTGTTCATGCTGCCATCTGGTGTGTTTAAGTAAGTAATTATTATCATTTATTCCAAAGCACCATCCACTTCTGGATTTTAGTGATATGGTGGTTACATTTCAGAGCAGTTATATACCACTTAAAAATAAAGGTGCCAAAAAGGGTCCTCTGGAGTGATGCCACAGCAAAACCACTTTTCCTTCCCTAAAGAACCTGTCGATGGATAGACACAATTGAAACCACTCAACTGAAAGGCTGAGGTGGTTCTTCTAGAGCATTGCTCCAAAGAACCCTTTATTTTTAAAGGGCTGTTACATGAAATGATTAGGAATGCAATGCCTTTATTGTTTTATGATAGTTTTGAAAGAATTGTTTGGGAGATAATGTATTTTTATTCTAATCATGGCTACAGGGATATATGCAGGGTGTTGTACGGCAAAATAGTACCCAACAAAACTTTTTTTTTCGGATTTAGCACTAATTTACTGTTATCAAGAGCAGATATCAACACTCACAGAGTTCAGTGGTAATTTTGATAGTAAATAAAATGGGCATATCTGTGTGATATCACAACTCCTGGCTTCCATTACCACCACTGTAAAAAAGTGCACTCGTGAGTTTTTCTACAATGCACCATTTTGCACTAAACCACTCTGAATGCCTTTTTTACATCTCAAGTACTGAATTATGCAGTGGCGGAATTCCCACTTAAGAGTGTAGGCCTACAAAAACAACGCAATGCTTGACCGGGCATTGCTGAAGCAAATTAAGGCCAACAGTTTGCTATAAATACATGAAAAATCCTTCCTCACGTCGCTCTGAACTGGAGTCCTTTAGAAGTCTCGTCGTCTTCAGTACTGTGTCCTCTAAAACAGAGTGGACATGTTGTGTTTAGCCTGAGTTCTAATTAACTTTGCTCGTGTAGCTGAGCGCCGGTTGGAGTGGCATACTAAAGCTCCACTTTGCTAGTTTTGATCAGGAACATGCAGAGGAGCCTGGTGGAGGCTACAGAGGGGAATGCAGGGTGGCGTGTATGACAACCGGAACGTCGCTGTAATGGCCAGCACTGATTATCGTCCACCGGCGCTTCTTCTTTTGCAGCTGCTGCGGCTGCAGCTGCAGGCACGTGCGTCATCATTAAAGTGGCGCACGAATCGATGAAAGAAGCGCTCCTACTTTTCACAAAGATCCAAAGAATGAACTGAAGAGCAGGATGGAGAGTGGAGGAGGGGTGGCTAGGGCTGACTATGGAGAGATGCTCAATGTGAAATGACATGAGAATATCGTGTCAACATCGCTGCATACAACTGTGACATATCAAAGAGAATAAACAAGGCTGTGATTTCACGAGGAGCTCGATAGAGAGAGAGAGAGAGAGAGAGAGAGAGGAGAGAGAGAGAGGAGAAGGGGGAGAGAAAGGAAGAGAGAGAGAGGGAGAAAGAGAGAGAGAAAGAGAGAGAGAGTGTGAGAGAGAGAGGGTGAGAAGGGAGAAAGAGATAGAGATAAGGAGAAAGAGAGAGAAAGAGATAAGGAGAGACAGAAAGAGGAAGCAAGAGAGAGAGAGGTAGAGAAAGGGAGGGGGAGAGAGAGAATGCACGAGAGGATGAGAAAGAGGGAGGAGAAGAGAGAAAGAGAGAGAACAAGAGAATGGGAGAGAGAGCGAGAGAGGGGGGAGAGAGAGAAAGAAAGAGACAGACAGAGATAGAGATAAGGAGACTTTGACTTTCACGCACCTTTATTTAACATCAGACACAAAAAACTTTCTCTAAACTAAACCATAAACAAACAAAAAAGTCTAAACAAATCACAAAATCCTCCCTACAAAGTTACTATAAAACCACCCTGATCAGCGAAAGATCCTGTGAGAGGGAGAAAGAGAGAGGGAGAGGGGGAGAAAGAGAGAGAGAGAGAGACACAGAGAGAGAGAGACTGTGACAGGTGAAGATTTTCCAGGTGAGGCTCCGAACTGCTAGACTCCACGTCTTCTAAAAGAGCGCGCATTAAATTCGAGACGACAAGGCAGCGCGAGCCCGGCACGCGGAGAGCCGCGTTTTCCTCAGAGTTCCGTTTTGTGTCGAGCGACGCTCAGAAGAACATCCGCTGAAAAAAATAATAAAAAGCGCGCCTTGCGTTGAAAACACGAGCTTTTAAAAAAAAATCAACTCTGAAAGGCTGTCACGCGCGCGCCTCACATCTCCCGCGCTCGCGCTCCCAGACTGCCGCCGCTAAAGAGGCAGCAGAGACGCGAGCGCTCACACTGCGACAAGAACTCTCCTTAAAACGCGCTCAGAAAGGCCTTTGAAAGATAAAACCCCAGACGAGTTACGCTTCTGTTTGCACAGCCTTTCTCTTTCTGAGAGTGAGCCGGGCTTGGCTACTCTTCCTCCTGTAAACTCACTGTGCTGAGACGACTGGAAACCAGCCTTACCCTCTGAAACGCTCGCGCAGTGCGCGCTCATGCTGATGTGTCTGGGTCTCTTAGTGGTGGAGATAATTTGATCATCAGTGTGACCCTGACTACGTGCTCACAATTACACTACAAATGACTCTTCCTTCAAAACTACGAGCTGTAAGACGCTGCGTATGTTCTCAGCGCTCTCTGATACAATAACCGGGTTAATCAGATTTAACCAGACTGGGAGAGAGCTGCTCAAAGCACATCACAAAACACATCTACAGAGTAGGGTAGCAAGTGTAGCCTAGTTACATGTGCTCAAGGAAAACTTCAATAGATTTTTACCTTCCTGAGGAGTGACTATTCATAATACTTTTACTTCTACTCTGGTATTTTTGTGAAGACAGCAATTTACTTTTTACTCTGTTACATCTTAATTTCACTGGACCAGTTAGCCAGAATTAAGCTTAATCCTCAATTGCAATGACTTTCCACCATGACTCACTATTGATACTGCTGTGTAGTTCAAGATAGACCAAGATAGTCTAAGACTATGTGTGGGAAATCTGCCTATTAGGTTTGGGTGGTGACAGCATCTGTACTGCTTAGGGATCAGAATCGTTCAATATCAGAATCTGCCGATTTTTTGCTCCAAATATGCAATCAGCAATCAGCCAATTTTACTTTGGCTGACCCATGCTGCAATTTTATGACGTGAATAGTAGTGTTTTAGTACGCGGAAGGCATTAGTCTTAGCTTTATTGTGACTCTGTCTTGTCTCGGTCTACCTCCATCTGAGGTAACTGGAAAGTGAACTTTTTCTATCATTACTGAATCTCAACAAAACCTTCCCTCAGAAAAAAGTCCTTTCTCTACATGTTTGTTGATGTTCTTTGGTTTCAAAATTCAAAAATCCCCTGAGAGCAGAGTGTGATTATTACTCTATTATAGTAATATGTGGTATTATTCATTAATATGCATCATATATAATGAATGTCAATGAATATTCAATGAACTCCAAATGAATCTGCTTTTCCCCCTTTCTTTTTATTTTTATAACCTGAAAAAGGGTTAAACTGGTCTCTGTCTTGACTCGGACTCACCTCTAGTGCTCTTGACTACAACACTAGTAAATCGTGAGGCAGTTAAGTGCTGTATTAGAACGATGCTGATACACAGAGACCTGAATGTTATAGCATAATTATGCACAACCCATTGTGCTGTACAGACAGTCGCCTCTTACTTTCAGTGTAGCACTTTATTTGATTCATGTTATTTAAAAAAGGCAATTAATTTTTCAGTTACAAATTTAAAATGCCAGTTTAGTCTGTTAATGAGTAAACAATGGACCTCATTCACCAATATCTAAGAAGCCTATGAGGCCCAAATATTATTTATGTTGTGACCTTGGCTAATAAAAGTTCTGCGAATGTGGGGGGTTTCATGTGTCCTTTTAGTCCACACAGTGTGAACTTCAGGTTTTTAAAAAAAACTAATAAAAATCAGCCTATCAGCCAATTCGTCTGTAAAGAAATCAGAATCGGTCATAAAAAGTCTAATAGAAGCATCCATAGCACTGCTCTGCAACCGGTCACATCTTTAGCTTTAGCATTTTATTTCAGACAAAGTGCATTAAGAAGAGAACAGCTCTGAACAAACTTAATTTTCCTGTGCTGATGGCTGGATGTATTATGAAGTTCTGCTGCAGTTCTATAAGTTGCTCAGTACTTGAAAAGTTTTTGGACCTGCTACATTTGTACACCTACTTAAGTTTTTTTTGGAAACATATTTACTTCCACTTTCACAGCAATAAGAATACTTTTACTATGAGTATGGGTTTAGACTACTCTACCAACCTCATCAAACTATTCAACACAGTCTCTAAAAGCAGACAGTGGGTTTATTATACAGCACACAAGGCTGGCTTCTTAGTAAGGCCTGAACTAGCTCTTCAGCCCAGAAAATCTCTTTATATTTCATTAACCCTCCTCAGCCACACAGACTCACAGAGACACAAAGCTAAAACTATACTGAATTGCTGAAGTTCTGATAACTTCCCAAGCAGCACCATTATGTAAGTAGATATGTGCAAAGGTACAGAAAACTTTTTTGAGTGCATGTGCCCACAAATTCATTGATATGAAGTGAATTCATTGATTAGTTTAAACTTGGACAGCTTTAAAACCTCTTCAACTCCTTGAGACCACCAGTGGTTCCAAAACGCACTTCGTCATATTCTTCATAACTTTCATATTTCATACGCTACATTCAAAAAGTGGGTGTCATACAGGAATGGCTAATGTAATTTTAAACCCTTATAATATAAGAAGCTGAACTCACAATTTTTTTGTCTACTGAAAGTCAACCCATTTTTCCACAAATCTGGGCTATAAACTATAAACAGATGGTGTCTCTTCAGTGATCTGCTCTGTAAAAATTACTTTTATAAAAAAATACAAAGAGCGTCTAAGATTTTTGGCTTTCAGCAGTAAATTGTAAGCATATAGCAATATGTGTATGATCATAAAACACATTTTGTTAATGGAAATAGATACGCTTTTCTGGACCCCTGATAAATCACCCCAGAAAGTTCGGTATACTGTGCATATTTATGCTGCATGCATCACTTACACTGTTCAGTGCCATGGCAAATCTAAAACTATAGATCATAACCTCAGAGCTTTATGAGATACATCATCAGAGAAAGACTTCAGAACACTCTGACCATCACTCATAAGCTAGACCTTGTAAGAAGTATTTTATTTTCTATAAAAAGATAAAATCAAATTCATCTCATACTTCTCAGACCAGACACCAGCTGTTAGAACCACAGCACAGAAACTGTAGGTGCAAAAATGTCACACTCCAAATTTCAATGTACACAACACTACTCCAGGGACCACGTGGGTGTTGATGATTCCTATAGCAGCAGGTGAACAACCACTCTGTGCATGCCTGTGTGGGTAGGCAGTAGTATATACCTAGTCTCAGCTGTCTGCTCTTAAATAGCTCCTCATTACTGGGCAGTGGGACAGTGAAAGTGAACAGAGGTGGGCTGTCCTTTCTCTCCAACATTTATTACACTCCACATAAGACATTATGCCCTTCAGACCTTTCACACACCCTATATAAATTAAACCAACAGAAAAACAATGCACATAACATTGATGTGATTTTAAATCACCAATCATTTATCCACTCAATTCGTTTTATAACCCAGGACCTGATGGTGAGTCCAAACTTTTATTACACAGTGCCGTAACATAGGAGTAACTTTGCATTGTAGTCTATGTACAGCACCACGCAAAAGTCAGCGATAACCCTTCTCTTATTTAAGTTCAGGTCAAAACAGTCACAAAATAACCGTGAAGTTATTTCTTAACACATTATATAAGCTTGAAGACATAGAAAATGACATAGAAAAAGCTTCCAAAATTGGAAAAAAATTACTAAACGACGGGACTTCTAATAAGAGTGCAATACCTGACTGACGACCAAAACTGTCACCTTCAGATTAACAGCACTGAAAGCTTTCATCTTTGAGAGAGAGGAGAAAATCAAGCTCCACTCTTGCTTCAGATCTGAAAAAATCCACAGGTGTTTCTGTCCATCCTTCCACTGTGAGAAGACAACTCAACACAATGAGTCTGAAAGGATGTGTAGCTGTTAAGAAGACCTTACTGAGAGAAGGAAACAAACAAGAAAACAAAAAATGGGCAAATCAATCAAAGAAGCTGCTGGAGTTCTCAGAACAATGAAGTGACCACCTCAGAGTCCAGACCTCAACGTCACTGAATGTGTTTGTGCTTATTTGGATTGTGAGAAGCAGAAAATGCAACCAACTTCAAGAGTGAACTTTGGAGGTGTGGAAAAATTTCCCTGGAGATTTCTTTGAAAAACTGAAAGCAAGTCTGTCAAAAAGAATGGAAGTTCTAATAAAAGCAAAGCATGGACACACTGAAAACTGAAAAAAATGATATTAGTCAAGTCAACTTTATTTTTAAAGCGCATTTAAAAGACTACAAGAGCCAACCAAAGTGCTGTACAATTTGAAATGAACACATCAAAATATGTAACAAATATAATAGTAAATAAAATCACAGTATGAGTTTACCTGAACAGGTAGCTAAGAATAAAAAAAAACATTTAAGAGGGCTTAAAACTCTGGGAATATAGATATGTGTTTAAATTAAACTTAAAAACATCAACTGTGGATGACATTTTTATACAGACATGTAAACTGTTCCATAGTTTTGGCCCAATATATTTAGTTTTGAGGTTTCTGTGTAATTTTCTGTTACATATGTTTTCTGTTTTTTTCTGTCAGTAAAAATGCATAACTTGACTGAAAATAAATGAAGGGAGGTCACTGACTTTTGCATGGATTTGTATTCACTTAGTATTAAGCCTTAGAAAGTAATAAACCTGATAATTTAAGGGTTATATCTTTAAACTGCAAGATTCAGTTATTAATCTCAGTGCATATTATTAAGCAATTACTAAAAATTATTTGGTAACTAGAAAAGCAATACCTAAATAATGTAGTTTTGAGAATCAGCAATATGACAACATGTTTAAAATTATACAGCTTACAGTGTTTTATATTTGTCTATTTTTCTCTTTCTGCAGTTTTAAGTGTTTTGAAGACAAGCTTGAATACAACTAGAACTGATTTCAGCCTGTACTAAATTTGGTGCTAAAACGCCATGGTCTTGTTTACACTGTCAGAAATAATCAGGTACATTTGACTCCCCAACTCTAATTACTAACACTATGCGGACAGGCTCCACGCTGCACTCTCACTGGCATCCTCCTGCTCGCAGGAGTCTGAGTGAAAGCTCTCTCGCTGCAGCGCAGGCTCCATCCCCGCAGAGCCCTCAGAGCTGTAAATTGTTTATCAGACACTAATGCAGCCGTTTAATCCAATTTGCATTCATATTAGTTCCTGGGTATCTCCGTCCGAGGGGAATTACTTCTTTAGTGCTCCTCGGAGAGTCCAAAATAACTTTATGCACGATATCGGTATCTTCATATTTCTCATCTGAAGAGCCAATTGCTTTTAAATACACTCCTCTCTCACAAGTGATCGGGTAAGTCATTTGGAGAGGCTGCAGATGAGTAAGCATGCACACACACCAGAGGGTTATGGAGGCTGTCATAGGCTAGCAGTCACCGAATTAAACGCCACTGCATTACTTGCCTCTTCCCACCGGGTCCAAGCCTTCGCAGAGCCTGATGTTTGTGTTTAAACTGCTCTGCGCCTGTGTGTGCACTGAGTAGGTGAGGTGTCTTGACTCATTTGCACATTAATAAGTATTTTTCCAAACAAAGAAAATAAGATAGCGTTTGCTTTTAATATTCTACCATTCATTATGCATGTGTAATGCCATAGAGGTAAATATGGAGAGAGGAGGAGGAGGAGGAGGACAAAAAAGACACTTTCCTAAATTCATCTGAATAAGTGTGGTGGTGTCTTCAAACTCCTAAAAAGAGAGGCGGCTGAACAAATTAAACTAATAAAAAAACAAAAATTAATTGCTCATCTTTTCAAAGAGTAAAGTTTAGCCTAAATATCTGTTTTTCTTCAGCTTTTAGCCATTTCAGGAGTGAAAAACAGAACAGGGACAGCTGAACCTAAACAATGGTGTGACTGGAGTACAAAACACTATATTTAGAGACAAAATCTATACTTTTATGACACTGAGAAATGCAGGGTTGCCAAGGGTATGCGCAACAATGAGGTGAAAACAATGAGATTCTTTTGACAGTAAACTGTAGGTTGCATACAAAGAGGCAGGGGTCAAGCTGAAATTGTCCATCAGCCAGACAAGCAGAACTCATTTGGATGCAAACGAGTGTCTCTGATATTCAAATATTCGATATATATGCGCAAGGCTTCGGTGAACACTGGCCCCTCCTACTCAAAGAGCTCCCTACTAGTATGTAACAAGACATGCATGCAAAGGTATGGGAAAAAAGATTTCCCCATGTACGCGTGTCTTCGCATATTCATTGGTTGTAAGCCTGTGTTCATTACGCTTCTTAAAAAAAAGCTCAAGTTTGAACTTGAACAGGTTTAAGTGTGTAAGTATGGCTGGAAATAAACAAACTACCCAGGACCCCTGATCAATCACCCTAGAAAGTCAGTTACACTCTGTATATTTATGCTGCATGCCTCACTTACACTCTTCAGCGCAAATCCAAAACTATAGATCAGAGCTCTGAGATATATCAGCAGAGAACAATTTTCAGAACACTTTGAACTTCACTCAGAAGCTAGAGTAATGCACCAAACTTAACTGATTCAAATGTGCACTTCATTTACACAGTACTAAAATGTATTACATCAACACCATTACTGCTAAAAGTATGTAAACTGAAAGACAAAATAATGTTGATGTATTTTATTTATGTACACATATGCAGTAAAGCCCTCTATCCTACATTTTGCACTAAATCTTTCCTTTGAGGTCCGCTTACAACATATGTGTAGTTTTATGTACCACAAACAGACATGATTCACTTTTACATGACCATTTTCGCCAACCACTCTTTATCTCTTCTAGAATTAAACAAGCTTTTAGTGTGCTTTTAAGACTGATATATGTAAATGAGCTGTATGTACTGGCTGTTCTGTATTGTGCTTCACTCAAAAAGCATTCAAACACTCCTTAGAACTTCAGATTGAATGGGTGGAGCTCAACTGATGAAGGTTGAATTGGTAAATAGATGTAAAGGAGTTCATGACATCACAGAAACAATGAATATAAAATGTTTTTTTCCTATCATTTTCCATATACAAACCATGGACTGGGTAAAGAATGGTTCATTTTGAAACTTTACAATGTTTATATTAATTTGTTTAAAAAAAGTAAGGAATATTTGGTTTTCCTTGATATGGGCCCTTGAAGCAAGATTCAGTATTTTTTTTTTTGTAACGTAAACATTAAAATAAAAGTTTATAAACAGTTCTTGGCTTGGCTGTATGATTCCTGGAAAAATCTTTACATTACGTGGAGGCTGTTCACACTCCAACATCTCATTTTCCCAAACGTAGAACCAAAAGAGCTTCTTCTACAGTATCACTCCAAGGAACCTTTCTTGACACCTTTACCTTTTAAGAATGTAGGAAGTTTTGTTTTCTATTCTAAATCCATCACATCTTTCTGCTGCCACACTGTATAATGTTCATCAAATGTAGCCTAGGATCAATTGATGCACAATGGCGCTGGAAACTGTATAGATCAGCACGGAGGCAACATACAGATGAGCAAATGAAAAAAACACAATGAGATCGCAGTGAGTGTGGGTCACTGAGGAGTGAGGGCCCGTTCACCTGAATGAGGGCGCACTATAATGTATTGGAGAGGCTATCACATTAACCTGCCAAGGCCTCTTTAAATGGGGTCCGAGGCTTAAACTGATTTATCTATTGGCTCCTTCAGGGGCACTTTAGAGTGTTCAGCTCAGCCTGCTGTGCCATCAATCTCCCCCTGCTCAATGGCTATCATTACTCTTTATACTGGACCCTTGGAGAGGAAAAAGGAGGACAGACACACGAATACACTATTGATCAGATTTTGCATAAAGTGTGCCCTCGTTGTGCAGCCTTACCGTCTCACGGTCTCAAAGTTTAGACTGCACTTCCTACAACACTCAAATTTCTACATTGTTCCATAAACTTCTCAATTACATTACAGCTTGGTGCGATCACCTCCCTGCGAGTGTAAAAGACGCCCTAATAGCCGGAACTGCATTACCGGATCCTCCACCCTCTCTTCTCACCAACACTCGACACAAAGAAGTTCTATCCAAGAAATGAATGCATAATTAGTTTACAGCATCTGAAAAATACAGACAATATCACATTCAGGGGATGAACGGTTTCATTTGCTGGGGAGGGGTTTGATGAAACAGATTCAGAATAGAAAAAGACTGTCAGGCAAGCTTTGCACCGCATATGATCAGAGATAACATTTAGACGAAGAACAAAGACTGCAAATATGCATGAGAGTGGGGGTCTACTGAAGAGTTACAGAAACAAAGAGTTCTGAAGTGAAAAAAAAGAAGAAAGAGAACACTCAGATTTGAGAAGTGTGGCATAAAGCAGTCGAACTGCATGAATACTAATCACAGGAATGTGAGATTTAAAGGAATTTTCCATGAACCGTGGCTGAATCAGGTGTTAACTTATCTATTGAGAACAATTCTTACAGCTTTTTTTAGACACATGATAGTTCATGAAATCATAAAGGCCATATAACAACCTGCATTATATTCATATTTTTGTGCAGATTCTTCTTTTTAAGGTTTAAAAAGATTTGCAAATAATGTGTTCAAATAATACAAAAAAAAAAGAATATTTAAGATAGAAATTTAGGTACACTATCTACATAAAATAGTTTTTATCACTTCATATAATTTATTATTAAAGTAAAACTTCTATTTAATTTATTCTTACTTCATTCTATTGTTGCCTCCATTAGAAATATATGGTTATTTTTGAACACTAATCTGAATGAATAACATTAAAAGGCAATGAAGACACGGGGCAGAAAATTCAGCTTTGCTCACCTCTTCTAAGTTGGTGACCATCACGATTGGGACAGCTCCCTCCTGGTCATGCTGATCTGGTGTTTGTCTCTCTTGGTTTTCTATGTTCTCTAAGTGTGCTTTGTTTTTTGGAGTCTCCTGGTTCCCTTGCTTTTGTTCTGGCACTTGGTCTCTCCCCACAGCCTCCAGATCATTGTGGTCCTGCTTCTGGTTCAGTTCAGCAGAATCAAATCCATCATCCTTTCCTCCAGGTCCCTGCACTTTGTTTTTTCCATCCTCGTCTCCTCCTAAGACTCCAAGATGAAGAGAAGACTCATGTGGGCAGTCCAGTGTTTGTTTTGGGGTCAAGAGCTCAACAACTGGCTGTGCTTTTTGGTCTGTTTAAGCAAATATGTGAGTATACTTATATTTGACATTTTGTTTGTTTATTTAACATATAAATACAATTTAAAATCATTCAGTAACTCACTAACTAATTTCAAACCTTAAAGGTTACTATTTCAAGTTCAGACTGTCCATGCTGGAAGGTTTAACTCACCTGAGAGTAGCTGATGTTCTGAGGTCTCAGTAGGGACTGATACTGACTGGCAGGCTAGACACTCCTGTCAATGGATAAGATAATATGCTGTGAGTAACATTTTCACAGGATATATGTGAGTGTACTGAAACTTTGTGTGTTTAACATATAAATATAGTTAAAATCCACCATTGCCTTATAAACTATTTTAAACCCCTAAGGATATTATGTCAAATTAAAGTTCTGGCCATGCAGCCAAGGGAGACATTTATGTTACCACAACAGCTTCACACTGATATAACCATAAATGCATAATCTCCTCTTACTGAGCCCTAATCTAAAACAGGCTGACAAGCACAAATTCCCTTTAGCCAAGAATAACATTTCACTCAATAGCAGCATGATTACTCTTCATTAGGCAGTAATGGGACAGTTTGACAAGTGGAGCTGCTCCTTTAGTCACCTGCTGATGTGCATGCATGGCCCAGTGGAGATGAGACCTCTCTGTAAGTGGCCATTAACCACAGTTCATCTGTCACACTTCAGTCCAGGCTCAACCTCCGCTGCACTTCATTTGGGCAGTGAAATCCCGCAGGGGCTCATGCCATTTATAGTGCTGGTCATGTTCATTAAGACCATAGCAGCAACAGTGGATATTTCTAATAGTGGGATAGTCACTAGACACTTTAAAACTCATGCTCATAGAAAAAGCAGGTTTTATGTAACAACTGCCAGAAGACTGAAAAAGGAAAAAGGATGGGCACGTCACAAATACTTATTCATTCAGTCAGTCAATCAGTTCCACCACAGAGCAGAAAGCCCTAATTAGAAATCTCTCCAAATGAGTTCCTCTTGGAAGGCAATGAAAACTTGAAACTGGACCTGGAGCGCAAGTCCTGTGGTACATTCAGCTCCCACCAACGAGTCGTCACATTAAAATGTCCCACAGTGCTTTGCTCATGTCACAGCTGTTCTCTCCTCTATTTCCACTGACATGTCATCTCTTTCATTAGAAAAGAATGTCTCGGAGAAACGTCCGTCCATTCAACTTACTCTAAACATCTACGCCTGAAGGGTATTCGTTACACAAGCACTTGTAACAGGAGAGGAATTGTTTTGCTGGCCATAATGACTGTAAGTGTAACTCAAGCTTTTGTAATTAATTAGGAATGCTGTCCGCCTGTGGCCACTGATCACGTCGCCCTCTTTAGGCTATGGCTAATTAGGGTGTGAATGGATGAAAGCATTTCAGGCTTTCTGAATGTTATTTACACAGGAGTCATTTCAGACCTATTTAACTCAATGCTGCTAATGTAATCAATGGCAATGCTCTATGAAAGTTAAAGAAATCTTGGTTATATAAATGAAATGCAATTCAAGTGTGACAAACCAGTGACAGTTCAAACCAGTAGCTTTGGCCAGCACTGATTTTGGCAACAAAGCATATATTAACTTCAACGCATTTAAGGGGGAAGTCCACAGATTTTTCAAAATATCTGCATAATTTAGTCTTTGAGAGGCAAACAGAGTCATTCAGAGTGGTTTAATGAGAAATGGTGCATTATGGGGAAACTTACAGATTCAGATTTTTTAAAGTGGTGGTGACAGGAACCAGGGATGGCAACGTCTACAATGCAAATATAACTGTTTTATTTACCAGTAAATCTACATGTCTCCTGAGGTTTTTATATGTAATGTAAAGGGTAAAATAATTTCTGACTACTTTGCCTTATGATATGCTGCACATACCTCAAATTATACATCTTTTAGGCCAAAAAGTTCTCAAAACTGTTGTAAAACAGTGTCTCAGGCATCAGGCATTAAACTGTTCAGATGTCTGGTTCCAATCATCACCACTGTGAATAGTTCTGACACAGCAAGTTTCTCTAGATTGGACTATTTCACATCAAAAGATTTTGAATGACTTTGTTTACATCCTAATGATTGATTTATTCAGAAATTCTGGAAAAATTCAGTAGAATTCCGCTTTAAACATGACTTCATAACATCGTGAAGTATCTGTAATGGCATGATGTGACGTACACAGGCATTCATAAATGCTTATTTCAAGCTGCCTCTAAACACTAATTGGACTGAGGGTTCAGAAACCTGAAAAAGTGCGACAATTTCCACGCCACAGCTGCTTCAGACACTTTAGTTAATCCATGCTGATTAGTTGAGGCAGCTTTTTAGAGTTCATTTCCATCTAGCGACATGTGATACCAACAACAGTTCAGACTATACTAAGGAGTGCAAAGCCACAAGATCCACCTGGGGTCAAAACACACCACGGGAAAATCACTCTTTGAGCAGAGGGACTTGGTTAGCAGATAACGCTCGGGTTTTTCTTGGCTCTTCATTTCAACTGTCTTAAAGAGGACACAGCTCAGAAGGGTCTCTAGCCAGGAAATACCAAGCAGGATTAAAGAGAGTTGAGCAAATATAAACACACAGGAAGTAAACTGGTTGATGCAAATCTCTGTTCTTTGCCTTCAGTTAATACTCATTTAAGGTGGGGATTCCTTTAAGAAAACAACATAAACCCCATTACCTGTCATTTAAAGAATCCTGTAGATCTGCATCAATCCCAGTTTAACAGTTTAAAAGGAAGCAACAAATGTCCCGGAGGGTATTAGTGATTTACTGACTTATCAGATGTGCCTCAGAACAGCTAACTTAGCTTTAAATGTATAAAAAACACATGTATAAACAAGATAAGTGTGTGCGTCATTTCACTGTGCATAATTACAAATGCATAATATGGAGAATGGAGGTTATGGTGTGTGTTTAATCACAGACGCGCTGTACTTTATGAGCAAAGCAACTTCGCCGAAGCTTCTAATGATGTTACTACAGCCTGCATCATTTCATCCTTGAACTCAAAGCTATGCATCAAAGCATGCTCTGAGCAGAGAAGGACGGGCGTTCTTGAGCGCTGCGCATTTTCCCATTATTCAAGCTTCATTATATTCAATCAATATTCATTTAGCCACTGGGGTTATTGACTCATTCTCAAATAAAAGTATACTCTACAGCAGCTAAGTACATTATGAATCATTTGTCTTGTCACAGAGAGGAGACTACCACTCCAAGGAGTGCTAACAGTTTGATGCCACCCTGCGGTTATGGCTGTAAATTATGTGTTTTATGAGTCTTCAGAAAGATCAATGCTACCTGCGGCCTGTCACTGATAAATCAATCATGGTTAATGTGTTTGGAAACAAGATGTGGTTTTTTGTTTGTTTTGTTTGCTTGTTTTGTTTGGGAGTGGGTTTTCAACAGAAATGATAACAGAATCATAAATCAGGAGTTCTGATTCGTAATCCCACACAAAGTTCTTTGTTTCCTGATAGGGACAACAGATTTTAGGTTCTTTTCAACACAACCATTGTGTGTTATCTTAATAAATATGGGCACTGTTCAGATTTTTAATGCAAGCATGTGCTTTAATGTATTTTTCTGTGTGTGTTTGTTAAAGGGTCCATATCCTACAGTTTTCCCCTGAGGTCCAGTTATGAAGTGTGTGAGTTTATGTGGCAACAACAGCTGTAATTAATGTTACATGAACATTTTCCAAGCTCTTTTTATCCCTTAATTTTGTTACCATGCCTGGTAAGACTGATATATGTAAATAACCTCTATTCTGATTGGGCGCCCTATATTGCATTTCATTTAAGTGGCAGTCTAGACTAAACACTCCTTATAACTTCATAGAATGGGCACAGCTAAACTTCTGTAGGCTGACTTGCTGGATATATGTAAATGCATTGTTTTTTTCTGACAACACAAATGCATTTAATGGGTTGTTTCTGCATCTTAGTTGCTATAAAAGGACTGTGGAGTGAAGGGTACGTTTTGAAACTCTTGCAAAGTTTTCATACTACATCAAAATCTAAAAAAAAAAATTTAAAAAGGGAGGAAAATGTGTTTTTCAATGATTTGGGCCCTTTAAAATAATGACAATACAAAACTTTCTATTATAAAATATTCTAATTAATTAACTATATTATTATTACTATTATAGTAATATTAAAATATTACTTTTCAGTTTTCTGCAGTTTTAACTTACCTCATCCTTGTTACTACAGGGAGGCTCTTGCTGGTCTGAGAGAGTGGCATGTAAAATATGAATGAAATAAAACAAAACAAAGAAAAACATAGCAAAATGAATACACACATAACAAAACCTCCATCTTTATGCATTAATAACAGCTCATATATAACTGGCAAACAAGTATCAAAAGTTAAAGTGAGTTTCCTTTCCAAGGCTGCTATAATTACAGTGACAAGAGCAGCTCTAAGTGATTAAAGCTCACGACATTTGGCTTCCTCCAGTTTACTGTAAGTGTGTCCCCGCTCTCGGTGATACAGCGCGTGACCTTACTCTGCTCTCAGCATGGCTGCTAAGCATTGGCACCTATTCATAGAAGTCACTAATTAGATTAGTTACCGCCGTGCAGCTACATTTAAATAGCTCAGGAGTGCAGGAGGAACCAAAACCCTTCACAGATGGCTACTTACATAACACACTGAAAACTAAACAGAAACAAACACGGACTCTGTTTCACTCTGAAACATACCAATACTCATACCAAAGTACCAGAATTGGGCCTCTGAACAGCCTTTAGCCGCTGTGGGCGTGGAAAGCAGGAGAGCGAGTCACATGGAGCTAACAGCTTAGCCTAGCCGCAGTTACTGAAGTAAAGACAGCACAGCTGAAAATGGAGAAGAGAATGAGCAGCGGTAAGTTGTAGGCCTACCTGTTAGCGCGTGTGTTCCCTGAGTTTCAGCCTCGGTAGCGCTGCACTCCTCCTGAGTCTCTTCTTCCTCCACTCTCCGGCCTCTCTGCTTCTCCTCCTCTTCTGTACAAACCACCTTCAGCTCCTGGCCCGCCATGCTCATCACACACCCTTCAGCTCTCTCCGCGGAGGATCAGCTCTTCTGCGTCCTCTGCTGCTCCAGCCCATCTCCCTAATCACACACACACACACACACACACACACACACACACACGGACTGACACTCACTCTCTGAGCGCAGCCTCCATCAGAGGAGTCAGGGTCGCGCGCACGTGTTTTTAAACTGCCGCATTCTAATTCTAATCAATACATTCTAATGATGTAACATTAGATTCCACAGCGGAGCCGGGAGAGAGTTAACAGAGTGACTGACAGTACATTTAAACTCACCCTGTAATACTAACAACGGCGGTTTTTGGTGGATTGGAAATGCTGGAGCTCAGTTTAACCGTTAAAAACCTAATTTTACTTTAAGGTTTAAACAATAACAACAATAGTTGGTGTTATTATTATTATTATTATTATTATTATTATTATTATTATTACTTGCTTTAAATGAATTAAAATTCATATTAATTTATTTGTTACTGATTGTTAGTATTTTTATCATTCTAACTTGACTACTGGTGATTGTTTGTTTATGGTCCCTAAGTGTGTGTGTGTGTGTGTGTGTGTGTGTGTGACAGAGATGGAGAGAGAGAGAGAGAGAGAGAGAGAGAGAGAGAGAGAGACAGAGTTGCAGCGTATCAGCAAGGAATCTCCTCTCTTCCCTCCTGGACTCTCTCTCTCTCTCTCTCTCTCTCTCTCTCTCTCTCTCCCCACTCTCTCTCTCTCTCTCTCTCCGACTGAAACCGGGATGATGAGTGCAGAGCGACGCGCGGAGCGGACCTGAAGGAAACCCGGAGAGTAGCCGAGACGCTTTCGCGCTCTGACCGCTTTCCGTTCTCCACTCCCGGTTGAAGCGTGCGGAGCTCCGAGCTGAGCGCCGATGTGAGCGCGCTGTGTCCAGGCGGACCTGAGGGAGATCCGCGACTTTTTTCAGCATGGCGTATCCTCAGGGCTTCCTGTACCAGCCCGCCGCGCCCCTGGCCCTCTACTCTTGCCCCCCGCCGTACGGAGCGCGCGCCGAGGAGCTGGGCAGGTCCTCCTCATCTTCTTCATCATCGTCCTCTTCCTCCTCCTCCTCGTGCTCCTCCGGATCTGCCTTCGCTCCGTACGCGGGATCCACAGCCTTCACAAGCCCTGCGCCCTTCAGCTCGCTCCAGTACGGAGCGGAACCGGCGCCGCTGTCCGCCTTCGTGGTGAGTGTTCACAGCTCTCAGTGAACTACAGCGCGCCTGATCACTCGGAGCTCCTCAGCACTGCCTGCTGGAAACAAACACTGTCATGCTTCTTCATTTTCGCTGTTGCTCTGCGCGTTTTAGTGCTTCGGCAACTTCCTGCACTTTTAGCAGAACGATCTTCAGCGCAGAGGCGCGCCAGACGCGCTCAGAGCGAGCAGGACAGCTCAGCTAAAGCGGCGCTCTCAGCGGCTGTTGGAGCACTTGTTTTTGGATGTTTTAAGGGAAAAGTAAAAGTGCTTCTACGTTTCTGTGCTGCTGTATGGAAATGAGCTGCTCGTTTGGCTGCACTGGTGAAACTTCCGTAAAATTTCATTTATTTTACAGGCCTGAGTGAAGAGCAGCTCAGCGCGGTGTCATTTCAAGGCTCTTATTAAATAAGGTGCCATCAGGCTGCACTATAAACACACTAATGTGCAGATAAACACTTTATTAAAGCCGAACACGTGGGAGAAACATTTTAATGATACTAAACTACTGATTACTAAGTTTGAGATTTTTAAAATGGTTTAATGTTGGTCGAATTAAAAAAGAGAGGTATTTGTTGCGTAATCTATTGCACTTCTGTGCAGGCAAGGCCTGAGCTTTATTTATCAAAAAAGAAAGAAAGAAAGAAAGAAAGAGTTTCCTCCATCTGATGCTGTCTGTGTGTGTGTGTGAGGTGACAGAGTTTTGGTTGTTTAGTTGTTGCTGTGCTGGTCTTTGTGCTGAATTCTCTCTGTGTGACCGCAGGGCTCTCCGTATGACCCCGGCCCAGGTGTGGGGGGCTCTGTGGGTTTCCCCCCGTACGGCGGCGCGCTGGGCCCCTTCACGCCACTGGACCCCGCTTACCGCAAAAACGCCACGCGCGACGCCACGGCCACGCTGAAGGCCTGGCTGAGCGAGCACAGGAAGAACCCGTACCCCACCAAGGGCGAGAAGATCATGCTGGCCATCATCACCAAGATGACCCTCACGCAGGTGTCTACCTGGTTCGCCAACGCCAGGAGGAGGCTGAAGAAGGAGAACAAGATGACGTGGATCCCCCGGAACCGGAGCGAGGACGAGGAGGAGGAGGAGAACATCGACCTGGAGAAGCACGAGGAGGACGACGAGCCACTCAAAGCCACTGAGACCAGCAAGGAGTTAGGTGAGAGAACAGGATGGGCATTATTATTATTATTATTATTATTATTATTATTATTATTATGTTTAGATTAATGTAACCATACATCTTTCAGACCACATGCGGTTTAGAAAGGGCATGATTAATACTGTTGTTGCTGTTTCTTTTTCTTCTTTATTGTTATTATTATTATTATTATTTCTACAAATTATCAACTATACACTATTATTATTATTATTGTTGTTATTATTGTTTACTTAGCCTATTCATTTATACCACTTGTTAGTGTTATTATTAGGCACCTAGCATAACAACAACAACAACAACAATAATAATAATAATAATAATAATAATAATAATAATAATAATATTTATGTTATTAATGTTGTCGTTAGTGTTGTTATCTCGTCCTGTACAGTGCACTCATTCCTTTCCTCTCTCTGTCTCTCTCTCTCAGGTGGTCTTCCTATCAGTCCAAGCTCCATCACGTGTGAGAGTCACACTGAAAGACCCTCTGATGAAGCGGACCGTATTCCAGAGCGGGAAAAACGTGCGTCCCCGCTGCCCACCGCCCCCTCCCCTGAGCCTCCGGCTCCAGGACAGCCTCCCGGGCCCGCAGAGCCGGCGCAGCCCCCAAACCCGCCCCCCAAACCCAAACTGTGGTCACTGGCCGAGATGGCCACGTCGGACAAGGGGAACAGCGAGCGCGCGCAGCCTTGCGTCCGCACTCACAGCCCAGCGCCCTTATCGCCCCCCCGCGCGCACCACTGCCCCTTTCCCCGCGTGCAGCACCTGTACTGCGCTCCCGCGGCCTTCTACCCGGCCTTCACGAACTACAGCGCGCTGAGCCACTTGAGCGCGAGCCCCGTGCCCGGCCAGCCCCGCGCCAGCGGACTAAGAGCGGGAGCGGTGCTGAGAGAGAGCGCGCTCAGAGCCCCCACAGCCACGGACACGCGCAGAGAATCTGCCTTCGAGCACAGGATGGGCACGGCGAACGTCAAATAGCCTCAGTCTGCTGCCTCAGCCTCTGTGGCGGGAGAAGCGGGATCCTCTGCGGATCAGACTGCGGTGAAAGGCTTTGAGGAGGGGGGTCAGCAGGAGGGGCTCACTGCAGCCTGCCTGCATGACTGCACATCTGTGTACATGAAGCTTTTTGTATTCAAAAGGGAGTTTTATGAGATTATATGAAGTAAAAATATTGGTTCTTCGCTAATCCGGTCAGTGTAAAAGAGGAGCTGTGCAAGAGGCCAAAGCGAACTAACTGTTCAGATTCCACATTAACGCTGTTTGGGTTTGATTCACTGCTGGATATTCACGTGCTGAATGACTGCCATTCACAGAACTTATGCTTTAGTCTAAGAACATAAAATGTCCCCATCTTACTGTTTTTCTCACAGGACTTATGAACGTCTTTGGGTAAAATCATGAGGTTACATTGGGTCAGATATTGCCTTTTTTAAAGGAATATTCCTGCTTTTTCCTTCCTGTCTCTATTTACAGCAGCTGCCTATCGACTTCTGTTATTAATTATGAATTATGTTTTGAGCCAATGGGTTTTCTTTCTTTTAGTAAGTACAGGGAAATGTATCAAAGTTGTTCTTTATGGCTACAGTCGAGGCAGATAGAGATTAGGTTGAAAAATGGTGGAGTATTCCTTTATTGGCAATACAGTTGTATGCAAAAGTTTGGGCACCCCGATCAAATGACATGTTTTGTTGATTTTCTAAGTGAAACTAAGTGAACACATCCTCTACACAGAACACAATTCTGCACATTTTAATAAAAAAAATACTATTTATTTGCTGAATTTAACACATTGGTGGAGAAAAAACATAAAATGGCATGTGCAAAAGTTATGGCACATTTTGTATTTCATGTTTGTTTGTTTTTTTTTCCGAAATGTTAATGTGCACTTAAGGATTTGCAGAAAATTGCCATATATAATTATGTTTCCTGTAGAGAATATGTTAACCTATTTTCACTTTGAAAATCAACAAAATATTAATTTGACCCAGGGTGTTCAAACTTTTGCAACATACAACTGTACATAGAATTAAAATGGGTTAATTAAATCTTTATTTGCCATTTTACTATTCAATAATAGATCAGAAAGATTTTGTGTGGCCAATAAATTATACAGTTTGTTTTGACCTGACCTGCTGGAGTGCTAACAAACGAAACAATAGTGACTTTGTTGATTCAACAGAAAGAGTTTACCCTGACAGATCCAGAGGGCTTTATGTGGTCTATTTCTTTTCTCATCAGCAACAGAGTTAATTGCCTAGGTGACAAAGTTAAAGTGAAGGAGCACTGGGGCTGTGCGCTTTGGTCTGGTTTACTAAAACTCATTGTGGATGTGGCCTCCAACTTAGCATGCAATTCTGAACCCGGCCTCTTCACTTTTACTGTGTGGATCTTCATTCTGCATTCTACATATTTCAGCATGGTAAGGATTAGGCTATCATCATATTCTTCAAAGACTGCTCTGTATGTTCCTGAATTTGGTTTTAAGTGCAGTATCTGTTCCCTCAAAGAAAGCACCAGATACCTTGAATATTCTGTCCATAATTTCATGGAGAAAGCAGGAGTTTTAATACTTAGAGTGCACATTTATAATGGAGGGATTACAGTACACAGTTAAGTGGACGGGATATTAAATTTATGCTTCATAAAGCATCTTCTTACGAAATGTGTGTTGCCATATTCCATCAATGCAGCAACAGTAAGGGGCTAAAAATGTTCAAAGACCATTTTAAAAGGGATTAAACGTGTAAATTCAAAATTTAGTAAACTCTATGCAAGAAAGATGGGATTAGCTCAGATTCCCTATTAGCACTGGAACCACAGGGTCCAACAGCAACAAACATCAGAGAATCGTCTCAGGCCTCATGGCTTACAGAAGTAATACCGCATTTTCTGTTCACAAAGCCATGAAAAGAAGCAGCAATGACTTAGAAAGAGACATAATCCCTTTGGTAAAATCAAAGTTAGAGTCTGGTGTACACACATGGCGAGGAGCTATTTTTCAGTTCCACGGTTACTAAGGAGTGTAATGGAGGAAGCCCGAGCATATACGCTCATACTGATACTACACGCCAAATCATAACAAACTGCTCCTTTTACTAGCTTACCATTTGTGTCGATCCACTAAAGGTTCTTCTTCCAAAAGATTTTTTTTTTACTTTCAGAGACAGACTCCACTCAGAGTGGGTGCATTTATCAGAAGCTGCAAATGTCAGGAATGAAAACCCCAGCTCTAATAAGAGCACAACAACAAGAGTTTCATAATAAAGAGATGTGATACATTTATATCCACTTATTTAATTATTACCACTCTATTACTGTACATAATTAAGCATGATTCCTTTGATTCAAATACCAAACCAGCATTTTTGCCTATAATTATTGGACAGAACTGCCCCTATCCCTCCTATTATCTCTGGGCTCAATTTGAAGCCATTTATCTCTAAATAAATGATCGACATCAAGGAAACTAAATAAATAATTCTACAAAGAAACAAAGTACCTGACACACAAACTTGGATACAATTTTATTAAAATTATTTTCTGAAGGTTTAAATTACTGGGGTCATATTAACCCCAATGATAAAGATATTAGTAAATCTGAAGATAAAAGGGGGGCTATTATAACAAAATTTAATAATTTCAATCTATAGTTCACATTCATCAAGTATGGATGATGTACACTCTCAGAAAAAGTCACTCGGTAAATAACCTCAAGGGTACATCTTCAGTACCTTTAGTTAGGGAGCATAACTGTTGTGTTATATTCTATAGCAATTATTTTCTAAGGTTCATTGATTGATATCCCCTGTTCTGACTCCAGGCTTTTTATTGTACTTTTCTATTTAAAAAGAGCTATGAAAAGGAGCACCTGAAGTAAAAACTGAATGTAGTGTACCTTTCACATTTATGGTGCAGAATTGGACCTTAATACCATTGTTGTACCTTTGAAGGTATATTTTCATTGTTTGTACCTGTACAGTACCCTTTTGCTCACAGTGTAACTTAGACAGTATTCCAGTGCAAACTCACCAAGTCTAAGAAAAACCTGTCCAAACTATTGTTTTCTAGGTGCACAGGTCATAAAAATTTAATTGGATTTAGTCCAGAAGAGGCCCACACACTAATCATAAAAACCTGAAAACAGTTTAAGCAAGATATTTTATAGAGATATATAATCACGAAAAAACAGTGCAAACATTTCAACCACACAAGACCAGTTTTTTTATTTGTGTGATGGCATTTTCTGAAATCCAGTCTGGCAGTATCTTAGCCATTACAGTCAGGTCAGATTGTATGAGGTATTAAATTGTATGAGGTGGGGTCTGTTCCAGTGTTCTGGAGGGAACCTGGGCATTTTTGGAATATGTCTTATGAAAGTGATGTCATGAAAGAGCAAGTCGAATTGAGAACCGAATTGTAAGACCAGACAGAGGACAAAGCACTCAAAAGCTATTTTCAGCACCACCGGCAGCATGACTTTGACATGAATTTATCATTTTCTTCTAAGGTTTTGTCTGTATCACAGGAAAGTCAATGTGATAAAGACCAATTATGAGACATTAAGCAACATTTTACAAGAGAGAAATATACACAGTTAATGGAAACGGCTATTCTGGCCAGTGAAAAATAACGAGAGAATGGCAGAATGAGTGTGAGAAAAGCGCAGTCTGTCTCTCTCTCTCTCTCTCTCTCTCTCTCTCTCTCTCTCTCTCACACACACTCTCTGTCTCTCTCTCTCTCCTCTCATCACCTCCTCCTCCTAATCAATATGGCCAGGTCAGAGCACAACATGCACGCTTTTGCTCGTAACTAAAGAGTGTGTAAGGCTTTTAAAAGCATTGATTCTTGGCCGATCGATGGGGACTAAGGAGAGTTTTCCTGCATAGTGAGAAGGCACTAACGGCCAGCTGATGGGCAGGAGGGCTGAATTGCAAAGGTGTTGTTTATATTAACACTCTTGATTCATCAGCTTGAGGTCAAGGCGTAGGGAAGAGGCTCTCTGTGATTACCCAGAAATCTCCCTTAGATCTAATATGTTAAGTATGGAGAAGGATTAGGGCTTAAGAAATCCTATTTTCTTTATATATATATATATCTTTAAATAATCTAAAATCAAGTCAGCTTAAGGGACGTCTTCATTCTTGATGTCATTACTGAACAAGATTTTTCAACTCTTAACTAATAACGAGCCCTCCTCCCGTGTATCCTCCATAACCAGCCTCACTGCATCAAACGCACACCTCCTCCAGGCATTAGCAAATAGATTTCATTTAAGGCCCAAAATGTCCAGAGACACTGATGGCTCAATTTACTCAATAATAGATGGGGAGGCAGTCTGTAAAATAATATTGACTCAAATGCCGCCGCACAGTGCGGCGGCCCAGACAGGCGTTAAGAGACGTAGGTGTTTTAAACAGGCAGCTGGGCGAGCGCCTCAGGGCTCCTCTCTAATTGAAAGGATCATTAGAAGCAGGAGTTGCCTCAGCGTCCCTCAGCAGCGCTCCTCTTCAGCGCGCAAATATGCTGTGCGCCGCCAAGCCACTCCAACTAAATATGAGACTGCCGTTGTCACACGCCACGTTCTATAAGGCTGCACGGAGCAGGGACAACAGTGCAGCCAAGGATGATTGGCTAATTAAGAGCTGCCATCTTGGATTGTCTGTTGGTGCCTTGGTGCCAGATCTCGTTTTAGTCCTTTGCAGGGAAATGTCTGGTCTAAATGAACAGGTACACTAGGAAGCAGGACATAATCAGGCTCACTTCTGCACAGAGAGAGGGAAAAATGATAAGCTTGTCCTGATGATCTGTCACGTCATCCTGATGATCTGTCACCCAGAGCGTCATGGAGATTACTGCTTACACTAAGACATATCTGGAGAATAATAGAGGCGTAATCACTGTGCTACATGCCAGCTTGTCATTGGTTTGCTTTGTTTTGGTTCCTGCTGAAGCTGAAAAATACAATTCCAGCATCCACTTTTCACATCAGACAGGAGCCCCTAATTCCCAGCTTATTGTGTTACTCCAAATGTGCATGTTGGAATATATGAGAGTTTTTTTAGGCATTGCATATTTCGTGTGGCGATAAGGCATCGGCTGTGTGTGCTAATGTCATCTCATCGCTGAGGCACTTGGTTGAGGTCAAGGCTAGTGAAATTGGAATAGAGTTGGAACAGCAGTGCTGGAAGGCTTAATAGTCCTGTATCACACAGTGCTCCTAATCTTTAATGTACTGCACCCTCTGAAAACAATTGACAAAGAGCGCTTCTGTATTCACAGGGGCAGCCTTGAGTTATCATATTAAAAATACATTTATTCTAAGTCAATTTTCAGGATTGTTTGGCAGCACTGGAAACAATAACATCACAGAGGACTGCATATTCCTGCCAACACCCTGGGGTGGCACTATATTTCTTTTTGATGTGATTAAAAGACAATGATGAATATGTTTTGTTTGCCACTTGAATAATGTCTAGGAAAACAGAAGCATGGCAAATAGTGCATTTGTGAATGGATTCCCTCATCCTAAATGGAAAGCCGCAAATATACAGAATTGCCTTTTTTTCCTACTTTGAGTATTTTTTACAAATTTATTGTATGTCTTATACAGGAAGGTCATATTAATATCTGTGCACAGGCGTCCTGTTCTGCATAGGCTTGTTTCTAAGATTAAAACCAAGGTATTACCGTAATTACAGAACAGTGTGGCATAATAAATTACGCTTACTCTTTTTTCTCATCAGGTAAATCCATAAATCACCGGATGGTCTTCCCTCTCCCCGCACGTCCCCACATGCGTTGGCTGTTTGTGTGTGTACTATGCGGAGGTGACAAGGAGAGCCTACTTAGCAAACAAACCTGGCAAGAACCCACAATGAATAAATAATCAAAAGCTATTGTAAGCAGTCAGAGTGATGTTGCCACACTAGTGACAGCTTTGCCGTTTACTTTGAAAACGCTTCCTACATAAAAAGCAAGGAAGTGCAGAAGGAAGGCATGTCACCTCTACCCCAGTGAACTTGGATGGAAAGCAGGGAGGTGGCACCCTCAAAGGCTGGTTTTGCCTCAGGAGCTCGAGTGGGACCCACTTCTCCTACAGAAACCCGAACAAAGGAAGCAGAAAGTCAAGGTTCAGCCGCAAAAAAAACAGTGTGTCTGTATGTGTGCCGCACTTTATTCAGTGCTCACTGAAGACTATAATAGATGACATGATTCGAAGAAAGCCTTAAAACTGTATGGATTTTTTTCAAATGCACAGTAGCCCACTGAGGCGTCAGAAATGCATAATATAGCAAGAGAGTGCTGTGTAAACATCACCGCTGTCATATAAAAACCTTGTAACTCCATTTTATTATTATTTTTTACATTGTTTGAAAATGACAGCTAATCTTTATGCTATGTAAACAAATTTCACAGCAAATGGCTCAAAACAAATACTATAACCTACTATTGGTCCATATTCATTATGCTACCTTAACAGATGTTAAGTTAGGGATGTTTCTCATTGTATAAAGTTACCATTTGAGACAACATACATGTCATTTTGGCTGCATGTTCTTCATGTTGTGTCAACATTGCATTCTAAATGGATTAATAGAAATACTGAAAATTTAAACCTGTCTGTTCAGTTACTTAAACAAATGCTATGTTATGGATATTTTTCCTTCTATAAAGTTGCAGTTTCAGATGTTTCATAAGCCATTTCCTTACAATAGTTAAAATATCCATGTTATGTTATCTGTATCTGTATGTAAGTTAAAAGCAATTTTCTTTCTGAAAACTTCTGATTCCTGTAAGAGAAATTTTCTATATATTATACGAGAAGAACATCTACCAGTACCCATTTCATTTTTTTTATTGCATGAAAATTACATTTTCATACTTTTATTCACATCATATTTGGATCTTCTTTTGTTTTGCTACACTTAGTACTCATAAGTGAGATTTAATATAATAAGTGATAAAAAAAAATCATTTTTAGCCATATGGTTTGATCAATTAAAAAAAATCAGATTTGTACTCAGTGAACATATGGACCTCAGGACATTCAGATACAGACAATAATGAAATAGTCATCTTTATTTTTTATACATTGAAAAATATGTATATAAATGCATAGCAACATTATATTCATGTTATTTTGGACGTAAACATGTATCCGTTTTTTTCTAAAAATCTGAAACTGATGTGAAATGATTCCTGTAAAGGGAATGTTCCTCCATCTACAGTGGATCTGGAGCCTGCTGGCTGTTAGTAGTACCTGCCTCATATCTGTGTGTTGCTCCTGCTGAGGAGAGCCTGAGGTCCTACAGCTGTCAGGATCAGTGTTCTGGCACCCAACCCTTCCACTTCACCCCCTCTCCTGCTCCTTATTGGCCCTTTAATCCTCCTAAACTACACTGTCTACACCCCTGTTGCCTGCTTCACCTCCTCCAGCAACCATCAGACTGAAAAATACACACACACACACACACACACACACACACACATACAATATCATACACACGTAACCTCCAACAAACCTCTGAGAACTGCTGCCACTCAGGTTGTTAAAACACTGACACAAACACAGGCTCAAAAATGACACTGCTTTGATGTTGTTTTAATCAGTTTCTCCCATTATGTTACTTAACAAATGCATGTCAGTGAAAATGAGTCAGCTGTGTTGTTTCAATAAAATTAAGTGAGTTGTTAGATTTCCTTCGTAAGTGTTTGTTTGGTCAATGTAATCTTGTTGAGTAAAGCACAAAATTTTTCTCATTGGCTCCTAGCGTCATCTATTGGCATAGTGCTTTTCTTGTTTTTTTTTTTTCTCAAGCTTTTTCATGTTGTCTTTCCTCTGGCCTACCTTCCATTGTGTGTGCATCTTTCTATTATACTCCATAATTAACCAACCAGTCACAATGTTGTTGACTGTGGTGTCATGTAATCTACTGCTGAGCGTAATTCTTCAGCAGATCAGTAGCATAGTGATAACCAAACAGTGTAGATCTAACTTGAGTTTATGAACTTATGCTCTTTTTCTACTTTCATTAGTAAAACATGACCATTTTAAGGTGAGCATATACTACACAATTTCTACACAAATATAAATGTTTTCTTCCTTTTTCTTGATGCTGAAAAAAAAGGAAAAACCTGTACTTAATGCTCATTTAAACTGGAAATTAAATAAAAGGTGATCTCTGACTTTTGTATTGTGTATGCATACACACACACATACACACCTACACCTCTCCATGCCCCCTGCCATGCCACCCCACGCCTCCATCCAACTCTCTCCAGGTGTCTCATAGTGGCATATGTTCTCTCTCCACTGTTTGTCCAACAGACTAACCCCAACACACTCACATGCATGTATTCACACACACACACACACACGCACACATACATAGTTCACAAATCCGACGCCAAAATTGGTGCGAAGATCAAGGGACATTACCCTTTCAAACACTATCAACATAGCAGTCCCAGACTGACCATATGTGCTCATGCAAATGGATGTTTGTTTGTTTTTAATTCACAGCTAAAACAATCTTTCAAGCAACCATTCACTCTCATCTAGAGGATCTTGAGTGAGATTAGCAGTATTATTTGAAAAATTAAGCTAACATGGTGGTAAAACAGAGAGACCCTAAAAGACCACCAAATGACCTTCATTAGCCTGTAATAAGACATTAATTATCATTTAGTTGTGGTCATAACAAAACTTCACATAGCTGAAATAGTAACTGTAGAGACAAAGGAAAGAAACATTCTTAACTTGAATGTTGGTGTAACAAGGACAACACAGGGCCATTGCTGTGAAGTACTGTTCATATGAAGCATGAAAAGCTATCTGATTGCTAGCGGCACCCCTTGTGGAGAATCATAAGCCTACTAAACGTGAGTGAGTGAGTTACAAGCCAGGTCCAGGGGGTGCTTCACATCTAAAAATAATTTATTCAGAGTCATTTTGGATCTTTTTTTTTGGTCCATATGAAAACTATTACACAATGTAAAGGACAGTTGGCTTTATGAATTAGTGTAAAAATAATTAACACAAAAAAAGAGCTTTTCATACAATAGTAACCATGTGTCAGTATTTTTGTCTGTTGCTTCTTCAGCTGGACAAGTCACCAGAACTCAGCCACGGAAGCAGCAGTTTTGCAGCCTTCCTCTCCTCACTCTCTTTCTCCTCTCAGGCCTTCGGGTTTAAAGCATTCAAAGTGACAGAGAGAGCGTGTGGGTGTTACCCTGTAACAGCTCCCTTGACTCCTCATATTTACATCTAAAAAGTGAATCCTTAATAAGGAATATCAAAGAGGTGTGGATCAAAAAGATTTTAATAATGTACTACCTGCACTTGGGATGGGAGTCTTCATGTCATCGAGCTCATAAATTCCGAATGAAGAAAGGTAGACATCTATCAGCACACATTCACTGCAACAGTGTAAAACTCCTCATATGCTTTGATATAAGCAGGAAGTATTTTAAGAAATCAAGCATTTTTAGCTGTACCCATACAGCCAGTGACACTCACTAGTGGCGTCTTTGAAGAACTGACTTTTGGGAAATAAAGGTAGGTCATGGTTTATGTTTTTTCCTCCAGTAAATTCTGCTCCGCCGAGTCTTTTTCAGTCTAAAGCATTATGTTGATCATTATACTGATGCATCTCCAAACCCCTGGCAGTGTAAACGCTGAGCTGCAGTGTTTGCAGGGACAGACACTGAGTGGTCCGTCTCTACTGAAGATCACGCAGCGGGGACACACTGCCACAGGCAGCAGAAGGGTGGCACACTGCAGTGCAGGCTGTTTGAGCCTAACACTGTCTGCTGATACCTCCATCCCTGCGGATCTCAAACCTTTATCATCAGGAAAGTAACAGTGCATTTTTTCAGAAGGCCTAATAGCCGCAGGAACATCAACAGAGAAAGAGAGGCAGACAGAGAGGTTCATGAAGAGATGCTGATCTAAAATTTCGAAGTGTGAAGGAGACATACTGCGACGCCGCTCATAAAGGGCTGAAAAATCATGATGACTGAGAAAAAATCGTTCATGGCGGCAAAATTATCTGCCAGTAGCATGAGATTCTTGATAAGATTACATGGACTAAGCAAAAATATCTTGAAATAAGATTAACAGGAATTGCTTGGTAAGATAAGTAATTTCATGTTGAAAAAGTATGTCTTTAAATAGATGCCTATACTCAAGGTATATAAAAGTGGTAAAGAAAAAGGTAAATAAAAGGGTTTGATGCAGGATGTAAATATCATTAAAGGGCCCAAATTATGGAAGATTTTCCTCTCTTTTTTGAAAGAAAGGAGTCTGATGTAGTATGTAAAGTTAAAAACATACCCTATTTCACAGAGTCCATATATATGTAAACTAAGCTGCAAAAACAGTCCATTTCAAATTTGCTGTGTTTGTGATGTCACAAAGCAAGGACATTTACATATATCCACTTGCTCAGTCAACAGCTGTCTAGCCCACCCATTCACGTGGGAGTTATAAGGAGGATTCAGACTTCATAAGGCGATCAGAAAAAAAAATATCAAAATGGTAGAATATTGGACCTTTAAAAAATGAGCCACTTACTCCCTGTCCCCAAAAAGACAGGCTGTTTAAAATTCACTGCCATGAAAATCAACTCATTTAGATGTATCTTCCTGTTCAGCCTACAGCAGTTTAGCCCCGCCCATTCACACTGAAGTTATAAAGGGTGCTTCCGTGTGAACTGCTTTTTAAATGAGGCATAATACAGGGCAGCCAATATTACTCTAATGTAATGTCACTCTATGGGCATGGTAACAAAAACAGACTGTTTAATTCTAAAGAATAAAGAGAGGTTGGAAAATGGTCATGTAAAAATGAATCATGACCATTTCTGTAGCAAAACCTACATAAATGTCACAAAGGTGACCTCATTGAAAACAATAACATACAAAAAATATAGGTTATGGGCCTTATATTATTCTATTATTGCCTGGGATGCACATTGAGTATTTAAAAAACAAACATGATGGTCTGGAAGAAAACTCCACCTGTTACTCCAGCCTACATGCACATTTAGTAAAGCAAATATGCTAACACTACATTCTTTAGTCTACAATGAAAATATGCACTAAGTTAATTGAAAATAAATTGCACGTTAATGTTTAATCATCATTCCAAGAAGTGTCATCTAGAGCGGAAACACAACCAACATCGTCCCTCTCTGGACTCAATTAGTATTGTCTGATGGGCTGATCTGTCCAAAGGTTCAGATGCAAATAGACCAGAGCAGACGAGCCCAGACTGGGCACAGGTGTTACTTAGCATGGGGTCTGTCATGCACATCAAAAGGACACCCCTGACACTCCACATAACTTACAGATCCTTATGCTGCCACCAGAAAGAGAGAACAAAAGAACGGGCTTGAAAGAGAAATCAATAAGCATATGGCAATTAATAAAACATTTTCCAACTGAATCAACTACAAAGGCTTTTTCTTTGTTCTTCGACTTTTCCAAAAGCCACGGGCTGTAGAATGGGAGACAGGACCGGAAGGATCAATTGAACGTTGGTTAAAAATGTCACTTTCCTGTTCAATCAAATTCCTTTTCATGACTATCAAAAGAAAGGTCTGCAGCGACAATACTGTGGGTTTGGTATACCATCGCTTACGACATTTAAATGTTACAGAGACCAAAAGAGACCATTTGAATGGTGAGGAACGATGATGTTAAGAGACTAAGGACATGAATAATGGTCACAAACATTTGATTCCAACAACTAACTGCTCCACAAAGCATCCATGTCCCAAGACTTTGAGCGACCCTCCACGTAAAGGTGCCCGCAACCTCACCAACCTCATCATGTGTTTTCTCTCTCTCACGTATACTTACATTCATGCCTGTCTCTTATCCAGGATGAGTCTCTGCTATGGGGAAAGAGCTTAGGATAAAGCTAATCATGCATATAATTGAGTTTTGACTCTTGTGTCCATGGGGGCCTGACCCGTGGTTATCAGGATGACTGGGCCATCACCTGTGTGATTAATGCATGTAAATGAACACTGCTTTGTAATTATTGGGGACCTTCATTCCATCCATCACGAGATGTTGAGTTTGGGCTCTTGATGGACAGACGCTAGTCACTGATAAACATCGGACCACAGACTGTATGGAGAAGAAGGCCTAGAGGAGTATTCATGCGAGGTTACCAAGGTGCACGCTTAGCTGAAGGAAAGTACCCGAGGAAAGTACAAGAACAATAGGTGTGTGAGCAACAGCTGGAAAACGTCAAGGCCAAGTAACACTCAAAGGGAGGGAAATCAATGCGGTGTGTTTGGGTTTTAGACAAGGGCACACTGTCACAGCTTTCATATTCGAGCAAAGGCTTCACAAGCAGTTTAATTATGAATCACAAGCTTGGGCCATACAGGAGCACGACAGCTTCAGCAGCACAGCAGCCTGAGTACCTCCTGCATAATTTAGCACTTAAACAATGCATGGCTAGAGTCTCTGCTCAAGCAAAGTCTGCAGTGTCAGATGGGTTATAGGGTTACTGCCCTGTTCTAGAGGCCGCTTTCAATGATTATATTCTTTTTTATTCTTTAGTGGGATAATGATGTCTAAGATGTACAGCAGGGGTTCAGACACTGTTTCCACAAACGTCCATCTTAGAGACTGCATGTGCACGGATAGACATTTAAACAAATGACAACAAATGTGGTGCACAAAAAGCCATGAAACTCTGTCCTAGGTCAAAGTGTCCAATTACAAAGTGGGTTATGAACTAAAGTACCCTTAATTTGAAATCATTACAATAAAAAAAAAATTATGACAATGAACCTGTGCTGTTTTGTTTAGCACATCATAATGTATTCATTGGACATACATATTTGAAGAGACCAAAATTATTCTTGTATTTTGTGGTCCACTTACAATGTTTGTGTGGGTTTACCACAAGCATATTCCATTTTATATGACCATTTTCCAGCCTCTCTTTAACCCATAGATAAAACCTAGACTGCTTTTTTATGGTGCCTTGCACATTGAAATATACAGTAGAGGATGTGTTCACATATCCAACAACAAAACATGGAATTTGACCAAACTTTTGCATACAGTTGTATGTAAATGAGCTCTGTTCTAATTGGCTGTGCTGTATTGGGGCTCATTCAAAAAGCAGGCTGGGTTCAAATACTGGGCAGGGCTAAACTGCTGTAGGCTGAAAAGGTTGATGTATATAAATGTGATGCTTTGTGTGACATCACAAAAACAGTGAATTCAAAACAGGCTGTTTTTCGCAGCTTGGTGTATATATATGGACTATATGAATGCTACATCAAACTATTATTTTAAAAAAATCAGGAAATTACATGAGTCCTTTAATGTAAGTATTACGTAGAAGCCACAATTAAAGGACACAATCAAGCATCAAAGAACCCAAAGGTAGCCTAACTGACTTTGAGGCAACAAATGCTCTCAATGTGGCATATAGAGATGGGTGATACTTATTTTCTTTTCGATCAGAAACCAAGTAATAACAAAGCTAACATCCCAACCGACACTGGTACTTTTAAAAATGCACATTAAAACTTACATTTGAAAGCCTTTGCATTAGTCTTAAATGAGAGGACACTCAAACTGTCTGTTTAGGGCAGGATTGCCCAGTCGTATCTGCAAAGGGCCGGGGTGGCTGCCGGTTTTCAGTCCAACAAAGCAGGAGCACACATGATCAACAGTTTGAAGACTGAGCAATTGATTGAACAAGTAGAATCGACATTCCTGCGCGTTTGGAATGACAATCTGCAACCACACCGTCCCTTTGTGTGTGAGATTGGTCACCTCTGGTTTAAGGAAATAACTCCAAATGATTTGTCATTATAGAAAATTCACTGTATCTCATGTGGTTGTCTGTGCCTGTGGGTGTTTGTCTGTGTGTGTGTGTGTGTCTGTGTGTGTGTGTGTGTGTGTGTCTGTGTGTGTGTGTGTGTGTGTGTCTGTGTGTGTGTGTGTGTGTGTGTGTGTGAAGTAGAAAGCGGAAGGAAAAGTATTTCCTGTCCTACACGTTTCTTAACTATTATCATTTTTATTACCATCAGTTTACTGCTAAATGAATTCTCAGAAAGAAATGTTGGATCTGACGTATTGATATCTCAGTATCAATCTGCACACCCTTACTCAAATAGTTTAATATTATAAAACATGAAGTGAGAGAAAACACTAAATGGTGAAGGGCAGTGGTAATTCAGTACTGAAAAATACTGTTCTAAAACACTGAAGAAAGGAGCCGGCAGAATGCTGCCTTCCTCAGATTCACACAAAGCTGAGTGATACGTAAAGCTCCCCTTCTATTATTTGGGCTCACACTGAGGATATAATAGTTGTATTTGCAACACAAGCCATTTAAAGGGTTCTCATTTTAAAAAATAAATAAAAATATATGTCATATATAAACATAAATGTTTCACAAATCTCTATTTGATGCTTTAACAAGGAGGAGATACTGATATATTATTACTGTCTTAGAATCAAATGACATTTTCTCAGAATTCAGCTTCTCAGACACCAGATCAGAAGAGTGGAAAAATGTAATCCAGTGATTTTTTTGGGGAATTAAGCTGGGCTCAGTGGGCTTTCATTAGAATCCCCTCATTGACCACTTGATACCATCCAAATTAGATTCAAGTACAGATTAGAGACTGCATTACTGAGACCATTCAGGGTGTGCTGGAAACCTCTCAAGATTTGTAGCCTTGTTATAAGGCTACAAACTTTGACATATGGTAAGCTTCACAGTTAGCTAGTAAACCTGTCTAGCATGGTGGTCTATGAAGGTCTTTCAGAGTGTTATAAAAATGGCAGAGAACACATTCATTAACACAGTTAGATGAAAAGGCTATATGCCAGCAACACTGGTTTGTCATAGTCACTTTACTGGCTAAAAACTCATCTAAGACTAATTTTATCCTTACCTCTTTTCCCAAGGCAGGAAGAAAGCTAATTGTACATGATAACATAAATTAGATTTGAACCACAGCCCACCCAACACCTCTCTGCAGCCCACAGTTTGGGAGCCACTGATGTAGACTGACACTACTGAAGGGGGGGAGCTACTTTAGCTCTCTATTGAAATCTTTTTGCATACATAAATAAAACACGTCTCTAATCAACCCAAGCTTTGGTTCGAACATATGGCAAACACAAAATACCCAGTGAAAAAAAAGACACGTGACTGATTGCCACACCGTGAACAAACCAAAACCGAATCCTCGATTACACTGAACAAGCTCAGAAATCTTTCATCGCCTCATAATTGCCGGCAGCGTAGCCGCATCCTTTATGAGATGTAAATCCTGCCACCCTCTTGTCATGGAGGGAGCTAAAGGAGCAGCACAATCTGTTTGTTGTCCTGTTCCCGTCTGGCGAGCTTGACATTTCCCCCTTCTGCTTTTGTCCCTCGCGCCTCTCGGAGGGCCCAGCTCCCCTGGCCCTGCTCGGGGCCTGTATTAACTATGCATCTCTCCCAGCACTCCCCAGCTAATCTCATCAGAGCACAGGATGCTGGAAATGTATGTAAATCTACATCTGTTGTGTCCTCAGCAGGGAGAGGCTGCTGGAGCACCCACTGAGTACAATCTCCCAGCCCACTGCCAGCAAGCAAGCAGAGACCATGACCTCGCTCGGTGTGTAAACATGCATGCGTCCACACGCGCACACACGCCTACCCACCTCTGTCTCCTGTGCCCCTTTCCCCAATTAATTAGTCAACATCTTTGGTAGCCCAGTGGAGTCCTCTGACACAAATCGCAGAGCAGTTGGATAGTTCTGTCACCTACATGAACAAGCAGGCCACGATCTCCAAACATCTTCAGATTTTCAGCACAAGACTCTTGCTAACACTTCACAGTTGGCCTTCGCCTCACTTAAAATCAGTACTAACTATATATCAGCCAGCATAACAACTAGTGCTGGGAGACATATTGTCAACACCAGTTTGCTGGCATTGGTCTAATCAGTTTTAGCAGTACTAACTAATACTAACTAACAAGTATTATAACCATGCTAACATTTTATTCCATAAAATAGCGGCATTCCATAGAAAAGATGAAGCCATTTTTTTCAAAGGCCTGTATACTACTTTTTGGTTTTTTTTGCATTTATTTTTTTCACTGAGGTTCACTTCTCAACTAACTTTTGTCTGGTTTTGTGTACCATAATAAAAACAGTCATAATTAATTTTAACACGACCAGTTTTTAATCTCTCTTTATCCTTAGAATTAAACAGGCTGCTTTTCTTACTGTGCCTTTAAGACTGATGTATGCAAATTGCCATGCCTCTGATTGGCTATACTGTATTGTACCTTATGCAAAAAAGCAATCCAAGCTGAAACACTCCTTATAACTTCAGCATGAACTGTCAGAACTGAACTGCTGTAGGCTGAATAGGCAGATACGTAAGTGAGTTAATTTTTGAGAAAAAAAATAGTGAATTCAGAAAGGACTGTTTTTGCAGTTTACTAACCACATATAGACTGTAAGAACTGAGGAGTAAATGCTACATTTTGAAACTTTAACAATGTTTATATACTATATCAAACTCTTTTATTTTAAACCAGCAAGGGAAATTTAGTTTTCCATGATATGGGCCCTTTAATCATTTTTGTGCACTTGAATGCATGTAATTCGCTGGCTCTGGAAATCAATAATATTGTGTAAAGTTCTTTTTGATGTAGTTTTAAGAGAAGATGGAACAAAACGCAAAACAGTCCAGTGAAAACAAGCTATGTCAGGTTTTTAAGACATTTTTAATTTAGAGCAGCAGTTCCTAACCCTTGTCCTGGGGTACCTTTTGCCCTGGATATATTAGTGTTTTCCCTGCTCCCAAAACACCTGATCAGCTAATCAGCTAATATGGGTGTGTTTTATGTGGGTGTGTTACAGCAGGAAAACACAATAATGTACAAGACAGGGGGGATCAGGATCAGGGTTTACTGTGGTCTACAGCAGTGGTGACTTCATCTGATACTAACATGGCACAATACCTCTTTTTCTCCTACGATATTGTTATTGGCTGACACCCAGACCAGTGCAGTATTTTTTCAATAAAAGCTACTAAGCTTTAAAATGAGCTAATTTTGATTGAGGCATTCACATAAAGGGGAATTCCAGTGATTTTTATACATTTCTGTATAATTGCATCATAAAATTATACAGAAAGTAATTCAGAGTATTTTGATGTTAAATACTTTTGTTTTCAGTTGTGGTGATAGGAACCAGACATCTGAAGAATTTAATGCCAACAGCTACCACTCAGAAAGTTATTATATGAAATGGTTATGAATGAGCCGCCTGATGCCTGAGACTGTTTTATGATATTTCTGCAATAAGATTTAAGATAAAAACAGAAGGCACGTGTAGGTTCACTGGTTGTTTTGGACAGTAAATAAAATGGCTATATTTGTGTTGTCAGCGTTGAGACCGCTGGTTCCTATCACCACCACTGTAAAGAAATCTGAGTCTGTAAGTTTCTCTAGAATTAATCATTTGAAATTAAACCACTTTGAATGATTTTGTGTACATCTCAATAACTGTGTTACGCAGTACTTGTAAAAATCGGTGGAATTCCTCTTTTAGATAAGCATTTAAAATTAAGCTATCACGTTCAAACTACTCAAACACTCCACTACCCCATAGAAAGAAATACACAGCTAACAACATCACATCATACAATGTCAGTATATTTCAGAATAAAGTTGTTCCAGGGTTGGATCAGATTCATTCATTTCCCTCCAATACCTAATCCAGTATTTTCTGCTTATAGCAGCCCAATACTGATACCCACTGATACTGATATACCTTCTCTGTCTTTGATATATTTGTAAAACATGATGTTGAATTTTATTAGTAACTCTCAGCACCACCTAAAACTAACTATTTGCTTTTACTTGCTTTTTATTAATCACTCCAAGAAGACCAGAAAAGCACTGAAACGCTTTTCAAACGCATTTAAAAATTTTCAAATTCAGCCTGTCTGTCACTACACAGTAAACTGAACTCATCAAACTTATTGTAGCTATCGTGCCACACTGTTAACCAAACACTCAACCCAGATTAAACCATTAGATCGCGTTTTACACTTCAGAGAGGAGAGTCAGGGATTACCTCTCTATCGACTTCATTCTGCTCTTGAACATGAAATAATGATTTTCTGCCAGTCTAATTACAAAGCCAACATCTGATCTCTGCAGCATCCGATGGGGATTAGCTCTAGCACAGGCATTAGAGCTCATTACCAGCTTGAGTGCAGAATTATTACATCTTGTAATTGGATGGAGTTTGGATGTGGTTTCTCAAATAATATTGTGACTGCAAGCTCGGACAGAGAGTTTATCGGTCAGTACATGAGATAGAGGGAGAAGTCGAAAGGAGGAGGAGGATTTCATTAACATTTGACCTACAGAGAACTAAATTTGCTGCTGCTGCTGCGTTGGAGGGAGGAAATGATTAAGATAACAGATGAAATCACAGACAGATTCAGCCCTCAGCAAAAGAGAGTTAACTAGCAGTGTTATGATTCATTAACTGAATTGACACATCAGTCAGAATTCCCAATAATTTACACACATCACTTCTCAGCTCACAGTCTATCAAGTCAGTCTTATCTTGATCCTGTATCAGTTTGAAATCCAATCAATCTAGCAACATTTTTTCTTTCAAAGAGACCAAAGTTATATTCTGTACCATGTTCAGAACTAGGTCATTTGAGGGTGAAAGAATGATGAAGCTAGCAGGTTAGCACCTCTCTAACTTAGCATACTTTTTCAGCTCCACAAGACACACAGTGTCAATCACACACACACAAACCTCACAAACCTAACCAATGACACCGTTTGAAGCAGTGATTTCTGAAAGATTCTAACAAATATTAAACATGCTATTTAAAGTCTTATCTAACATCTTGGAAAACCAAATTTTCTTTTTGTTTTTGTTTTTTAGAGCCTTATTCAGTATGCAAACATTGTTAATACTCTCTTTTCAGTCCATATAATCTATATATGCAAACTAAGTTTCAAAACAGCTAGTTTTGGATTCTGTTTTTGTGATGTCACAAAAACTGGTGCATTTACACATATTTGCTTATGCAGCCTACAGCAGTTTAGCTCCGCCCATTCATGCTGAAGTTATAATGGGTGTTTCAGCCTGGACTGCTTTTAGAATGAGGCACAATACAAGGCAGCCAATCAGAACAGAGGTCATTTACATATGTCAGTCTTAAAGGCACAGTAACAGAAACAACCATTTTAATTCTGCGGGATAAAGAGAAGTTGGAAAATGTTAATGTAACATTAATTACAGCTGTTTTGCTGCATAAACCTACACAAACTTTACAACTGGACATCGGGGGGAAAGAATGAAATGCAAGAAAACTGTGGCGTAACAGCCTGTATACTTCAAGGGGATAAAGAGAGGCTGGACAATGGCCATGTACAAATGAATCATAGGTGGGCCTCAAGAACTGAATAAAATACAAGAAAATTATGATATGATCCCATCAATGTCACTGTCTGATCCCATTTTTTACCCCACAGATAAGTTAGACAGAACAGACAGGTTCAGTACTGACCTGATCTTCAACTCACCGTGATGAACACAGCTATAATGAGGCCTGCAGTGGATTCAGTACAGTCTGATCAGCTGCACAAACAGGCCTGCTGAGTGTAAATACAGACACACTGCAGTACTGAGGCAGGCAGGCCTACATGGCTACACCTCCGAACTGGTGATGCTTTCCTTTAAGTGAAAAGTAAGTGTGTCCACGCTGGTCTACTGCAGGGTTTGAGTACATAAAACGTTTGTTGTCAGTTTCTTCTAGACTGGTTTCGTGCCCATCTTCAGAGCCGTTGACGTTGGCTTCCAGAAAAGCGAGAGAAATCAGGGAGAAAAAGTGTAGACATGATTTGTGATGATTCTTCCTCTCAATCTCGAGAGAGAGAGAGAGAGAGATGGTTGAAGTGGTCCGTGTTGGGGGCCGTATTGATTTCCTCCGTGTAAAAGCCCTCCGGGGAGCCGTTTTAAAAGTCGCCGAGCGCAGCCCGAACATCTCTAACTGACGGGACAGATGCAGCTCACGCCACATAAACATGAATTTTTCAGCAGTCTGTCTGTTTTGAACTGGGGGAAAATCATGAAGGTAGAAGAAAATGAAGTTAACCGGAGTGAATTGCACGTTTCCACAGCAGTCTGCTCTGATTCTGGACCAGAACCGCAGCGCCTCATCACACAGGGCGAGCTAATACTTTTATATCTGCGACAGGACTGTGGAGACCTCCAGTGACTCAGTTCACCCATATTACAGGACAGTACAGTCAAATAACACTACACACGGACAGGCTATCCCTCACTCTCAGCACGAACTGTTCTTTACTACCAGAAAAAAGGTTCTGTGGCCTCTAACGACAGCAGAACCCCTTTTGGTGCTACATACTAGGGGGCAAATTCGGTCTGACAAGTGCGGGGGAACATTAGGAGGCTAAAGCTTACATTATAGCAATTCTACCCTAAAACTGAGTGCACAAATTAAGGCTACAATAGGACTTATCATATTGATATCCCATGCTTTAGGCCTATATGTCAATGATACAAAACAAAAAAATAAATTACGTAAATAAAAAATAAATTATTAACACACTCTCAGAAATAAAGGTAGTAAACTGTCACTGAGGCAGTACCCCTTGTCATTGAGGTGGTACCCTCAATGGTACATCTCAGTACCTTTGATCTGGGAACATAATTGTACCATAATCCATTAAAATTATATTTTCTAAGCTCACTTCACACACCCCGTCTCGTCTCCACACTTTTTATTTTATTGTTCTGTTTTAAAACATTAGGTAATGAAAAGGTACAAATACAAACTTTTTACCTGGAAAAAACTTATTTAAGGGTCACAGTTGGACCTTAAAACCACTGTTGTACTTTTGAGGGAACATTTACATTGTTTGTACCTTGATGAACAAAAAAATGCACCTGCACAGAACCTTTATTTCTAACAGTGCACAAATAATAACACTGTACATATTCAGTACACAGATTCAATTTTGTTGCCTATTAAAATGGTATTTTTGTTCTTCCATTTAGCCACTGAAACTCTTAGTCTGATCTGCATGTTGCTATAAACATTTTAGCAAAATACCCCAAAAGTGATGAATATGATGATGATTAAGAAGAAAATGGAACAGCTTTTATTAACTGTTAAGCTTTAAGTCAACAAATGATGATAGGACAGTAAATAAGTGCAGTAAACAATTCCAGGACAGGTTAGTGCTGTGTTACTAAACAAATCAATAATCCATTTTAAGTTTAATCAAAGTTTTAAACTGTAATCGATATCTATGAAACGATTGACTTCTAACAGCTCTGTTGCAAATCAGCTGCGCACTTTTGTTGACAAACATCCCACAGCCCCCAAAATTACACGTCATTTCAAAAAGTGCAGGAGACATGTCCCCTCCACCCCCTAAATTTGCAGCAGTGGTTGTACAGAAGCATAAAAGGTTTTTCAAAGAAGCACATACAGCAGGTATATAGATATACATCAAGAACCATTCGACCATGTAAAGAACAATTTAAGCATTGAAATGGTTACTTCAGTTGTCATGGTTCTATGTACAGGCATTGCCTTTACTAAAGAACCCTTGAAGAACCCCCTATTTAAGGGTGTAGTTAGTTTAGGTTTTTGGACAGGTCATCCTACCACGTCTCCTCATCCTGTTGCTAATATTGTTACTCACTGTAAGCTTGTCTATTTCAAGTGCAGAAAGCTGGATAAAATGATTATTGATTAAACAATTAAACTGCTCTCCTGATCTTCAAGGGAAATGGAGAAAACCATTATCTGTAACATGCAGATGAGAGTAAAACACTTAACCTTGTATAAATCTATCTTTTGTCCTTGGTCAGTCTTTATTTGCACTGAAGGTAGACAATCTACAATTTGGAGTAAGAGGATAATTACAAACATTACAAGTGAAGCATCTAGCGCTAGTTAAGAGACCACTGTTTTATTACATTAAAGGAAGTGAAGGCTGTGTTAATAAGGTTTCCACAGTGGTTTGTATCAAACATGTTTGCATTTGTGGTTCAACAGCACCCAAAGTCATACTTGTCATGATACATTTCAGCACTTTAAACCTTTTAACTCGTCATTGTGGATGTAAAAGTAATAGGAAATCAATGGAAGTGGCAGATATAATACATGCATATGAAAAACAGGGACTAAATGATATAGATTTCCAATGCATCCAGATGATGTCCACTTTAATTTGAATTGCAAATATTAGTTGCTGCACATAAGCCCTTTTAACAGTATGTCCATATTGATTGGCTAAAACAAGCAATGAGATTGTTAATTTGATTCTCTCTCTCTCTCTCTCTCTCTCTCTCTCTCTCTCTCTCTCTCTCTCTCTCTCTCTCTCTCTCTCTCTCTCTCTCTCTCTCTCTCTCTCTCTCTCTCTGTGTGTGTGTGTATGTGTGTGTCTTCTCCTTTTAAAGTTTTAATTCCAAAATTTACTGAACATCTCGAAGCCCGAGAAGTCGGTCCTCATTTTAAAATGAAATGGAAAAAGTACAATCTAATACTGCACCAGCATTAGCAATAGGCTCCTAAAATTTCTCTCTTGACTGTGTACTGGTGTTGAATTTAGTGATGCAGTGTCTTTTATTAGTCTTTTCTTAGATATTGAAAATAATCAGTAGGCCTCTTGATGTATGACACAGATGAAAAATGGATACAGTGAAGGTAAAAGGAAACAATGAGTAAAAATAAGAAAATACAGTATATATACCTTAATATAAATGTATGTGTCATGGAGAGCAGGAGATACACTGCAATAAGAAAAGTGGAGTGTCTTTTCTACTACACACATCTTACTATCAGTTTATGAGTGTGTTTAAAATATCAACAGATAGAATAATAGAAGAAAACATATTAAAAAGCTTTACATTTTTCAAGTTTTCAAACAGCTGCTCCATTCTTTTTTTCAAAATATCAGTTTTATACCAATATATTATGAGGTTACAAAAAAAAAAGATTGTAGCCTTACGAAAAAGCAAAATGTTACTTGATGTTATTTGTGTTATATTACTATAAATATTTACAATCCTTAGACTGGAGGATATGGGCAGTGCGACTTCTACCTGTGACATCTACATTCGTTTACTCTTTCTCCTTTTCATCTCAGAAAGTCCATCCTGAGCACTTTTGCAGCTCACCACTGGCCTGCTCTGCTCATTTAGGTTGGCTAAATTCCTGCACCTGTAATCACCATGTATGGATCTGTATCGCCCTCTATTGGCCATCATCATTAAACACAGCACAGGCTGGAGGGAGTGAGGCCTACTCAGGGCTCTGTCTGATGGAGGAAACTCTTTATCCTGACTCACTAGTACATTTTATTATACCCATCTGCATGTTTGTGGTAATTTTCTTCAAAATTATGTTAGGGGGAAAAGCCCTGGGCTTCACCACAATTACTGCTACAGAAATGAATGTGACAGAATCCTGACATTTACAGTCCAAACTGAAGAACAGGGTAAAAGGGGGCTAACAAAGTATGCAGAGAAACAGATGGACTACAGTCTGTAATTGTAGAACTACAAAGTACACCTATATAGTAAGTGGAGCTGATAAAATGGACAATGAGCGTAGAAACGAGGTGGTCATAATGTTATGCCTGATCGTGTATATTATGATACATATATAATACAGTGTTGATATGTATGTTTGTTAAAACCTACTCCCAACAACTTATACCATAAATGGGGGCATTAAAGAGAAATCCAGAATCATCTATAAATGGTTATAAACAGTTTGCTTAGGTGCCTAAAACTTTTGCACATATATATATATATATATATAGAGAGAGAGAGAGAGAGAGAGAGAGAGAGAGAGAGAGAGAGAGAGAGATATGTATGTATCGCCTGTGGCCCTTCACATTGTGTGTAAATTTCATGATAAATGGACGAAAATAGTCCAAAATTACTTGGGATAACATCTGATTACATTGTCCTGCATTAAAAGTAAAGTATGCTTTTTCCTTCTCCTGTAAAGTTACCATTTTGGAAATATGTTTTGTTCCGACAGCAGCGATGGCCTGGTTGACCTTAATTCTATTGTTACATTCTCTGAAAGAGGCTGAGTGGCTATGTGGCGTACACCATGTGAGCAGTACAGGCCTGAATGGTTTACTCCTACAGTGAGGGGGATTGGTGGCCCTGTTAACCTGTGGGGTATTTTGCTGGCATAATTTTTGATCCACCTGCACCCATAGAGGGAATAGACACTGCAAATCAGTACAAAGTTATTCTGACTAATTGCCATGTTTCTATAGTAAAACGTTTCTATTTTGATGGGAGTGGTCACTTTCAGGAGGCCAAATGTCCCCATCTACAGGGCACAAGAGGTCACTTAATAGTTTGATGAGTGTGAAAATAATATAAATGAAATGCTATAGACTTCGCAGCTACTAGGTCTCAACCTAATCAATCACTTATGGGAGATTTTAGACTGACATGACATCCTCTCCATCACCATCATCAATTTGGAAGAATTGTGTTTCATCCCACCAGTACAGTTCCCCAGAAGGAACACTGAAGCTGTTCTGGTGACTAAGACACTTTGTTTTTCTTTTTTCATCAGAGATAGCACAATACTGTGAACAGACACACAGGATCACTAACATACAAACAGTTCCTGGAATAAGTAATCAGTATCCTGTTACAAAGATAACAAAGTGGGTCGAAAAGTCTGATCTTATGTGTGAAGCATTACTACATTCTACACCCCAAAAGCAATCATGCAGCTAGATTACGCCATTTCTTCTTTAAGCCTATTGGGAGAAGACTGGTATAAACAGTGCGGTGCCAAAGATTAATCTTAAACATGCACATATGGTTAAGAAGATACTGTATGTTTTAGAGAACTGGATTAAGCTTGCGTAGGCCGTATGTAACCTCCTAATCTAAATGTACAGGATTTAAAAAGATGAAATAGATTAAACAGATTAAATATACTTCCAGGAAGTGTTTTTTTAGGACACATCAGTAAAAACAGAAGCTGTCACTTTACTTACTTAATCTGCCAAAACATTCCAAGATGTTTTGAAAGCAGTTCAAAAATTAATATAAAGAAAGCAAACCCATTTAATGGCCCTGATTAAGTAAGTCAACAACATCCTGGCCTCTTGATTTATATAAGGATGCTGCTAAGAAGTAATTTTGTTAAAATATTCAATATAAAATTGCTGTTGTTATTTTTATTCAGTGTCTTTTAACTATCCAGAAATGAATGACAAATTGTTTAAGTTCACCTTAGAAGGGAAACAAAATTGGTAGAACACAGCAAAAAAGATATCTTTCCAAATAAAATCACCTTGCTAGTCAATGTACTCTCTATGGCCAAATCTGGTGTTTCAGCCACACTGTTGCTAACAGGTATATAACAATCAGGCACACAGCCATACACTCTTCATAGACAAACACTGGCAGTAGAATGCATCGTACTGAAGAGCTCACTGACTTTAAACATGGCACTGTCATACGATATCACTTTCGCCACAAGTCAGTCAAATGGAAGCCGAGTGCTGAAGCACCTTGAGCATAAAATAGGCCTGTCCTCTGTTGCATCACTCAATACAGAGTTCCAAACTGCCTCTGAAAGCAACATCAGCACAAGAACTGCGCATCAGAATTTTTGTGATATGGGTTTACATGGCCGAGCTGCTGCACACAAGCCTAGGGCACGATACGCAATGCCTAGTGTCAACTGGAGTGGTGTAAAGCATGCCACCACTGGAGCAGTGGGAACGTGTTCTCTGGAGTGATAAATCACCCTTTACTACCTGGCAGTCTAATGAACAAATCTGAACCACTACCTACCGGAAAGCATAGTACCAACAGTAAAGTTTGGTGGAGGAGGGATAATGTTCTGGGGCTCTGTTTCAGTTTGAGCTCACTCTCTTAGTTCCATTGAAGGGAAATAACATAAATTACATTATGGGTAATGTTACAACATACAAAGACATTTTAGATAATCATATGCATCCAACTTTGAGGCAACAGCTCAACTCCACTGAACACCTGCTGGACTGGAACATCGAGCCAGGCCTTCTTGTCCATCATCAGTGCCTGACCTCACAAATGCTTGACTGAACGGACACAAATTCCCAAAGACATACTCCAAAATCTTGTGGAAAGCCTTCCTAGAAGAGTGAAGAGTGATATTAATGCCCATATTCATAGTTTTGGAAAGGGATGTCCAGTACAGGTAAGTGTGACGGTCAGGTGTCAACAAACATTTGACCATATAGTGTATCTGACATTTTTATTGTTTTCTGTAAAAAAAAAAAACAAAGCTTTTTTTAGACCTTTTGAAATTGTGTTGTTTTACCTAGTGAAATTCTCTTGTTCCACTAGCAGATAATTTAGCTTGTTTCAAGCACTAGTTCATCAAACAAGCAAAATGACCTGTATGAAATCATGAGATCATTTTATTAGATAAAATTACATAACACATGGAAAACACACCTGGATAATCTTACTGCATTCTTACAACAGAAGAACAATATTTCATATATTAACAGGGCTGTTTTCACCTGCCATTATTGCTGTGTAGAAGGGCAGAAATCAGTAGTCATCTGGTCCTAAGTCAACATCTCTAGGTGCAAGCAGCAGGTGTTCTGAAGTTCACAGAATGGCAGCAGGCCAGCTGATAAGATAACTTTATGTACTTAACATTTTATGCAGTATATCAACTCCCCTATAAAGAGGCCTTATCAAGCCTGTTTGTGGAAATGTAATTCCACACTGGATCCACCAGATGTCTCCGTGAATGAACCTGACGACCTGCAAATACTAAAAAGTATACATGCTTGACTGTATGGCTTAAAAACATAGTATGTTTCAAGGAAAGATTCCTCTGAAGGCTGTTCAGGATAACAGGCATGATGTTTGGGTTCAGCAGATTTTAGAAAGGCTATTCATCCAGGTATAGCAAGTTTATGGACAATATTTCATGCATAAAGACCTGTCTGCTAGGCAGGCACGGACAGGCAATGACTTGACAATGACACACAAGAGACTTCATTAAAAGCCTCTATAGTAGCTCTGAATTTTATTTTGTACAGGGTCATTTCACAATTACTATACAGTCTTTATTACAAAATTATTTACACAATTCAAACAATCCTTGATCCACTGTTGAATTTAGGCACAAATGAAAAAATCATGTATACAAAAAGCATTCAGATAGTTCATTCAGATTTAGAATAGACAGCCAGAAGTGAATCACATTTTTCTTAACTGTGATAAAGTGAATCATCTAAATCAGTTACAGAAATACTGATCTAAGGTGCAGCTGTGCAACCACAGCAAAGAGCCCCAGAACTGACCCAGGGTTAGAGAAAAAGCTGTATATGTTAAGAATACTTATCACAATCTTGAACCTCAGGTAACAATCACCTGTAGCTCAGTCTTTGGGAATACTTGGTTAGGAAATTTAAGACAGATACATCACAAACAGTGACTTCATGCATAGAGAGAGGCAGCAAGAAGACCATAAAAGAAAGACAGAACATAAAATGGTTGGTAGTTGTGAAATGAAATGAGAAAAAACATCTGATAAATAGGTTCACAGTGTAAAACAGTAGTGACAGCACATCACTACATAGACAAGACCAGTTTAAAGACCTCCAACTCTTAACTGAGGTCGAAAAAATGCTGTAGTATCAACGCTTTTCTAGTTAGGCATACCTGGTTAATAGCTTGCTACTAGCATCTTGCACCACCTTGTAAATATTTTTGTTCACTCCAAAAGTTAGCTTAAAAACAAGTGATTTATTATTATCATCATCATCATCATCATTATTATTATTATTATTATGAACACTGGGACTTTCTGCCTTGAGCTGCACTCGGAAAGTCAGACTGCAGAACTCCCCACGCTGCGACTGCTGGCATGCAAAATGACCCTAGAGTAAACCTTCAGCTTGATGTAATTTAAGATTCTGTATTGCTTAAAGTTCATTAATTAAAATAATTAAACAAATGCTCTGAACTAACAAGCAAAAAAGAAAGCATCTTTGTGGCATGTTGAATTAGAAATCTGCCAAACATAAAGCAATCGAAGTATAACTCAAAACGGAGTTAAAATATATACTAAAGCTTTCCTGTTTTCCATCTTAACTCATATCTCCCAACACCCCAATCAACTGTGTGCACCTCACTTCCTCTCTACACGTACCACAAAACAGAGAGCACTAACATGGCACACAGTAACATTCCACCCCATCAAGTCTACAGTAATAATCATCGAAGATAACCGAATGCAAATATGAAAGTTGAAATATTAGCCTAGTGTAAAAACACTGACAAGAAATGATAAGACAAAATAAAGACAAACAATATATAAACTCTCTCCAATTTTGTTTGCACACTTTTCCAAAGAGACACTGAGCAAAGCTGATCGAGGCTATGGGCCTCAGCTGGCTACAACTGCCAGCTTGTCGTCTTCACAACACCATAAACACGGACTGAGATCAGACGACAGGCATTCAAATCATTTGAGCAGTCTCCGATTGCTTTAAAAAGATACACCAAAGCCTACAGCACTATCCTGCGCTGTCAGATATTGTGACATTAAAACCATGAAGCAAATTAGGTCTCAATTTTTAGCCCAGATTTTTTTTTTTCTGAGTCCATGAAGTTTCATCTAAGCCAGAAGAGCATCTGTTCGTGGAGATGGAGCAATAGATAATTTTAGAATGCACGCAACCATGGAAGAAGCTGATTACTGGCCACAGCCCATGCTTAACAAAGGTCCTAAAATGTTAGCAAATGACATTTAGATTAAAATCATCAAAACTAGATTTCATAAACTGATTCTAAAAATCACATTTTACAGAACAAAACAGTGTCTACACAAGACCTAAATGAAACATTCCCAAACTAAAATCAATAAAAAGTATGCTTGCATTGCTATGGTCCTGAACGGACCTACAATAAATGATGCTCGTGCTGCGTCGGTTTCTGACAGCCCATTTTAACACTAAAAAGGACTCTGAAGAACCACCAGGCTTTAGATTTGTAATTCTGTCCCGAGGTTCTCCAGGTTCCTTTATGAACTATAGTGGCAAGCCCATTATTCTTCAGACAGATGAGAGACTTCAGGTAAAAATGACACATGCATAGACTTTTCCGCAGAGCACAGCCAAGCTGGTGCGTCACATATTAACATTGTGCAATAGATAAGGGTTAAGACTGAGTAGACACTGAAACTTTTCTGAGACACACCCGAGCTGCTAGAGACACCTGTTAGACACGGCTGTACCACAGCACAGGCAAGTGTCATGCACAATTTTGTTTGACTTAAGATGAGCGTGACCAGAAGATAATTCCCTGTTGTCACAGAAACAACCATGGGAAGGTTTGGAGGGGGCGTAGCTGGATGTGCACATATTGGCTGTCCCGCCTCAGAGGGGTGCGTCTGGCTGTCTCTGCATGCGGCGCTCAGCTGCAGCTGCTAGCATCCTGCGACGCACGGTCATAGAGTCCGAGCTAGAACGTTCATCCTCCAGAGAGGGCACAGTATCATCGCTCTCAGGCATAGCAATTGCAGCTGCAGCAAAGGATGAAGCAGCTCCTTCTCCAGAACTTTTGTTCAGATAGCGTCTGACAGAGAGAAGGTGAACCAAGATTAAGAAAAAGTGCCAAAGATAGCATACAATTACTTTGGCATTAAAGACACCTAAATTAAATTACAATGGAATTACATCACTTAACCCCTGAATCTCCAGGAACCTGGCCACATAATACAAAACACCTATCTGCTGTTTAAGTAATGTAACACGGTAAACAACAGTTCTGCTTATTAAGAGTTTGGTTTCATTCATACACATACTGGATAAATAGTCCAGTCCATTTATTAATGTAAATAAATGAATAATGAGCTTAGACTTTAAGGGGTTAAAGTCAAAGTCAGTTAGGTAAGAAATTAAAGACCATTAAAGACTACAAGCAGACCTGCGTGCTCTCTGCAACAGCTCCTCCTTCCTCTGCAACAGCATCCTCTGTCTCTCTTCTGCAGACTTTGAGAAGCGACTGCCCCGGACCTCAAAGTCCTCCGTCTCTGCAGCAGAGACCTCTGGACCACCGCTGGCTCCCGCTGGCTCCTCTGGGGTAGGGTTCACTTGTATGGGTGTGCGGTCTACAGGCTGAAAGCAACAGTATAAAGAGATAACTGAATTCTAAGATATAAGTGATGTCTGGTACGATAGTACAACATTACATTAGCATATTCTCTTAGCTTGGGGTGCAATTAATTAGGTCTTATTCTCTCTCCAGTGTAATTCATGCCTTTGTTAGCACTTGATCACATCTCCTCATTATTCTGGCACACGACAGATGGTACTGTCAACTCTTCTCCTCAGTTCAATTATTATTTTAAAATGTAAGGCATTTAGCAAAAAAAAATAATAATCATAATAATAATTGATCTGTTTTTCCCTCACTAACACTAACTGAAACTGGGGGTAGCTAAAAGTTGTCAGAGGAATAGAAATGCATCCCTCCAACTGAAAAGTGTAATGGTGTCCACCAGGTATCTCACACCTCTACCAGGATGAGGCACTGCTTTATGGTGCTGCAAGCTGGCTACATCTTTGCAGTCTTCTTTGTTCTTACACTGTCGCTTAAACAATGTACTTCATGAATACTGAGCCAAATCCTTCATTTAATTCCCATGCATAAATTACCAATTTCAGAATATGTTGTAATATGTACTGTTAGTTCATGTGGATGATAAGGAAAGTGATTTTCACTGCTTTTTACAGTTCACTCATTCTTGGCCTGACAAAATTATAAGAGCATAAAGTATTCTGAAATCCACCATACACAGGCTCTTGTACACAAGATACTTAGTATAAGGGATTCACAATCAGAATTAGCCAAGATTGGAGTCTGCAGACGTTTGCTCAAAAACGAAATCAGTAATCAGCAATTTTGCTTTTATTTTGGTAGATAATGAGACAGTGAGTAAGAGCACTTGCTCTGTATTTGAATGCTGCTGCTGCTACACCTACAACAAAATCCAATACCATACTTAAATAATTCTTTGCGCTAAATAGCCAGTTGTTTCTTACTTTCAATGTAGCACTTGTGTTTGATTCACATTAATTAAAAAAAGCATCTGAATTAAAATAAATTTTTAAATGCCAGCTTGGCAAAATAAAGGGCAACTAATGTTGTTTATACAAGAAGCTTGGCTAATAAAAATGTACAGCAAATGTGCAAGCGTTCATCTGACCCACACGGTGTGAGCGTCTGATTTAAAACAAGCTACACAAAAATCTACCGATGTGACTAACAAAACTGGCATCGGAATCGGCCATAAAAATTCATGCTTGGTGCGTCCCTACTTATTACAGGGCAAGGGGAATACACAAAGGTTAGGGTTTATGATCTCCCATCTGCAAAGACTAGAACTCCTACTGCAATTCCTGCATTGCATTATGAGTCTCTCTCACGCTGCAAGCTGTGCTCTAATAAAGTGTGGGGATTACCTGAGCAGGGAAAGGCACCTGGATCCTGCCCTCCAGGATGTTATCAGTGGTGACTTCCACAGAGCGAGTGAGCTGCAGATCCTGTAGGACCAGGTGGTAAGGAACCTGGGGAAACATCTCCTGGATCTGATGCGCCTAAAGGAACCAAGAAAGAACAGACAGAACAAATATCTTAATTTTAACAAGTTGAAAATGATGGAACAGAAGTCACAACATGACTGCAACTATTCAAATGTGATGTCTCACCATCGCGTTGAGCTGAGAGTTGTTGGCCTGTGCAATGCTCAGGATGTTGGGTGTATGCATGACCTCCACGGAAAAGCTTGGGAGCCAGCTAGCAATTCGGGAGCCTAGAAGACATCAGAAACACTTTGTCTACCAGGCGGACAGCAAGCCAAAAACAGGCAAATATTCAGTACATTAAGATTGTTTTAATAATCAAAACTGTCATGAACGACTGCTTTTACCATCAAAGTGAAAGAAGTGGTTATGTTGGTTGAGGTGAGGTCTGGCATCAGCCCCGGGACCTGCAGCCATGTTGTCATCCATTGGTGCCCTCTGGCCCTCCTCCCTCTCTCTCCCACCTTCATTGATGTTCAGTGACATACGACACGTTGGACAAGAGGTATCCTGCTCCAGCCATGAGCGCAGGCAAGAACTGGACATATACAAAGATATATACAGATCAAAAAAATGTACATAAGAAGGACAAAAGGCACACAAGCATACATAAAACCGTTAGGATAAACATTCCATTAGTTCAAAAATAAGCTACAAGAAAACACACAAATTACAACAAGTATATCCGGTCATTGTGGATTATGCACCATATCATCACTGTAGGAAAAAACACTGTATAAGCCACTACTATTTTAACTCCCTGCAATGCTGCATATGGCTTACTTGTGGAAGAGGTGTCCACAGGGTAGTTTCCTTGCTGAGGTCATTGAATCCCAGCAGATTGCACAGTCATCGTTATTGGCAACCAGCTCATCTGGGGTTGCTACTGCAAATCTATACCACGATGAAAAAGGGAAAACACACACTTCAGTTCAAGGACTATACATTTTGCGTTCATGTCAGTGTTTTTCCAAACTGAAAACACAGCACAGACTACATCATGTGCATTGGAAAAAAATGGCCTGACCTGGACTCCATGTTGTCAATGACACGCAAGTAGTTCTTGTGACGACGGATTCTCCGCTGCACCTCATGGAAGAGATAACGCAGCTGCATAAAAATCACCAGACTTGCCATGGACAGCCAGATATTCCCAAAGAGCTGAGAAGAGAGATCAGAGGTCACATGTCACGTTTTCATATGACTGAGTGCAGCATCTGCACAAACTGAGAAAAGTGAAGGGAAAAAAAATAAATAATGCAACAGCTCTTTCAGAGCATACATAAAAATCCAACCCTAAGGCTAAGAAAAGAAAGAACGGTCATAAGTACCACACTATGCATGTGCTATATGCCACATTAATGATGAATGTTTATAACTGAGCTGAAACAGAATGACTATCGTACATGAAAACAAGGCCATAATTGTAAGCCTTATCTGCTCGATTAGAGGCCATTTATGGAGTTATTCAATCCAGCCCTCTAACTCAGACTAGCATATGAGTCTAATCTGTCCAATTATATCAGCCTCTAACTCTTCTGAGCAAGCATACAGCTAAAGCTGGAGCACTTAAGAGCAGTTCCAAGAGTGAATTTTGATGGCCTTAGTCTTAAACTGATAAAGAAACTCAATTTATGTACATTCACACATACATACACACATACACCTGGGCAAAAAAAAAGGGTCAAGCCCAAAATAAAACGATTTTTACTGATAGCTTTGGCCTGGTCAGAGTCCAGATTTATACTCTTTACACAAACTAGCTTGGCTACAGTTTGAAGTCAACAATGCTGACTCTTATTTCTGTAAAAGGTTGTCTGCAAATTCACACTCAAATCTTTAATGAAATCAAAGGGAAAAGCTATCCCAAATTACCAATACCAAGTTACTTTATATATTTGTTCAATGATTTGTCATTGAGCCCAGTTAAGCTTAATGTTGTGCCATTTTGGGCTTGGCTCTTTTTTTGCCCAAGAGTGTATGCATGTATCTTATATATATATATATATATGTTAGTTCATCATACATTCTATTTTATGATGTTACCTTCGAAATAAAGGGTAACACTACTGTAGGGTGCTGCATGTAAGGCTATATGACACATATGCTTGTCCTATAAATGCTTAACCCCGTCATCGGTCATAAAGGCAGATCAAAACTAACAATAAGCTTTATTAAACATTTATGTAGGATTTATGTCAGTTGTCACGGCAAGCTTATGTAGGAGTCATGCAGCCTTATGGACAATACCCTACAGTAAAGTGTTACCAAATAATGCAACTGGACTTCACAGCACATTAAGATGTCATTACGCAACAGCTTCGCACAGGTGTTGAATTTCACTAGATGTGCTTTAATCTTAATTTATGCTAAACATAGTCCAACAAGCTCAAGTGTCCATCAGACTATGAATATGATTAAATCATAATGTTTAGCATTCTATAAAATGAACTGCTTTCACATCACTGGACATGTCACTCACCAGCATGTGGATGTGATGCATCAGGTCAAGGCAGAGGAGGGCAAGCTCCATAATGAAATCTGTGTAGTAGACATAGGAGCCTTTGCTCTCCCAGGTCCCTTCATGATTCAGGTCCCACAAGTGAATAGAGTACCTACAAAAACAGTACTAAGGCCTCAGCGCTGTATTTCTGCATGCACAGAAATCTGAGAGAGAGCTACACAGCTCAGATTTCATAGTCAACAAATGACATAACATAAACGGTATGCTCGTAATGGATACTGCGCTGACAAAATGCTTACCTTATGATAACATGTCCAGTACGCACCGTAACAAGTAAACACTGGAAAACAGACAAAGATTAAGGTTTTTTTACGTACAAAAACAACTTTATAGATTACAGCATTATAGCGTCACAGAGCATCTCAGAAACCGGAGTCCTTACCTCAGCCGCCATAAACGCCACCGTATGCATGCCATGAAGATGCCCAACCAGGCCACAGAGAGTAGCTAGGACTCCACAGCAGAGCAGCATGGACACTAGCAGGGCCAGTACTCGCACATGACTGGTCATGGGAGTGGTTGGCGAGAAAGAAAGCTAAGAAACAGAAATAGAATGAAAGTAGGTCCAGATCAGGCGCATTTCTGTTAACTTCATAATTCCAAATAAAACAGCAGCAAGGGTTTTACTACTCTTGTGCCAAATAATTTCATACAGGTGTTTGTGCTAAAGTTTCTAAAACACTACAGTCTAAATGGAGTCCAAAGGAAACTCTCTGACTTTTCCAATGCATTTTGAAAGGTATTTCCAGCCAACCATCATTTCAAAGTGACTCTAGAGTTACTCACATATTCAAACCGATCTTTACAGAGCTGAACCATGAGATGGAGAAAGATGAGCACAGCGAACCACAAACACCATAGCACTACCTCCTCCACTGTCTGCACATTCAGCACCCCAAAAATAAAGATGAATTTATAGAAGATGAAGTTCCAGAACTTGTCCTTCAAATGCTGTTGGGACAAAGCAAGCAGAGAGGCACAGGAGATCAAGTGAGAACAAAGGCTTTTTGTAAAACCCCTCCAAAATATACATTTCCCAGCACAAAAACTTTGTCTTTAGACACTGGGACATCAAGGTGTAGGCAGAAGCAAATGATGCAAGCTACCTGAATCAGTGAATGCAATAACATGTTCAACAGTAGCACTAGGCCTAATGCAATTCTGCCTTCATTATTACTAGTGCATTAACATTATTTATTAACTGGGCACCCATATTCCCACAAGTCCTATGCCATGCACATGGGGTTTCGCTCCTACCTGTTTCTCGCTGACCCGCAGTGGGCCAAAAACGATGCACTGGATCATCTTGGCGATGAGCATGAGGATACAGCAAGCTGTGTTCACCATCACCTGAGGAAGATAGACAGTTCAGTATGTTTACCCCTCTGTTCTTCACCGAGACAGAAAGAAAGCAAAGAAACGCTTTCAAAGACAGACCAATACACATACCCAAACAAATAAGCTGTCCGATATGAGATACAGCAGCACACTGGAGGCTACATTTTCAAAGCTATCGGCTTGGTCCACTTTAATGTCCTCGATGGTGGCGCTCTGAGAGTCTTCCGCCGCTGAAGGCGAAGGCTCGGGCTGTGTTACGGCTGTGTAGGCACTTAGGATCGACCCGGCCAGCAGAACCGCGCTCAGCGCAGTGTAGGTCTGCAGGCTAGGCCAGGGAAACCTCTCCAAAAACAACAGAGGCATAGCGACACCGTCCAGTGTGCAACGAGTCACTTCCAAATACAAGTTTCTTTTGTGTTTACTGAACAAAGATGGTGAAAACTGAGCTCTCCTCTCTTGTGACAAGCTCTCGGATTAGGGTCACGGCACGAAACCCAGGACGGCTGGCCAGACACGCCGAACAGGGAGAATAATACGGCTGTTCACAGCTTTCTTTTTGCACGTTACTGTCACGATTGTAAGTCACTGAACTACACGAATCCACCTTACCATGTCAGGTGACGGAAAGCTATGCTAGTCAGTCACCTAGCCAGCCAGCTAGCGCGCTCCGTCTGTCTGCCCTGTCTAGTCTTGTCTACGTGCAAACGACGGACCCGCTCACAAACACACGGAACATACCCACATTTACTCTGCTGCTCTTGTCCGTTTTAAAGCCCATCACTACAGGTTAACACTTGTTGGTTCAGTACCGGTGACAGTTTAAAACAGTTGACGGTTCAGTGGTAGGTTAGGGAGTCCGTGTTGTTGGTTAGCTGGTTAGCTGCTGTCAGGCTAACCGCTCCAGCTCCGCGGCCGAAATCGTTCATGTGTTTTAAGCGGATTAATCCAAACTGTGCTGGTCGGACAGAGGACTCGTTATTCACACCGATCTTCGGTGAAGACTCTCGGGCTGTGAGCCGTGGGCCGAGCTCTCCAGAGCAGCTGTCTGTCTATCTGTCTGTCTGTCTCTTTGCCTGTCTGCGGGTTATTTCTCTTCCAGTTGTTTCTCGGACCTTCTCTCTGTCTCTCCTACCTTTTCCGGCGCTGCTGACGTCACGAAAGCCTCTTCCGCTGGTTACGCAAGAACGCAGAGCTGCGTGTCACTTGGCTTTCAGTTCAAACTTCAGAAGTTTTTCAGCCATTTTCAGGGTGTGTTCATATTCGTATTTCAGACACTTTGACATTTTCAGACACGTGCAGTGTGGTTTTAGGTGTGAAAAAATCACTAATCAATAAACAAGACTTAAAGACAGAAATAAATAGCCCCGCTACGACATCCAGGCTACAGAGAAGCTCATTCACATGAGCCATCACTCTCTTCAACAGTTAATCATTACACATGCACTATATTCCTACGTCTGAACTGCACTTCTAAATATACTGGTTTATAGTATCACACTCAACTTTCCATCCTCTGCAACTACCATCTCAGACCAGTTTCTTCTAGCAACTCACTTACCTGCCTTATTACCCCACTTACCTGACTGTTACCTCACTGATCCCGTTCTTTGCCACTATACCTTTAACTGCTGCTGCACTCAGCAAATTAACTTAAGACAAATTAACTTAAGACAACTTTGTACAATGTAAGGTTAACAGGTATGACTGTGTGTGTGTGAGAGAGAGAGAGAGTGAGTGATGGCCTGAGTGTATGGTAGGAATGCATGTTTTATTGTTTTTATTTAATACTGTAAAATGTTTGTCAGATACTGTGCACTGTGAGCTCTTGTAACCAAAACCAAATTCCTTGTATGTGTGTAAGCATACCTGGTCAATAAACCTTGATTCTGATCAGCAACGACCAGCTGGCTGATTACCAGCATAACCAGCATATGTTATGTTTTGGATGCTGGTATGCTGGTCAATCCACATGACTATGCTGGGTGACCAGCTAAAACAGCACCAGGTCAGCGTAAGCCAGCATAGGTCAGTTTAGACCAGCTGGTCTCTGCTGTCCTTTTTTCCTCAGCAGGGAAGACACAAGTTTGGATGTTATGGCTGATGGAACTACCCCTTATAAAATTTGTTTTTTAAAACAGAGACCATAATAAAGGCTTAGGATTGACTTGTTTTGCCTTACACACCACTGGATCATTCGATCAAGCTCCTGACATCAAAATTTGCTTCCAGTTATTAAAACTCGTCTGAAGGAGCAAATAGGGCTTACAAATGGGCTAAAAATTGTGTAGTGTAGGCTTCACACAGTATAAATCGGGTCTGTTTGAGTTGAGCTACCGTAGAATTGTAATTTTTACTGTAATCTTATCTATTCAATGCCTACAGTGAGTTTGTTTTGGCATCAGTACAATATGCCTTTTCATTTTTAAAATTAAGAATAAAGAACCAGAGAAAGTGGCAAAATAAGCCTTTATGTTCAATGAACAGTTGAAAAAATATTTTACATCAAAGCTGCAAGGCATTGTGAATTTCTGTGCATAGTAAAATGTCACATACCTTGATGTTTCATCACAATTCATAAATAGAAATCTGCAATCTGAAAAACTCTCAGATAATAAGTGTCTATCAGTTAAAGAGCTGTGTATCAGAAAACGTCACAAATTCATGTACTCTTTGCCAATCATAACTAACCCATGCCAAATTAAACAATAATTCCAAAGATATAATAAACAATCACAACCTGGTTACACTTTAACAGTGTAAGATCTCCTTTGCAGCTATCTTAGAACATTATGATTACAAAACCTTATTGCATAGAGTTGAGTCATAAATACCCTTAACAGTCAACATTTAGTGAAGAGTTAAACATTTTATACTGAATGTCATATTTAAGGCACCTCAACAAAAGGCACATCTAGTCTCAGGTCTCAGCTGGAACATTCACATTTTCCACAAGTCCAGTTCAAAACACATCATATTGCTAACAAACAAAAGAACCCATAATATATAGCGCTGCTTATAAACAAGTTTATATGGCTAATAAAAAAGTTATTACATTCTATTCAAGAGGTCCTTTGAAAGGCAGGCAGAGTATATAGGCACAGTATGTACAGTACAGTTTGATCACGTCAGAGCAACCGATTCGGTAACAGTGCAGCTATGGCACGCTATGAGCATCCCCTGCAGGGTCCGGACTCTGGAACCAGTCTCTGACAATGATCTCACTCACTGAAAGAAAAAAAAAAAAAGAGAAGTTAAAAATAAATATTTCCTCTTCACTTTGGCTATTTGACCATGTATAGTTAATAAGATAAAAATACACAGAGAACATGGCTTAAAGATACTCTTACTCTCTCTACAAATGCTGAATAAAAATGGCTTTGGAGAAACATCTGCAACGTTTTAAGGCACTTACCTCAAAATGCTCAAAGCTCATAAGGACAGTTTTCTGAGCATGGATTAAAGTAAGCCCAAGACTGTAAAGTATATATACTGACAATAAACATCTAGAAATTCAATGCCTGGCTTAAAGGGCGACTTTTCTGATTTTTTTCAAGGTCCTGCATAATTAAATAGTTCAAATGTAAACAAAGTTATTTAGAGTGGTTTGACGTGAGATGCACCACTCTAGAGAAACTTCCCAAATCAGAATTCAAAGTGGTGGTGATAGGAACTAGATGTCCAAAACATTCAAAACACTACCTCACAAAGTTTTTACATTAGTTGGTTACGAATACGCTGTCAGATGCCTAAAGTCACTGTTTTATGATAGTTTTGAAAAGGTTTTGGCCTAAAACTTTTTTTCTCTAATCTAATCATGTTGGAGAGGTAAATGCAGGGCACTGTAAAGCAAAATAGTGTCCAAAGAAAACTGTTTTCAGATTTACCACTATACAACATTATATATAAAAACTTGCATGTGTAGTTTCACTGGTAGTTTTGAAGTGTAAATATAATGGCTGTATTTACATTGTATAAATCACAAACCCCGATTCCTATCACCACCCCTGCAAAGAAATCAGTCTGTATGTTTCTCTATAGTGAACCATTTCACATCAAACCACTCCAAATGACTATTTTACATCTCGAAGACTAAACTCTGCTGAATTTTTGAAAAATCGATAGAATCCCCCTTTAACATGTATATGGAAGTTCTGCTGTTCTTGTCTGTATGTTTTCTGCAGTATTTTAGGACCATCCGAGGGCAGTGTTGTTCCTGCAGTTGGTCTGGTTACCTCTGTATGACTTCCTGTAATTCTGTGCAAGCCCCTGTGAAGCCTCTGTGAATCTTTGTACAACCACAGCTTGTATGTGTGGTGTGAAAACACAACTGTTTGAGTTATGGGACACTATGAGATGTTACTTTGCTACACTTGTGTCCTTACAGTTGATTTGCACAGATCTGCTCAGATCAAATGTCAGACAGATAAACTCAGACTGTGGTGGTTCTAAAATGAAAATTCACAAGGGTCTATATATAACATCAAACAAAACGCCTACACAGAATTGACAACGCAGCACGAATGTTGGTATCTTTATATCTTATCTCATTCCTACCAAGGGTTTTAGACATCTCCTGAAAACGGAAAACCTTCCCCCAGCATAATACATTATAATTACACTATAATCCATTTCAATAAATACTAAATACATTTCTAGCAACAGTAAATGTACATCTTCAGTAAGATCTGTTCACGAGAAAACAAAAGACAACATACACGCAGGTTAACACATACGCCTGCTGGCAATGAAAGGGACTATGATGAGGAACAACGGTACTCAGTCATCAGGGGGGCATAGCAGTCCACTGCACCTGTCCTCTCCAACACACAAAAGTGGAGCTGAGACATGGTGGCGGAAAGCCAGGTTGGGTGGGCGTATGTGCTCTTTTGCAAACACAACAGTAGGACAGAGTAGGGAGTACAAGAATACACTTCATATGATTATATTTGCAGTAATTAGACTAAAGTGACAGATTGAAAGTGATTATCTGAAGAATCCTCAGTCAAAATGTAACAATTTTAATCAAATTGTGGATCAAGGTCAAATTCCAGGGTAAAAGATTAGAAAACCAATCTCATATCTGCCTTAGAGGTGCTTGTCAGGAGATCTTTCATAGTGAATGTGTAGTTTCATGAAAATGCACATGAACAGAAAACAACAGTATAAACAAAGGTCAAATCAGTGAAGGCCAGTATTGACAGGCTATCCAGTAGGGGGCCAATATCCTCTGCTATGTGAGGATCTCGTTCAGTGCTAAGCGCAGGAATGTCTTGTCCGAACCATGCACGTCTATCACTACAGTGGCTTAACAGCTGTGCACTAGTAACTACAGAAGATTAAGCTCCACGGTATATATAGCTCTCTCACTGACTCGATGCAATGCTACATACAAGCCCGTATCCTCTTTCCCACCATGCTGCAGGACTGTAGACTATAATTAGGCCCAAACCAAACAGGTTTCCAAACACTCGGGGTGGCAACTGCTGGACTCTGCTTGAGAGTAAACAAAAGTCACAAGCATATGGCTTGTCCTTTATACCATTGAGTTGGGTCTGAATTTATATGAACACACGGCCCAGTAATTACTGTCTTAAACACCTGTCACAAATATACCTTTAATTGGAAAGAAGACCAGAAAAAGTAACAGTAAACTGGCAGGAAGGGGTATAACAGCATGCATATTATTAATCCCTTTCATTAATTCAGGGGCTGTGAGACAATACATGATTTACAATTTATGCTATATGTGATAAAGTGTCATGGTGCAAGAACATCAATACATATCATATTCTGAAATTTGTGTATGGTTACACCTAGACTTGTGCCTGGTGGTGGTAATGGTCCCCAGTAATGGTAAAAAACAGTTTATTGCCAGTTTAAACACCTGTCATTCTTTTACTTACGTATTTCATACAATCCCCAGGAAAACACTAGTATTCCCACATAATTTAACTTTGAATCGTTTTGGGTGGTATCCTACATTAATACTATTTGTTGTACCTAACATAAATGAGTCTGTTGTAGAAATGTGGCTGTTGAGCTGCGCTGCTTGTGCTCTGTTCTGCGGGCAGATATCATGTCTGTATAAAATAATGCCTCGATACTGCGGTGTGTTTCAGGCCATTCTCAGGAAACAGCTTCTCAGGAAAACACACAAATAAAAAAATTTCTCAGCTTTCATAAATCAAGAAAATAAAAGAAAAACAGGCCGTTTACAAACAGCTTTGGGTGAAATGGCATCAGAGGAGAAGGCTTCAGGCTAAGCTAAGCAGCCTTGAATGGTAGAGTTTGTATGACATTTGCAATTCCATACTTTATCACTAGAATTGAATATGAATTAGTTTTGTTGCCAAATTAAATATGACACTATACTACAACACAATTTTTACTGAACTGTGTTTTTATTATTACTCATATGCTATTATTGTTTGCTATAAATGCTATAACTCATCACTGTTTTCAGGGCCAGGGGCTGTCTCAACATTAACAGACGAAAAGTGTTGCATTTATTCATTTTTTGTTCAAATTTTTTTATTTTATAGTCGTTATAACTGTTAATATCTTTATTATGGATACAACCCGTTCCCCAAACCCCCAACACAGAAAAACTGCTTACCCAGGTTATTGTCCACACGGTTACTTGACCAAGAGGCCTAGTTACACCCGTAATCTTCCCCTTACTACAACATCTACTACAAGAAACAAGGATCATTTAGGCTCTTACCGTCATCAAGAGTTATATCCTGTAGCCCAATGGACTGGAAAGTAAGCTCCTTCTCTTCCGCTGGTTCTTGTTTAATGTTAAGCATCTTTCCATCCAAGGAGTGATCTTGTGAAGCTCCAGGACCCAAAGAGGTCTCGGGCCCGCTTGTCCCAGCTGCCTGAGGAGACGGAGTTTTGGTAGACTTCAGGTTTATAAGGGCTTCTCTGTTTAAGGGTGAGGTAGAAGGCACTACTGTAGAAGCTAAAGGTGGATGGGAGACAGGAGACTCTAGGGAGGAGGATGACTTTGGCAGCCCATCCAGATCCACAGGATTGGATATATAATGGTTGGGGCTACTTAGGTCAGGCTGGTTTGAACCTGAGGAAGGGCTAAGGTAGCCCTCGTTATATCTTGGGGCAGAGACTTGATTCACAGGATGAACACCTCCAGTAGAACCATGATGTCCAATTCCCAAGAAAGACGCTGCATGCTCTGACATAAGGGGTGACAATTTACCCCCACTGGCAAGATCACTGGGAAGACTGGACTGTCCATTGTAGGATAGGTTCTGTTGAGGTCCCTGGTATGAGGGCTTGGAGAAATCCAGAGATGGTGGGTTGAATATTGAGTGAAACCCAGGTCCAGTGCTAAGGCTACCATCTGGAGGATGTCGATCAAGATAGGAGGAGCCCATTGGAGAGTAGCTCAATTGAGTTGAGGATGGAACACAAACTGGACCTCCAGAGTAAAGCCACTGCTCCAGAGGGTTGACATGGTCCTCTACATCATCTCCAACATCACATTCCTGCTTTACCTGCACTGCTTTAAAAGACAAAGCTTAATTAATCCAAGTGTTTGCACAACAGTATGGTTATTTGTAGAGCAATTAATCTCTTAAACTCTATTTTAGGTGTGTTTTGAGTCAATGGGTTTGCTGTCAAAACTACTATCTGTAGTAATCAACCATGTGCTACAGATTGGGCAAGAAATGCTGCAGTATAGACAAATAACCCCTTAAACTCTTTATTTAGGTTCAGTAATCGCTGATACTGCCGGCTATGTTAACATTAGACGCCTTATTCAAAAACAATGCTACAAGACTTTAGCAATATGTTCAGCATGCTCCCTGCTGGGAATCTCACTACCATAATGCCAACCGTGCAAGTAAAACATGTGACTTGCACTGGCTATACCTTTTAGTGGGTCTTTACCTGAGACATAGTGGAATTGCTGAGCAGGGCTCCTCTTTCTCTTGCCATTGCTGATGTAAAATTGTACCTGAGTGGAGGCCGTTAAGATCCTCTTATAATACGGAGGGATCTTCACCACAATGCTCGTCTGCAAAGGTCAATAATTATGGTTAAATTTCCATCCTTATTTTACCTGACTTAATAGACAGACTGTATATTAACATAACCTATTTTAACAATTATACTTAAATTCTGTTTTAGTGATACTAAAAAGGCAAAAGCAAAAAAGAAATTGCTAAATAGTTCAATTAAAGTAAAGAGCCTTACATCTGTACTCTTTTCACAAACTATTTTTGCATCCACCTCCCACTGAGTTTTGCCATCTGGAATGGATAAAAGGAATATCAAGGCTTTTTTAAAAGAGACATAGGCCTTGTTTTGAAAACAGCACTTGAATAGGAGCAGAAAAACAATTCATATTTTATGATTTAAGAAGGGAGCTCTGTGGAAGCCTCTTACCAGGGCCCTTTTCTAAGAAGATGACCTTCGACTCTGGGGTGATATTTGGGCCTTTGATCAGCATCTCCTGACCTCCAGTCACAGAGCCAGAGGTAGGGCTGAACTGCTCTATCTGAGGCAGTTCCTGGGCTGACCGCTGGGCTAAAGATTGAAGAGAACCAGCAGCAAGTGAGTGGGACACAGCTACATGTTACTGTGACCTTTCTTACACAGGTACTACACAGGGATAAAAAAGCTCTCTTACTTCTTTGTTGGTTTTACAGGAGACACAATATATATATACATATATGCACAATATGTATCAGAGTCAAGTCAAGGTGTATTTATGTAGCGCTTTTTACAACAGGTTTTTACAAAGCAGCTTTACAGAAAAATCTAGGTCCAAGCCCTCATGAGCAAGACAATGGTGACAGTGGCAAGGAAAAACTCCCTAAGAGCAAGAGGAAGACACCTCGAGAGGAATCAAGACTCAAAAGGGGAACCCATCCTCCTCTGGTCGACACCGGATAGCAAACAATAACAAAAGAGCAATATGAACAGAGAATAAGATTTTGAAATGAGTATAGAATTTAAAAAAAACAAAAAACAAAACATAAATAATTTTACTAAAAAAAAACAAAAAAACAAGAACAGATCAGCCTTCAACCATGTCAACAGTTAATCAGTGTGTCTTAATACACTGTAAATCAGAAGTAAATCACAGTTGCAATTTATAGTAACAATCATAATATGACTATTTTGACCTTATTATCCAGCTGTACTTGGAACTTTTTTTTAGCAATGTACCAATACAATGTGTTGTATCGTTCAATATGAACCTTTCAATTCAATAAGAGCAGGCATTAAACAATACATTAAATGGACTGGAGCAAATCAAGGACTCGGTTTAATACTGAGTATACAGTGGGATGAATAATAAATGAAACAAGCAAGCCCACAGTTAAGGCAGACAGTCACTCCTCTGAACATATCGCTTTCTTGTTATATCAAAATTGAGAGCAAGGAGGAAAACTACACTCCTTGTAATCGTAAATTAGCTCTGGGATAACACATTAGCTTGTGGTTAGCACATAATATAACTATAAAATATTGTAGTTTAATAATGCTGACTGCTCTAATACACTGAAAACGTAAACATTCACATACTAATCTTAGGCAGATTTTCAGGCGCACTTTATTAATGCTGTATCACTAAAAGTATTAATTTGAGACACCACAGTATTTTATTGAAACAAAGTATGAATATTGTGAATCGTTACACCTTTGGACTTTCTGCTCATGTGTACAGGATGATATACTCACAGCACTCTATAGGTATGGAGGCCACCTGCAATGACAGCACTGTCCCACTGGCCTGGGGAATATGCACACGGAACACAGCCCGCACACGTGTGTTCTTGCGTCCAATGTCTGTCTCTCCCTTCCGCAGCTCAATGTCAGAGTTTCTGAGCTTCAGAATCCCAGCACAGTCGATGCTTCAAAGGAAAAAAAAGGAGTACCTCAAAACAATGAGCAAAAAAAAAAATAAGGGGGCCCAATATTGAAAGGAGAATGATCATACTGTCTTATACTAACTGAAATGGTAAAGCCTGCACACAGAAACTGCCTATTATCCCTGGGAGGGAAACAAGTCAGGCTAAATATAAATCACTAGTGTTTACGACGTGTACCTGGCGGACATGTTGTTTTCAGGGAGAAGGGGAATTTCGAGAATTTTTGTGCTGCCAATCAGCATCTCCTGGCTTGGAGTGGCCACCGTTTTGCCAGTAATCCTGTGCACCTGATAGAATGCGTGTGGTCTCACGTGACGATCATCTGCTGTCCCAATGAACATCTGTAGACTCACTGGTTTTTCACTGTAACCTATGAGCTGTGAACACAGAGGAAAGACACCATTGTTAAAAATAAAAGGCTCCAAATTGCTGCCATTGAAAACACTTATTCAGTTTAATTTTGACAATGTACCGTCTAAAAAGGTTAATTATAAACATGAAACAGACAGTAATCATTTGCATGTTTGTGCCAATTTCTTATGGTGAAATCAAGTGTAATAACAAAGTTATACACCACCAATCAAGATAAATGCATGACACAATCACCATAATCATAAAAATGGAGGTGCTGTGAAAAAAATGCACAGATAATCTAAAGCCTCATCCGTCTCACTACCAGTAAGCATGGTTAGACAGATGCCTTTTAGGTAAAAAGAGAAAAAGAAACTGGTCAACAAATGCAATGTTAGGTCTTCTTAGGAACAACTTAAAAATAGTTGGATTAGTCTACACCACAAGGTGGATGTGTGGTTCAGTGAATCACTTTGTAGTCATTCCTCTACTGAACAAGCCCAAAGTGTTCTAAGAAGATGCAAAACTCCGAAACTAGAAACTTGTAAAGAAACTGATTCTCACCGATATCACAAATGTAATGCAGATCTCACATATTTTATGGCATTTTATGAGTAAGTCACAATCAATCAACTTTCTGTTAGTGATAAAAGGAACACCCTTCATTGCAATTAAATTCAAGTTCCATCTTGTATGGTATGCACTGAAAATGCTCAAACGTCTATAAAGCTTTTAAACGAGTATCTCCCGTACAGAACCTTCTGTTTCTCTCTAACAGAGCCTTATTGAGTTGTGTTGTGTAAGACAATCTAACAGCACATACACTGTATGTTTACTAGTAGAAGGAATAACTTTTACCTTACTAAACTTCACCACAGCACTACTCATCTCCCCACAACAGTTTACATCAAAGTGAACCATTTCAACATTTGCAGACCATTACTTAGCACTATTTTGGCAGTAGCCTTTAGCTGGCAATAGCAGCATTACTAAATTAGTGCCCTACGCAGGCCAGCATCATATTTGCATACATTTGTGAATATTTACATACAGTGCCTGGCACAGTGTTTGGTTATGAGAAATAAAGACAACCTCTGAAAGATGAATTAGCGCCTTACATGTTATCTGATGTAGGAAGTAGCTACTTCTTGCCTTCAGGCTCTGATCTGGATCTGTTCTGACCTATGCTCATACTAGCTAAAAATAATCACTGGACTGTCAATGTCAGTGGACATCTGCCATTTGGGGGAAAAGAAGCCGTACCTTTACGATAGGGTGTCTTCCACAGGCTGATTTTATTGCTCCTCGACTGCCCTCTGTCTCATAATGCGCTCTGTGGTGGGGTTTGGGCTGTATCTCCAACTTTAGCTCACACTGCCCATACTGACTGGGCAGAGGGGAGTCCAGCGGGGGTAAAGATGTGGGCCTGAGAGACGCATACAGAGAAGTAGAGTGAGATACAACAAAAGATTCAGTCATTCATTAAAGACTCCAAGACTGTCATACCAAAACCTCAATTTTTGAGTTTTTTAATTTTTTACAGGGCCTACTGTACTTTCCATTGTGTGATCATTTCAGGATGAATGGATCAACAGAAATGGCCCAAAATTCTAGAAGTATACTGAAGTTAAAAACGATGTTGCCTTCTACTATCAATCTCTAAGCATAATCATGATATTTCCCCAGCTTCTGATACAGAGTTCACATTATCTATTAAATTTATCTCACATTTTCCTCAACACTAAATGTCTTTCTAATCACAACTTTGACATTAACCCAACACTTAAAACTAAGCTCACTACTGGTCATTTCTACTAGATAGTTTGTAAACAATCAATTAAAAGGTTTGTCAGGGAACCAAAAGTAGTTATTTTATAGCAAGGCTGCCAAACCCTTCTTCTGGTGATCTGCTGTCCTACAAAAATTAGTTCCAAACTACAGCTTACCACATCTGCTTGCAATGTTCACATGTTTCTTGCATCTTTAGATTTAGGTGGATCAGGTATGTTTTCAGAGTATAAACTAAAATAAAGCAATAATTATAGATACTGAAGCAGGATTCGTCCTCTACCTGAATAAAGGAGTTTGCGTTTGTTTAGGTTTTCCCCATGCAAAAGCTGGAGGGACGGATAAGAAATGTTCCACTATGTCCTCTTTCTTCAGGGTGGGCAGTGATACTTCTAAGTTTGAATCTAGAGATGGAGATATAAAGCTGTGATCTTTTAGCCCTGGATCTCCCTGCCCAGGCAGGAGGGATGTGGATTCCTGATTGTGGTAAGTCCTTCTGGTTTTAGTAGGAATGTCGATCTCAGACGAACAGGCCTGGAAGGACGCAGCCATCGCTCCAGGGCTTCCCAACCAGGTCTCATCTGTGACGCTGCCCCGTGGAGAGTGAGACGGACTTGGGCAGGGAGAAAGATGCGGCGAGGATGATCCTGGTACAGCCTCAGCGCTGGAATATGGCCTCTTCCCATACGGCGAAGTGGGACGAGAGGAAGGCCTGGAGGAAGAGGACGAGTGCGGCCGGGGGCTAAGCCAGGTTTCCTCTGTAACGCTGGCGCGTGGTGATTGGTAGGGTGACTGGTGGGGCGAGAGAGAACGGGTATAGAGGCGCTGCTGCTGCTGGTATCTGAACCAAGAGTCTTCTCCGTATGCACAACTGGGTGAGCCAAAAGGGGACACCATAGGGGAAACCTGTGGGGATGCCTGGGGGGACGTAAGCGGAGAGGGCAGAGGAGAGCCCAGGGGCGACATGAGTGGCGAACCCAAGCGAACGCGGGCCGCTGCTTCATTCAGCTCTGCCTCCACGTCATCGTAAATGTGGGAGAAAGACTCGCATGAGGAGGCATCCGAGAGCCAGCTGCGGGACGACAGGCTGCTGCAGGGGCTCGGGCACAGCGCTGCCGTATCCCTGTAGGATGGGTCCAGAGTCAGGTACAGCTGGTCACGGGATGCCAGAGGCCCAGAAGCTCCCTGCTGCTCCACGTGGTGTACCCCATCCTGGAGGCCACCCATGGTGTCCTGGTGACAGCTGGCTGGGATGGAGGTGATCTGGATGCTGGGGCAATCGAACACACGGCTAGGGGAATCCACAGCGCAATAGCTGGAACTGGGAGCAACATGGCTGGAGGGAAGAGGGCCACCCTGAACCCCTGGAGGCTGCTGGACAACAAGCTCCTCCTGGAGCGCAGAGAGGAGGTAGCAGGGGGCACCATTATCTGCTCTGCCGTCTACAGCAAGATGGAGAAAGAAAGCATGAATAACTGAATAAGTACACTGACACCATGATGAACTCTATCAGACAATCTTAAAGCAACACTCCAGTGTTTTTCAAAACAACCTCTATCTGCCACACATGTAGTATACTGTTGATCACGTCCCTGCACTTAGAAACATACAGAAAACTTGATAACTTAAACATACTTATAAGAGAACCAACAGTTCAACAGCCAACATGACAATCAGCCGTATGCAGGGGCAGACGTTGCCTATTATGCCTGAACACATTATTTCACAGTGTGAAAATAACTAAAAATACAGAGCCTGTGATCTAAGTGGCCACATGCCTTGGAGATTATTTTTGTGTTCTTCTTCCCTTTTTTAGGTTGGACAAGGAACTTGTCGGAATCTGTTAATTGTAACCATCACGACAGCTAATGTAATTGCATGGTGACCATGGTGGTCCCCTCTTCCAGGTTGGTCCACCTGGCATCTCAGTAGCTGATCCATTGGCTATTTTTATATTTATTTATTTTACATTTTTTTTATTTCACTCTATGAAACAGTTTTATATAAAAGAAGGTGCTAAATGTAAATACAATGTTATAAACACATTTCTATTACTGTAGTCACAAACACTCAGTTTTGGCCAGAAGATTCATTAGCTTAGTGGCCCTAGGGGTCAATGCAAATTTTTATATCGGTCTACTCGTGTGCATGCGAGATAAAGATTAGGTTGGCATATTCTTTTGAAGTTAGGTTTAACATTGTAAATATATAAAGATTTACTATCACGCTAGTTTCTCATGGGCACTTGGTAGGTAATAACAAAGTACTAAGAGAGTCTCTTATTAAACCAAATCAGACAACTGAGCAAACGAAATGCTGTCAACAGTGCAACAGCAGCACTATAAATAACCACATACACACACATGACCAAACACAGGATGCAGGGTGAGAAGACAGAAAGTCTTCAGAACAGACTGATAAGCTGTAGAGGAAAGAGTAGTGAGAAACTACACTCAGAACAGAAGAACAGTTACACTAGAGAGAATCTATTTTGGAAACAGAAGTGCCTTAAAGAAATTGTGTGCTGAGCCCAAAATACAACGCTATAATGCATCAATCGAAGGGTGTGAATGAAGTCCTCTTTTGCACTTATACTTTTTATACATACTCTGCACAACCTTTATTAGCCTGTGTGTGACACTGGTGTAATGTATAAAAATAGGCTTTCCAAAGAGGACTGTTTTCACAAATCTCTATGAATTTATTACAGCAGTCGAAACAGGCTGAAGTAAACACTCAACAGACTCTCAGTAACATCTCAAAAACATATGAGGGTTAGGATTAGACTGCATAATGGAAATATAATGTATTAACAATACATATACTTAATGTAAGTAATGTATCAACAGTACATCTTCAAGATATTTACTTCAATGTATTCAGATGCTTCACTACTGCTACTTCACTGATATGTTCTTGATGTGTTACTGACAATCTGTTAAAGTGTTTATTAATCATCTACAAAGGACCTCTCCAAATAAAGTGTTACCTTATTGTAGCAAACTGTGGAACTGGAATTTCTAACACAGCTTGCATCAGCACAGACAGCCTGAATAGGAAGTGCAGCATGACTATGAATTAAAAAAACTGATTCTGTACATCAGTTGTACAGCCGTACAGTACAGGTACAAATGCAAACCGGTATTTTCTTTTAGGGGCTTATATAATGAATATATCACTACTTAAAAAATATTACAACACTTTGATTCAGTTTTAAGTGAGCCCGTAAAAAAAATAAATAAAAAAAAGATTTAATTCACTTTATAATCAAGAAAAAGGATGGCAGTGTTAAAACAGCCTAAAGGCTCATGTGAAAAACACTACAGTAATAGTTCTACCACTTCACTTCAGTAGGTCAGGAACTACTTTCACTGAGCAGACTACTACTGTGGCATTGCTAGTGGTAAAACTTGTTTTGTGGTGACAAAACTAGAGCATTTTGTACTGGCTAAGGGCTACACTGAAGAAACTGAGGCTGATATTGTACATGCATAACCGTAATGACTTCACTGAGGGTCACCGACACCTTAAAGATGTGAAGATACGTATATTTACACAAAAAACAAGTTTTTCACGACGCTCCGAGGAGGGACTTCTTACAGCGGGATTTCTCAGCTAGCCAGAAAACAAAGTCAAGCCTGTCCAGCAGCAGAAGAGCTGAGGGGCGACTTCCACCTGGACGGCTCGGTTCTGTAGTTTGGGCTCAAATTATCCGGCTAAAGGAGAAATCCTGCTTCGTGAAAATCGTCCGAGCAGAGCAGGGCTTCCTCTTTAAGAGCTGTACAGTTGGCAGGCACGAACAAAGGAAGTCACAGAAGTGCAGAGCCAGCAGCGTTTGCAGAAAACTGCTCGGCGTTTGTGTTGAAGTGGGAGCCATTCGAGTAACTTTGAGAGCTCGTTCACTAACCTGTGTGGCCTAGCGACGTCAGTTGAGCGTCCTCCCCAAACATGAGTCTGAAATCCAGCTCCTCGCCGCCGCGGTTCGCGGTGGTCATCGCATGTAGAGGGAGGGACAGAGAGAGGTCAGACTCACTAAACAGCGCTCTCTTTAAAACTCGCAGCGCTCAAAGTCGTCTAAACACACGGCCTTCGCATAGTTCGCTCGATGTCAACTTTCTGAAGAGCAGTTTTGGGCTACAGGGCAGACATGGTGCCAGCGTGCGAACCCGGAACACACTCCTCCTCCACCACCACCACCTCCTCCTCCTCCTCCTCCTCCTCTTCAGCTCCTTCTCTCAGTCAGCTTGCCCGCATCTGCTGGAGTCTTTTCCTTTCACACACTCAGCGCCGCTCCTCCCCGTGAGAACCCGGCGCCGTGTCTTTCACGAGCGCTTTGCTGTCATCCAGCAGTTTGACCAGAACTTCGCCGACACATACAGACTCGCTCGTGAGCGCGCGACTCCAGACGTGACGTCAGCACGCTTGACAGACAGCGCTCGAGAAACACAGACACGCACACACGACCTCTATCAGCAGTATGTGCTGTGTTTACAACTAACTCCCTTTCCTTATCGACAGAGAGATAAAGAGCCGAACGGCAGAGCGAAGGCAGCTCCACTATGATTTCAGACACCATCACTTTTACACAGCAGAGCTTCTACTGAATCACTCATCTGACAAACTCGCTTTTCCCTTTAACATTTCAAAAACAGCTGGTTAAGCTTTCAACGCATCCCAGAGGAAAGAAATATGTTAAGGAAGATTCCCTGTTGATCTCACGTAATTCTCCTAGACATAGTGAAGTTACATTCCAGATTACTGTCAGATTTATGCAGCTTTCTGGATGTAGGCTGCTGAAACAACTCTTGGATTTTCTCACTTGGAGCTAAACATTGTCTCACAGATGACTTCACTCTTTCTTTTTGACTGCTTCATCTCACCCCAGTCTTTGCTGAATAATATACTGACATAAGGAAAGTGGAAGATCTCATCATTTTGTTCTATAGCTCTCTTTTCCATCTCAGCAATCTTTCAGCAGTCTATCAGTGTAGAAGAAAAACTCATGCTTTCCTCACTCATCTCTAGATCCTACTACAATGAAAGGTGCATGTTAATGTCCTCTGAGGAAGAGTTCAGAAATCAGTGATCCTTCATTAGTAGAGTATGGCACTAATGCACTGTATCTGTAGTAAGACGTGTTTTATTTTTCCTAAGACAAAGAAAAGATTTTAAGAAAGACATTTTTCCTTCAGGACTGATAAAATGTTTAATTCAAATAAAATTTGATTAAATACACACAGTACCCCGCTTTAAAAGTGTAGGTAAAGTCAGAATTTCAATGTCTAATATATAGGACCTCCTAATATAACTATTCAAAAAATCCTGTCTGAATGTCCTCTCCGTCATAGTTTGGCAATCATTTTCAGCTTTCATGACACAAACGGCGGCTGAGTGATTAAGAGACAGTTGACTGCCCCCTTTTGGTCTGTGGAACAGTGTCTATATTGTTTAGAACAGTGGATCTCAAACTGGTCCTCAGGCAGTCCACATTTTTGCTGCAACCTAACTCAAAATGCATAATGATGGAGCAAAATTGTGGACTGTCTGGGGGCCCTGAGGACCAGTCTGAAGACCTCTGGTCTAAGGGGCTTGTATTTTTGCTCAACCATAACCATACGATGAAACCTACTGCTTAGAAGACTGTTTCTTAAACCTGGTTGTGAAGTACTTCTTCCCTATACAATTAAGTCTGTTCCCTGCTCTAACACACCTGTTTTAATTTAGCAGTGAGTTAAAAAGCCTTCCTGAGTAAAAGCAGGAAAAACACTAGTGCTAGGGTGTCCAATCTTATTCACGAAGGGCCAGTTTTCATTCCAACAAAGCAGGAGCACTCTGAATTGACTGTATGAAGACAGAGACCAAGTGATTCAACAAGTGGATTCATGTGTGCTTCTGCTTGTTTGGGGACTGGAGTCACATTGGCCATTTGTGGATAAGACTGACCATCCCTGCATCAGTGGTACTCCAGAACAAGAATTAGGAACCACTATCTTAGAATGTACATCCTGCCTCTGACGCAATACTTTAAGAAAGATCTCACTCCTCTTTGAATGAAAACCAACAAGCATGCCCAAAACACACACTCTGTCTCACAAATACATACAATCATACAAAAAGGATTCCCTATTAAAATAAGGAGGAAAGTTTCAGGAATAACATGCAAGTCTTCATCTGACATCTCTGTGTAGAGATGATGTGCTGCATTGTTACAAATGAAATGCAGCCACGGTCCTCATAATGAGCTTATAAGGTTAGCAATTGTTGTCTCGTCATGGTTGTGGTCACAGTACAGTCTGACCACATGAGCCATTTACTACCGTCATCTTGTCATTTGACTCCTGTTCCTCTTTCTGCGATGGCTCAGTGATCCGTCTCTTCCTGTTTGTTGAGTCTGTAATGCCACTGTCCTCTGAAACGCCCTGTTTTCTCTCCTCTCTTTTTCTCTTGTTCACCAATCCTGAATTCTCTTCTCCGATACGGCCCTCAGGTACCCCAAGTGTACGCAGACATACAATGGCAGCAGCTTGCTCAGCAAATTTCTTTGACTTCTCCCTGAAAAGAAAGTAATAGGATAAAATAATTATAATCTACAATTATAATCTTAAAATCCTAGAATAAATGTTTGTCTGTCAAAACTCACCACAAGGTGGACCGATACTTCTTATTTGCTACTGTAACTGTGGACTGAAAAGCTCTGTCTTGGGCACGCTGCTCCTGAAAAGAAAAAAAAAAAAAGAGGAACCAGTTTGAAGAACCGAGATACAAGTTTATATTTTATATGATTTGCAGTAACAAATTAGATTCAATAGCGTTTTAGTACTAATTACAGTTAAAGAAGAAAAACGTAACCACATTAAAATGATTTAGGAAAAAAGACTTAAAAACTGTCTTAAATGAAAAAAAAAAAAAAATCAACTAAACTGTGTTGCAATTTCATGGCATAAATAATCAGTGCTAAGTACATGTGTGATTCATTTATTCATTCGTCTTCTCAATCTAGCACAACCTGTACCAAGATAAAATAATTAATGAGAAGTTCATAAGCTTTTTATTTTTTGTCATTTAATCATAAACATTTCATTAAATAACAGTATTTACCATAGAAATTCACACTTTGTAAATCTGTCCCCTTGCATAATGCTAATTTCCGCCAGCACATCAGTGAAATGTGTTATTCTAGCACCAAGCTAATGCTGATGTTCTCACCATAAGTTTACATTGTGGCAGTTTTGTGAGACATACATGTAAATTTATTTACTTTGCAAACAAATTCATGTTCTTTTGTAGAGTTTGTTTAGAATGGCTTTGGCCCATTTGCTTCATATCCACGCTATTTGTTACTGTAAAAACCTAGAGCAGTCTCTGCTGTTCTACACTGCATGCTTAGTCATAAAATAATCCAGACTAAAAAGATTTTAGGACCAATTTGACATATTTTAAAGGCTACAAAAATGTTTTATTCTGGTATAGTTTCGGTGAAAATATATGCTTCTCAGAATGATCTGCCTGTCATATATGTCCACACATCTTTTAGGACTGTGTGTTAAATAGTAAAAAAAATAAATAACTAAATAAATAAATAAATAACACCAGAGAACTGATCTCACATAACATAAATAACAAGTTTATTTTAAATATTAAAATGTGGCTCCTAAAGTTGATTAAAAAGTTGTATGTGTACTATACACACAACTAGAATCAGTATACAGTACTTTTTAAGTTGTTATTACTTTACTGGAAGCTGGACAGAAGAGAATTTTTAATGCGTAATTCCAGTGGGCAGCTGTAGTGCTCCATTACATTCGCACCAGTCTGGAGTTACACTAAGTAGAGATGAGAAAGAGACAGCATTTGAGACTCACCGTCTCATACACAGGCTGCTCCAACTTCTCCTTCCGACTCCATTCCAGCAAATACATCTTTGGAGTGATCTGAGGGGGATACTCTCTTCTGTGTCATGAACACATAACACAGACACACAAACACTTTCTTTAACACAAATTATGGTTCCTCACACTAACAGTGATGTTATACTTAAAAATACAAGTATTTGGACCAACATAAGTACTGATCCAGACACTTTTATGATGTAGAATTCTAGCGAACCGTTAATAAAAAGAGATTCTGGGACAAACCTTTCAAATTTTACTGCCATAGTGATGACATCACCATCCAACGTAGGCTGATCTGAAAGACTGCTACTGTTAGCCTGAAGGTAACTCTTTCGGGCCTCCAGATCAGCCTGGGCCTTCTTGTAGAAATCAGTCATTCCAAACACTTCACTGAAAAACACATGGACACATAAGAACACGTGAAGACATACTGCAGAAGGTTCACATTTTGAAATAAAATTCTGGATTACAACATAACTAATAAAGCTAAACAGATTAGCTGTCACACCCCAGCCCCACTGGTGGAACCCAGCTGTGCCTTGCTTGCTGAAATGGGCCTCAGTCTGAAAGCTCATTAGGGTACTCACATATTGCCCTCAGCAGGTGAGCAACTGCATACCTCCGACATTGATATCAATAGCAACTACTGTTCTCAGTGAAAACATCTCACTCAGATACCGCCGATATCCACCAGCAGACAACACCAATATGCTACAGCTTCCAACTCAGAGTCTCTGGATGGAATCCAATGTCGGGGGAGGGGTAACGATTTTGAAACAGAGATCAAACCCGCGATACAATCGTCCACAGTCTTGTGTACTACAGTTTTCTGTGGCTTTTTAATGCATTATCTATCACCGGTCCTTAACAAGAGGTGGGGTATTTATGAATACTGCACAACCATGCTGGTATAAACAATTAAAATCTGCCTGCACTAAAGTCTGTAACAAATTTTCATTAATTTCACATCACATGAAGAAGTTTACTTTGTTTAGGAAGAAGTTACATTCTGTGTCATGACAGCATATTTCTTGTGCAAAATAATGATTGACACACCTCTCAGCCATTCACATCTCACTCATCTTTAAGCGTTATTTAGTGCAAAAGGAAAAACTGGCCAACAATGTGTTAAGAACAATGGTGGCCAAAAAATTAGTCCTAACTATTAGTCTTATTAGGTTACTAAGGGACATTTCATTCCTAAACACACTATTCTGACCATCTGGAGGAATGTTTTGTTTTATTCCTGAAGCTGAAACAGTTGGAAAGAAGAATTAATCTATGTGGAAGACCACACTCACACACATATGTTCAATGTCAAAAATATTAACAGGCAGGAATATACTGGCTTTAAGGCAAGCTAAAGTTTTCTGTGTTACTGTATTTGAAAACCCCGATTTTAACATGGTGTCTAACAATAAATGCTGTTACAGAACAATGTTAAGATCAGTTACTATCAGCTCTATTGTTAGCTTTTTAGCTCAAACTTCCTCCTTATCAGCCATGAAAACCAACAGCTTTAACACCTAGTCGGTAAAAGAGTCCCTGGTTGATAAAAAGGTGCAGATCTGGGATTCTTTGGCATAGAGTAATATGGTAAACTGAGAATGTCTGTCACCCTGCTGCTTTCACACATTCACTCAAGTTTGCTTGAGTGGGGGAGCAGATTGCCACCGACATCTCAGGGTCTTTGTTACCTTCTGGCTCTCCCTTTTAATTAGGCTGTATTAGTTTTAGGCCAGCCAGAGTCACTGCTTGCACTCTATATACTGTTTTTAAACACTCCTAACAGAACTAACTCTGTTTTTTTTTTCTCCCTGAGCTGAACAACTGCCCATCCTGAGTAGGCTGATGCTGTTGCTTTATCTGCCTTGATCGGATGCCCCTGCTTGCCTGCCTTCTGGACCAGTTTAACCACCATGGAGCTTCCTGTTGTTCAGTGCTGTGCAGAAAGACATAGACATCATATCACCTGCCTTACAATACGTTGAGTTCTTCTCATACCCACACAACCAAATTATCATTACAGGCTTCTAACAATAGTCATTTACATTCATGGTTTCTGTAATACGCTCGTAACAGTAGTCACTGGATTTCATGGCTAACAGTGACTGTTTCTCATAGATCTATTTCTTATTGACTGATTCTCACAGATGTATTTCTCACTGTTACTCTAATAGCAGCCCCCCCCAAGCTGGGACTTGTCAAATTTCAAATGGTCAGTGTTAACAAAAGCATGTTGCAATTTGATATGAATCATTTCTCACTCAAAGCTCACTGGAATAAGCAGAGACAGAATAAACTGTCAACCGACACCGTATTTGTGTTCTTGAGCAGTACAGGTGATGTTTTACAATAATTTGAATTTTATGAAGAGTTTTGTTGGAAATGCAGGCACAAAGCTGTTGATACAGAATCTACATCAAATGTAATTGGAAATTTCATATGTAATGAACTATGTAATGAATAGTATAGTAATTGGCTATAGCAGTTTCCACCATAAGCCTTCTAAATCTCTCAGTAGATGCTTTACCAAATTTCTGCACTGGTCTGTGCAGCATGGAGCTGTTTGCCCATCGGGGATTCCACCCTGTCCTTTAGCATCTGGCACAGGCAGTATTTTGTGTTGAAAGTGTTGTTGTCATAGCGAACAGCCTGCAGACAGACAGAGACAAAACTGACTATTGTAAAAGCTCTTAAATATTTTGAATTTGAGGCATGAGTAGATACAGAGGCCACATCATGGAGAGAGAAAACAAAGAAGTTATTAAGCAAGCTCCTGAAAGGCCCACCACTTACATATTTAATGTACTCCTCCATAGCCTCGTCCACTGACACCGCCCCCTGGCTGCGGAATATTGAAGGGTTCCACATTGCAGCTCGAGCCAGCATGACAGAGGATGCTCCTGTTGCCTCTCGGAACTTCTCAATGTCATCATATGTTTTAACATGATCTACAGAGCCACCACTAGCAGAATGGAAGAGAGCAGAAGCAAAGAAATACAAAAAGAGGAGAGTTACATGGAGATGCACGTACAGACTGCAGGTAACAAAGCATTTTTCACTCATAATGTTGACAGGAGCATAAATATCCAGAACAGAGCAAACCTGTTTACAATTCTGAAACACTTCTGCATGCAGAGTGGAAAATGCAACTTCCAATGTTGATCTAAACCAGAACTAAACTAATATAAAATGTAAACAGTAGCAGGAAAGCATTTAAAAAAAAAAAAAACAGGCCCTCAGTTAAACTGATAACCCAGAACTCAAGCATGATCAATAGAAAATCTGTAAGGCGAGGACTATTGTATAGTCCTCACCTCTGATGAGCTTTTCTAGTTTGCTGAGAAATCCAGCTTTGTAAACTACACCCCCAAGTTGGTACTAAAAGGCCAATACTCACTTAGCTATCACTGGGATGGACACACTTTCAGCTACAGCTTGGATGTAGTCACAGTGGACCGGGTGTCGTGGTCTCTCTTCCTTCATCCTGAGAAGCAGAAATACAATGACTGATCAGCGATCAAAACACCTTACATGCCTTATGTATGCTTTATGCATACTTACTACCAGGGTTGGCTAGTATGAGTGGGGCCAAGCTCTCCCACTCTTTCAGAGAAAAAAGGCAATAAAATAAGGTTTCATTTTTAGCATCCACATTGTTTTACTTGCTGTCAACAAACAACCAGAAGCTGATTATTTGGAACTTCTGTGGGTCTAAGATCAATAGCACCACCATAAGGCCATAAGAAAAACATGAACTGGCTAAGATGGGGCTGATTTACTAGCCCAAACTGTAGATTAAAGCAACAGAGCCTATCTGTGATTTAATGCCAAATGCATTGTGACATATTACACGCCCTCTAAATTCATAACCCATTTTGTTACTTAACAAAACTAAGCTTGCAAAGTCTAGCTAAGCCTTTCTGCCGTCAGTACTAGTTGGAGCAGAAGGATCAGATACTAAAATCTGATTGGCTGAGACATGCTCAAAGCCCCAGTAAAATACTGCATATGCACACATAAACATTTTGTTCACACCAAGTCAGATGCAGTCAAATTATGAGCATGCCATGACACGTCAGTGGTTAATGCAGAAGCATGGTAATATGATTCCTAAGAAGCTTGTGTTTGTCCACTACTACAATAATATTTATTGCTAACCACTACCCTTATGAAATTTGCAGTATTATGTTAGCTCCTAGCCAAGAGTAGTGCTACAGCAGCTGTGCACAAACATTTGAAGCTTATAAAGGCAGGTAACAGACATTCAAGTAAGATATTTTTTACTTTGTATAATGCTGTTTATATAAATAATTCAGTAATGATTTTAACTTAAATATCATGTGACATTCATGTTGTAGTTGATAAAAAGTGTGACCAGGACCTAATTAGACACCTCATGTCACTGTTTCATTGCTGTAACTGGGAAGGAGCTCTCAAATGTGATGATACAGTGATAGTTTAGTGTTAGTGTTTGTTTTTCTCCCATTCTCCCCAGTATTATAACAAAGCATACATGTTTAAAAAAAACAAACAAACAAACAAAAAACAAAAAAAAAACTCAAATGGACAGTTTACCTGCCATGGACAGCTATGGCTGACACCCCTGTTTTCTCAATTCTCTTCACCAAATTCACTGTTTCTTCTAGCTGAAAAAGGAGATAAATGTTTATTAGTACAGAGAAATGTACTCAGTACAAATGTAAAATGTCAGCATAAGATTGTCTTTTCAGTATGTACAGTATATGTTACACAGTACTTTAATTCTGAGATATCTGATTCATGCAACCTATGAATACTCACAGTGGAAAGGATTCGGATCTTACAGGTCACTGGTTTTGAAATTCCTCTCACAAGAGTGGTCAGAATCTGCACAGAACAACAGAGTCGAAAAATGGAACCGTGAGCACCTCAGTTACCTTATGATTCTCAGCAGTTATCACTGCTGTAGAGCAAATAAAGCTCAGTGCATGGTGAACCAATGTACCACTAGAGTCAGACATTATTTACTTACAGCTTCAATTTTGTCAGGATCAGAAAGAAGCGCAGATCCCATTCCACCCTGTAGGTGAGACAAACACATCTTACACTGATCCATAATAATAATAATAATAATAATAATAATAATATGCTTTCTGGGTGAAAATCTGCATAGATTATATTCCACACATAAGAAACAGTGATAGTAAAATGCTCTGAGATCTAAGATCTACTAGCTTAGTGACATGTAGTTCTCACCTTAGTGGAGTATTCCTTTGGACAGCCCATATTGACATCAATAGCTGCCACATCATTCTCCCTGTTCAGGAATATGACATTAATGGGCTTATTCGCTAGACTTTTAGGATGTAAGAAAATATGTGACGCACAATACTATTCCTTTCCAAAGAAAATACTATCCTCAATTGCCATACAGCAATTAAAAAGCAACCCTACATTGGTCTTACTACAACTCACACAAGCTGGGCCACTGCCAGGGCTCTCTTTGGATCTGCAGTTCCCTAATGGCAAAAATCAAAATGAAAATGTGTCTTAAAAATAATGAACCATAAAAAAGGAGCATTTTGACAAATGCAAAAGTAGCAAATATTTAATTCCATGTAAAAGAAAAGAGTAGAAAACAGAAGTCATTTTCTGTTCTAACACTTACCATCTGAAAGACCACCCGGTCCTTTTCTTTACTACAGGTCCGGAACATCACCCTCTCATCTGGAGCTATGAAGTCCACTGTCTCCAAACCATCTAGCAAAAGACACAGCCCCTCTTATACGATGTACACTGGTGCACATTTCTAAGCTCACCTCGAACTGTGATTTTATACACAAAATGTAGAAAAAGTACCATTTTATAATATATTCACAGACTGAATATGCTGTTCACATGTAATGAATGAAGTAGCTTATAATTGGCTGTGTGCCAGTGTATATGAACATCTGCCAAAGTGTATTTCAACTGTTAAAAAAATGTTGAGCTTTTTTATTAATCAGTTTTTTTGTTTTTTTATTTTTACACAATTTTCTCCACAATTTAGTCATGTCCAATTCAACCCGCTAGTTAGGACTCCCCCAATCACACGATACTACCAACGCTAGGATACTACCAACCGCCAGATCTGTTACGTCAGCTAACAGACGCCTGTGCTGATTAGCATCGCGTTGAGTGATGGGGGGAGAAGGAGGGGCCATCCTACCCACCCAGAGAGAGCGAGGCCAATTGTGCTCTCTTGGACTCCTGTCTACGGATGGCTGTAGCATCACCAGGGATCGAACTCGCGATCTCAGGTCTGGAGAGAGACTGAGCAGCACTTGCACAAAGTTGGCTAACTACTACGCAAAAACTAGTGAAGTTGTCCCAGCTGAATTGGCTTTCTCTTAGTTCGAAAGAATGCCTAGTTGCAGTTACATTTGTGATTGATCTGATATTTATTTAACAGGTGAGTACTGAGAAATATTTTAACAAGGAGCCACATGAGGAAGAGGAGAGACTTGTATCTTGCGTTTGCTGATGTGTACAAATTCACAGAAAGGTTCTCTGTGGTAATAAAACTAGCTTAAACTTACTGAAACACAGAGAGGTAATGTTGGACATTTCACTGGCCAATTTTAGAGTAAAAGACATTACATGAGTTTACCTCATGTTGTTTTTGATATGTGTTTAACCCCTTTTGTCAGTGATTATGGTTTCTTCTGTCAGTCATAAAACACTACAGTTCACTGTTATTGTCCTGCCAGAGTGTATATAAAACAGCTAGTAGGTTGTAGTGTGACCTCTTTGCAGGGTAAAAAGACTCACAAACCGATCTAAAGTGTAATCTTTTACAACAATAACAGATGCCACATTAAAACAGACCATTCATTTTTACATATATTTATGTGACAGCAAATAGGTTCACAGGGGAAAAATACTCATGCTCAAATAAAACAAAGACATAAATTAAGCCTGTAAATAAGTCTTTGTGTTATTAATAAATTAATGTAACTGACATATCAAGTCTTGTAAATAAAAATTGTGTATTTGTGATAATTTCGTAATTTCGTTAATTATTTATGCTTTAGAGTCTGTGTCTTTCCCCACTTTCACCCTCAGCACCAAAGTTTATTTTAAATTTGTAGGAAACACTATGAAGACAGAAAGAAGACAGACTTACCATTAACTACCCTTTCGCACTGAATCATTTTTAGATCAATCAGTTCCTTCAAGAAAACAAGACAAATCCTGTCACAACAAATACTACAAAATCAAGTGGCACTCACATCATAGTATTGTCTGTACTTCTAGTTCTAAACACTGTGTATGCAGGGAACTATATGTAGTATGTGAAGTATCTACACAGGCTACTTCTTGAGACACACAGACATCAGTGTGTTAACCAAACAGGGTTTGAGGTTATAGTACACTTCGACAGCATGAGTTCTCACCTCACAGTAGACAATATCAGCACCATAGTCTAATGCCAAAAGCCTCATGGGTAACGTGCCTACCCGTACCATAGGTGCTAGAATAAGCTTATTGCTGAAACTCAGCTTGCCCACAGTGTTAGCCATAATGTTGCTTTCCTCAACCCCTAAGGACAAAAAGAGATCATGCTCAGTGCATTACAGTAATTATCACCAGCCTAAATACTTTCTGTCACTATTCCAGCTGCAGCTCTGGTTTGCACCAAAACACTTAAGGTAGCTCATTACCATTAGCAATACAATGGTCTCCATACCAGTTTGCATTATACAGAATCGTTTTAAATCTCTCAAATTTCACAAATTATTAAAAAATCTGCATAATGCAGACACTGAGATGTAAACAAAGTCATTCAGAGTGGTTTGACATGAAACAGTTTTAGAAAAACTTACCAACTCAGATTTCTTTAGTGTGGTGGTGATAGGAACCAGGGGCCTCAGAGGACCAAGGGTTAATGTTTGTCTACAATACAAAAACACATTTTACTTACTATCCAAAACAACTACTGAACTTACACGTGTCATCATATGTCAAGTTTTTATATGCACTGCGGACAATGGTGAAATAGCAGCAAATTTGAAAAAAAAAATTTGAAAATACCCTGCACGCAGCTCTCTCTCTCTCTCTCTCTCTCTCTCTCTCTCTCTCGCAGGAAGGCCAAAACCTTATCTCAAAACTATTATAAAGTAATGTCTCAGGCAGCATTTCAAGTAATAGCTTACTGTGAGGGAGCTTTTAGAGGATTCAGTTATTCAGTCGCCCGGCTCGCATCACCATCTCTGTGATCAAAGAATTCCAGCTCTTCACTTTTATCTAGGATGTCATTTCACATCAAACCACTCAGAATGACTGTATTTACATCTTCATCACTGAATTACATAGAAATGTTGAAATACTGGTTAAATTGTCCTTTAATTCAGTACCTGATGGCACATAATTTGATACTTCCATGTAATCTACAATGTTTGTAAAGCGTGTGGAATCAGAGAAAAACTGTGCTGATTATTTAAGGGGTTCTCGTGTTTTGTGTTCTTCTTCTTCTCCCAGACTTTGCTGTCACAAAACTGACAACAATAATAATCTCTCGTTTTCACTATAGTGCACATAATAATCAGGGCTAAGGTGTCTGTTGTTAAAAAAGAGCAGACTAAACATTATAATCAGTCTAAATACACCGGGGTATAACATACTGTGCATTTTGGTACGTGTACTCTCTCTAATACGCACCTAAATTAAACAGTCAGTGAGCTCTGTGTATGAGAGAGAGAGAGAGAGAGAGAGAGAGAGAGAGAGAGAGAGAGAGAGAGAGAGAGAGAGCTAATTGCCATTTTAGCAACATTAATAAAGGCAATATGTACCCTACATTAATTCAGACAGACTGACACATTACAACAGCCCCACCGTCAGTGATGTGACGTTAATAGAAAGACTGACATTACAAGAAAACAGAAGAGTACCTGAATAAACTCACCGGCATCAGAACTGAACCATCACAGCTACTGACTGCACTGCAAACACGTGGTCAGCCCTGGGTTCCTGATTTACGTCATCAACAAGCGACGGCGATGTTTTTGGCTAACTCTCAAACTGCTCTTTCTGCCTCCATAGTGCAAACTACGCACTACGAATAGTGCACTGCATGTACTTTACGAGCCGTTTGGGATCGAACCTTGAGTGTGTGTGAAGATTTCTCAATTAGTCCGCTGCGCGTTCGTTAACAAACGAAATTAATTTCAGAGATCAACAATCAACACGGAGGTCTTTAAAGAAGAAATCTGTCTGGATTAAACCGATGTTAATCATGGAGGCTGACAAATATCTCAAAATAAATTCACTAAATATTATATCAGTATAATATAGACAAGGAATTCCCCCGTTAGCTGTTCATATAGCCTGATATTGTGTTTATGTGATGTACTCAACCGCAAACTGATGACATAACTGTACATCCCAACATCCACTGCACATCGTTTATATTAGCCAAAAGTCATTTGTATCAATAGTGAGTGGGAGATTCAAACCACAAATCTGTACGTGCAAAGAACAGCAGTGAAAATGATGCGATCCTTATTTTATTTAAAGAGAGGCAGGAAAAGGACGGAGAGAGAACAGCAGTCACTCTTGGGAATTCCACATGAATAATAGTCTTGTTAGATGTTTCCAGTTAGGCAAACAGATGTTTTTTTCAGTTCAAGGCTGGAAACGACAATTGTACTTGACAATTCCTTAATATGTAGGAAGTGTGTAGTTTGTGGTCAGTAATATCAGTTCATCTGCTCTGATCTCCCTGCTGAAAAAAGACCACTGGGATTAAAACCTGATGCATTTCCTTTCTAATGGGAATTGGCTTAATGGTTACCATTACAGACCACTAGTGCCCTGTATGACACTTCTAGATCCCATTAGGAAACCATCAAATGTATCTGTTACACCATTACTATCCTTTACACTGTGATATCACCCATCAGGAAAATGCAAAATACCATTAGTGACTACTGGACAACAACAGGAACAAACAGAAACTTCTAATAAAGTAAAAGATAAAAGTTTCTATATATTTTTTTCAGCAGGGCTATAATCTGCATAAAATGCATGACATGGAAAGGAGAGAGGCATCTTTGCCTTAATTGGAAGGAAGTAGTGGCTTCGCGCATATTATTTTGAGCTTGTTTTGACCTGTTGGACATGTTGCTACCCAGTGCAAGCATAACTTTGCTTGTTTGCAAAAAGTTATTTCATAGCCACTTGGTTCTACCTAATGGAAATTGTTTGCCTTCAGTGTTTTGTGCTTATGATAATTTTAATAGACATCAGTGTCAGACTAATTAATGACATTCTATTAAAAGATTGGTTTACCAAGAGTGACACTGGAGTATGTTCACTTAAAATGAGTTAATGAAGCAAAAATGTTACAAAAATGGTAATAGGACATTAGAGTCATAATTAATCTTTTGGTACTTTTACTTTCAATACTTAAGTACATTTGAAGGGAAATATCTTTGTACTTTTACTCAAGTGGAGGTCTGAAGGGAGGACTTCTACTTTTACTGAGTAATATTTTACCTTGGGTATCTCTACTTTAACTCAAGTACATGATTTATGCACTTTGTCCACCACTGCATTTTTCCATTCACTCCCATAGGACCTTAATCTTGATGATTTATGTGAGTAAACTCAATTCATTAGATACAGTACAGTTCAGTTATCAGTTGAGACACAGATCCTAGCAAACCACATGTTCTGACATGCTTGATGACTTAGTCTCAGGTGAAGTTTTGACCATAAAGGCTTCTACCAACAGAGACTTAGCAACAAAGTGAGGCAGAGCCATAACTTTACTGACACCACAGAACATTGGCTAGTTCAGGAACACAGACAGACCAGCACTGTGTTCGGACGTTCATGTTTAAAGACATACATAACCAGCGTGTGGAGATGCTGAACACAGGTATTTTTCTGCATCAGATTATCTTCCTGGGCATGTGGCTGACTTCTGGTAAGACTCTGTTGTGCATGTACATATTAATATATGCATTAAAAAAATAACTCTCAATTTAGAAAGTCTTAAATTGAAAAAAGAAGTTTATGTCCTAATGATATCCCACCAAATAAGACACCTAGGAATATAACATAGAGTTGTATGCAAATGTTTTGGCACCCCTGGTCAAATGTTATATATTTTGTTGATTTTTGAAGTGAAAAGAAATAAACACAACCACTGCAGCAAACTACTAAAAAAACTACTTTTTTATACTTCATATTTGATCAACTTTAAAAACAGAAAAAAAGAGTAATTGTGTCATGTGCAAAAGTTTAGACACACTACAAAGTTAGAACTTAGTAACAGCCCCTCTTTGGCAGATATCACAGCTTCCAAAAGCTATAAGTCTTTATATTCTCATTATATTAATTTTCACCCACTTGAAAATGCTTCTAGTTCTCAGACATTCTTGTGCCATCTAGCATTTACAGCATGTTTAAGATCTACAGATTTTCATAATGTCAGGGGACTGTGAAGGTGATTTCAAAAGCTGTTTGCATTTCTTGAAGTAGTTTGTGTTGGATTTTGACAGATGTTTTGGATCATTGTCCTTCTGTAGAAGTCAGCGTCTTTTCAGCTTTGGTTTCCTGACTCACTGTCACATTTGCTTCCAGAATTTGCTGATATTTAGCATAATCCATTCTTCCATCTACCCGTGCAATGTTTTCTGTGTCACTGGCAGCCACACATCCCCAAAGCTTATAGCCACCCTCATGCCAGTTTATAAGTTATTTGACAGTGTTCTTTTCATCAAATGGGGCTCCTTTTTGTTTCCAAACATACCTTCGGAAAATGTGGCCAAAGAGTCCTATTTTTACTTCATCAGTCCACAGTCCATACTATGTTTTGCACAGTTCATTGAGTTTTGTGATGAGGTCACGGTTGAGGTTTCCTTCTAATGACTCCATCATATTAATGCGAGCAACACTGCATAGTACCCTGAAAAAAGTGCTTTGAATTTACGTGATTCAAATGTGTCAGTAGGTTGATTTTATTCATGTGCAGCTTAGAATTTTGTACAATCAAAGCACAATTTTGTCAGTATAGAACAGAGCACCATCACTCAGAGTGTCAGAGTTTTCTTGGTGTTCCAGATCTTGCCTTGACTTCCACAGTTCCCCTTAACTGCCATTTTTAATGACATTTCAGAGAGTGGAGTTCCAAGCTGTAAGTGCTCTGATTTTTTTACAGCCTGCTTTTGCTTTGCAGTCATCAATTAACTTCATTTTCAGATCCTCTGCCAGATGCTTAGAGATGCCCACATGTTGTTTGTTAGCACACAACTTCAAGTCAGAGAACTTGTTGCACTCAGAAATTGTCATCAGCTTTCCTAATGACAATTCTTGTCCTGCCTAACTAGTGATAATGAGGTAATTAAGGCCTGATGAGTTAACAAAGTTCATCAAAAATAAAGTAACTGACCATTAAGATTTATGTTATTTTTAAAATTAATTTGCTGCATATGTTGTGTTCAGTTCTGTCTACTTCAAACATCACCGAAACATGTAATTTGGCCAGGAGTGTCCAAACGTTTGCATCCAACTGTATATAAAGATTTCTTAACTTTTTAAGAAATTAAGATGATTTTTCATGACTTTAAGAAATATATTTTCTAAAATTAGTAAATGTTATTTTTGATCATTGTTTAAGTCATGAATTGCACAATCAGCTTGTTGGTTTCAGGCCTGATCTTTGGTTTGACGCTGGAAGGACTGCCTGCTGCAGTGAGACTGAAAGAGAACAGCCCAGCTGGAACAGAAGTCTTCTGCTTTGAAATCGATCTCTCCACAGGAGCGAACATAGCCTCCGGGTTCCCTCTGATACTCAACTCTAATCCCCTTACTCTTGATTTCATGGTGTCCATGGTGAATTCAACACATGCCAAGGTGCTTTTAATACATTATAGAAATTAGAGCTCAATTTTAATATATATATATATATATATGTGTGTGTGTGTGTGTGTGTGTGTACGTTATATATGTATATATATATATATATACGTGTGTGTGTGTGTGTGTATATATATATATATATATATATATACATGCACACACACACACACACACACACATATATATATATATATATATATATATATATATATATATATATACATATATATATATATATATACATATATGTGTGTGTGTGTGTGTTTAGAATTATTTGGGAGAACATTTTGAGTTGAGCAGAAAACTGAGCCTAAAGTAAGCTCATAGATAAACAGAATTGATTGTTTACACTCAAATGAAACACTGTAACTTTGGATTCTGTATCTTCTAGGTAACTGTGGCAGGTTCCCCAAACCTGGACTTTGAAAGTCCATCTAATCACTTTGTTCTCCAACTTCTTGTGGTGGACAGTAGTAAGGACTTTGATCTGCAGACCTTGACCATTATTCTGACAGATGTAGATGAGCCCCCAGTTTTCTTGGATGAAAGTATGGACCTTTTTTTTCACTTGTGTTCATCGGTGTGTGTGTTAATTTAGCATTAAATAAACGTCACTGTGGTTTATTGCTATAATAGAAAACCTCTCATTCTCAGTCTCAATGCTGTACATAGTGGAGAAGTCCCCTCCAGGCCAGATCTATCAGCCAATTGTCTCCGACCCTGAAAACAAGCTCCTAACTGTATGTAAATATAAACTTTAGCTTTGTGTAAATTCACATATATTTGACATTGTAAATCAATGTCCATGTAAAGAATTTTTCCCTTTATCTAGCCCATATCTCTCTTTGTTGCTGACCATGTTCTGCACAATGTTTCTTAATAATGGATCACAAATACACACAACTGCATTTCTATTGCAGCAAACATTGGTTTGCAAAGGTATCTTTTGCTGGGTTCCATGTATGTAGCTGTAATTTTACATGTGATTTCCCACAGTTCACTTTGACCCCTCTGAACACAGCATTCAGCATTGACCACAGTAAAGGCTCTGTTTTTACTATGAAAGAGTTTGATTACCTAACCGATCCCAGGAGGTAAGCACACTGCAGAATCTACTGAACCATCTCAAATTAAAGACACAGCGAATAGATTGGTTTTGTAGACATAAATGAACCTTTGTCCTGACACATTTCAGTTGAGATTCACTGTTATTTTCACAGATTTTCAAACTGTCTGTTTAATTTGATCATTGAGATGTAAACAGAGCTATTCTGAGTATTCTGATGTTAAAGAGTTGGTTGTAGAGAAATATACTGACTTATGTGTTCTTTACAGTGGTGGTGACAGGGGTCTTGATGCCTACAACTGAAATATAGCCATTTTGTTTCCTATCCAAGACAATCAGTGAATCTACACGTGCCTTTTCATGTACACAAGTTTTCTTTGTATGTTGATAATGATAAAATAGTGGTAAATCCAAAAACATATTTTGAACTATATTATAACCATTTCTCTTCAAGTGTCTGGTTCCTATCACCACCACTGTTTACAATTCTAACTTGGTATGTTTCTCTAGAACAAAGCATTTCACACCAAACCGCCCTGAATGACTTTGTTTGTTAATAATTGAGTTACACAAAAAAATTTTGAAAAAGCTGTGGAATTCTCCTTAGTGTAATTTAATCCAAGTAAACCATTACCTTTCCCCAAAACTTCAAGTTTTGTTTTCAGGCAAGGGTCATCTTTTTTGTCCTTTACTTATTTTATTCTTCATCCTCACTGGACAGATATTCCTTTAATATCTCTGTAAATGATGGAAATAACACCTTGTCCAAGCCTTTGTTCATCAACATAGTGAACCTCAATGATGACAAACCTCATTTCCTGAAGTAAGTGACCACTGTTATTTTGAGTTTTATCATCTATTAAAAACGTGACCTCATGATGGATTCGTTTGGCAACTACACATAATCTATACGCAATATTTGCACATAGATTTGGTATACAGTGTTTGTATTTATTGATTTCATCACTGTAATCTGCATCACACTTTTGGTCCTCCTTGCAGTAAAATCTTTTCCTTTGTAGCACCATTACGTCCTTTACTGTTCCAGAAGAATCGAGTCCTGGCCATATAATGGCCAACATCACTGCTGTTGTACCAAATGACTCACTTTATAGCAGCTTCATCTTCTACACCATCAGCGCCAACAACTACCTCGCCATACACAAATGTAAGGTTGATTCATGTTGTGTATGTCTGTGTCATATGTGTGATTTTAAAAAGTAATGATAAAACATGCTAAATGCAGTCTTTCACATTGTTACCTGTTGGTTTTTACACCTTTATGACCTTTGGACCTGACTAATTTATTTTTTTTGCATCCAACATCCATGTAAAATATGACAGTAAACAGTAAAGAGCAAGACCCTGCACAGTGATGATGCTCTTTTATTGCAAAAAAATGTGAGATTTTCATCTTTATTTATGTGTAGACACTGGATTGGTCACCATTGCAAACAGGATGGATCGAGACTCTGCACCACTGAGAGATGACCCAATTATCACAGTGACTGTAATGGCCAGTTTCAGTCCTCCTGGACCTCCTCTGTCCAACTCCATCAGCCTTACTGTTACTGTTAATGACATTAATGACAACCCACCCATTTGTTTTGCTGACAACCAGAGGTTGGTAAATAGTTTTTTTTAGCATCCCAAGCCTACATAAAGAAGACACACAATAAGAAATTAAAGGGGCACTCCAGCCAAATAAATTTCTACATCTATTGTAAATATGCCTACTCACATTCTATTGCAGTGCTGTAGACCGAGACGTTCCAGTTTAAAGATTAGAAAACCCCTGTTGTGAAGATATATGTTGGAGGTGGATGGAACTTTTGAAAACTACAAGCACTTTGGTGTGGATACGTTTGGACAGGTTGCTTAATTTCTTTTGCTCGCTGGCCAATGAAAAAGGAAGCCAAATGAAGGAAGCCTATTATTAATGCTAAGCAGCCAAATATTACATTTGTATTTATTAATTTCAACATGAGTGCTTGTGCTAGCTGTCAGGATGTCTTTATTGCCATGGGGGGATTCACAATGCATGACGTAATAATGACTAAAGAATACAAAACTGTGATTCTGTCAAAACAATATGGCTGAGAGATGTACTGTGTTACAACAGCCTTAAAAACATTCTTAACTTTCAATGCAAGTTAATTTTAGTCCAGGCAGTTTTGGACCATTTGTATTGGTCTGTCTATCATAACATTTTGACATGATGTAAACTGCAGTTGGCATTTTCAAATTATGCTTTTATGCTGGAATGCCCCCTTGATATTATTTTGTGTAGCTATGCGGCCCATCTTACTTGAGGTAATAGCATCCTTGGTATTTAGATATCTGGCTGATCGTCCAGGAGAGAGGTGCCTGAGACAGAGGCGAAGGGAGCTCTCATCGCTACCATCACATGCACTGATAATGATGTAGTCCCTTCATTCACACAGTTCATTTTTACTGAACTCTTTTGTCTGGGTTGCAACCAGCTGTTTGTCCTAAGGTCAAATCAGATTATAGTAAGATACCTTTTTCAAAATAAACATATAGATCATTTGCATGTTGGCTACCCTATATGTCAACTTTCTAAAGACCAAATGCAATCATAAACTTTGTTTCATGCCTCATTGTGGTCAGTATGTATTTATTTACATGTGTGTGTGTGTGTGTGTGTGTAGATGTATAAACATTATATTCTGAATTACTGAAAGCTGATCACAGTTATTCTCCCACAGTTGAACGGCAGTTTGGACTTTGAAGATCCTGGCAATCTCTATGCAGGCAATGAATACAGCCTTTTGATTATAGCACAAGACAGAAATGACACAAATTTAAAAGGTAAATTTGTGTGGGAGTTTGAAGATCCTTTTCATCCATTTAGAGTGAAAAGACTCTATCTAAAAAGTGCCCTACATGGATTGGTTATATTTCCTGCTACTGTTAATCTGTTTGACTTCCATCTCTCTTGTAGGAGATGCCTTCGTTTATGTGACTGTGTCTCCAGTTAACGAGTTCGCACCTATGTTCGATCCTGTGTTCTATTCCTATACTATTTCAGAACTTCTTGGAAGTAAGTAGTGTGTCTTTAACTCAATGTAAGTGGTAGCTTAACTCAGTACTTTAGTAAGTTGATTTGCTAATACCTTACATTGTTTACCTCTGATGTGTATCTTGACCTATAGGTGGCGCCATTATTGGCTCAGTCAATGCCACAGATAGGGACTTGCCCCCAACACCACTGCTGTACTCCATGGTCTCTGCCAGGGGCTCAGGAGGCCTGAGGAGTATCTTCCATTTGGATCCTAAACAGGGCCAGATATCTCTTCTCACCCACCCCGACTATGAGGACACCCACACTCACACTCTGATCATCAGGGTGGTGGATGGAGATCTTATCCGGCCTCGGTCTGCCACAGCCACAGTGAGTGTCAAAGCAAAGGGGTAATGCTAGTATGAAAATTTGCCCTGAGAGCGACTGATACTCTTAGCACTTTTTGCACAATACTATATTATTATTATTCTCTCTTTTTTGTCTTGTATGTCGAAGTGTCTTCTGTACTTTTATCTCTCCTCTTTCAGGTCATTATCAATATCACAGAGGCTAATGATGAGCCTCCTTTGTGTGGACCCAATAAGACGAACCTGGTAGTTCCTGTAGACCTGCGTGTAGGAGCTACTGTCCAAGGCTTCAGCCTCTTCTGCACAGACAGAGACTCTCCACCAACTTCATTTATCTACTCCATCTCAGGTTAATATTGCATTAAGCTGCATTATACTGAAGATATTTGTGATGTAATCATTTTAGTCCAGTGTTGAACTCCTGATCTCTTCCTTGTGTTTACAGCACACATAACAAACTCACAAAACTAACATAATCTTCCAACCTAATATCTAACAGCCACATCTGATGATCACCACGGATATTGACACTGAACAGATGCAATACAGAAAAGAACAGAAAACACTGAAGCATGTTAAAGCACCTGCCCATCAGCTTTGTTTCGAGCCAACAGGTTTAGGGTTTACTGAAACTATTGTCCATATTAATCAACCACATGCTACAAAAGCAGCAGCTTGAGATTCAGTAGAAAAATACTGGAGTACTCATTTAATCACTAGAACTCAAATTAGACTCCAACAACTTTGCTTTATATGCTGACTGTAACCGTTTGGAGATATTTACATACCGCTTGTGAGTTTGTGTGTTTGTTTGTATCTCTATGCTAATTATCTTTTTTCAATCTATCTTAGGAGCCAGCAATGTGAACAACCATTTTGGCTTTTCACCCAGTGCAGGCTCAAACGTGAGCCGTCTGATCCTGAAAGAACCGTTTGACTACAGCAGTGGCCTGGACACACAGTGGAGTTACACACTCATTGCTTTGATTTCTGATGCCAACCTGGGGTCAGCCCCCATCCAGACTGGCACTGTCATCATTAATGTGCGAGTAGTGGATCCACACCTCACCACTGTCATCACTACAACTACTGTAGGTTTGAATCAATTTACAGTAATTTCTTAAAGGACAGGCTACTTTCAAGGAGAGCAGAATTTCTATTGAGAATAAGAAGGAGCTACAAACAAAAACTTAATGATTTTACAGAATATAATCTAAATATGATCTCTTTTGTCTGTGCACATTTTCAGCCCAGAATCACATACATCAATGTGGAGAAGAACACATTTGATACAAATGACTGGTATGTGTGGTTTGTCATTGCTGTGGGCAGCTTCCTTCTCCTGGCCATGTTGGCTTACCTGCTGTATAGGTGCTGTACATACCTCTCAACTAAAGAGCACCTCTGCTGTGAACCTACACTGATAGAAGACACAATGGAACTGTGAGTAAGCTGCTACATTTACTTTATTAGAGTGTACTGATTGTATAGCATTGCTGTCAAAACCTTGTAACTCCATTTTATTATCTTTTATTTTGTCACACCAGTTTCATGATGAATGGGCCAATAGAAATGGTCCAAAATTACCTGAAATAAAATCCTGCTGCATGAACATACAATAGAGTTACGAATGTTGTTTCCTTCACGTTTAGAATACATATTGATGGGGCGCATGGGGAAAACTCTTTTTTGTAATTTTATTTCATTCACACTGGTCCTCACTGTTACTGGTTGACAGTTTTCTTCATCTAATTCTTCTATTAATATGTTTCATGAAATAATCACCTACTTAAATGAAGCTTCGAAATTCACAGTTTTATTTTGGCTCTTACCGCCTAGTTCAGTCCACTGCTGCTCCTATAAAACCACTGACATCTCATGAATTAAGCAAGCAATTTGCCATATCCCAATAACAAAATCTACCAAATTTGACTGTAAAGTGGGCAGCTACGTGGTTTTCAGTTAATGACATGTAAATAGTCACAAAACGTACAAGCCCAATGCCACTTGTGAACATGTCCACTGAGGAGACACTTCAGTTCCAAAGATTTTAGTAACACTGAGATTAATAACTGCATCGAGACACTGATTTATCAGTCTACTCAGGCTTTAGCAGGAACTTCAGTGTTTGTAAAGAAGCTGCTTTTGAGTTCTTCTTTACATTATGTCTTTACATGCCATGCTCTGATTTTAAAATAGTTAATAAACAAGACTTGATGGTGTTTCTTTTTAAAAACTGATATGTATTTTTTACATTTAGTGGATAAGTATTCTAAAACTACTCTCCTAAAAATGTAACCAGTAACTGTATTCTGAACAGTGACTTACTGAATATTGACTGACAAAATGTAACTTAGACTGAATACAGATACCTAATTTCTGTATGAATATGTATTCACAATTGTTATTGATATTCCGTAACATCCCAACACTGTGCATCCTTAAACATAACAGTGTATAGTGACAAAGGTCTGTTGTAAAACTAATGTTATAGACAGCTTGTCTTACAAAAGAAATGATATCTGCATTTAACATTTCATGATAATTATGCAGTAAAGATGTAGTAATCTAATATTTACTGTTTTTCCCCACTTCCGCAGCATTGAAGACAAAGGTAGGTGCACAAAATGTATATAATGTATACCAAGCCAGCATGCAAAGCACACTGTTATACAATAATTGTTGTCTTCAATTCACTCAACAGATCCACCCAAGCAAGAGATATTAATGGTGAGTTCTTGTATTCTGAATGGATTTTCTTTCACATATCTTAATGATGTGATATTAATCTGCTTCTCTTTTCATAGGAGGTGACAAATATCAACACCGTCTTTAATGGAGAGGAGGTAGATCCTGGTAAGGCGGCTGACATTTCCAGTCACAAATAGCAACCTTTCTGTTATTGTTAGTAAATGGTAGTTTCATTATTTTGCATGAAACAGCCTATAATGGAGATGTTGAAGGCATGTCCTTTGTGTATCTGCCTAAGACTGTGTTGTTTGGCATCTGTCAAACAACACAGTACATATGTTATCATCTTTTAAGGTCTGTTCAGATCCAATCTGTTTAATTCTGCTTTTTGTCCAGTTTCAAAAAGGGTGTACGAGTATAACAGCAAGTCAGGTGCTCGACGCTGGAAGGATGCCATCATTGTTTCTGAGCCTGCACTGATCCAGCCAGAGAGCAGCACTCTGGTCATCTCTGACAGGCCAGCTAATGCTGAGTCACCACCACGCTCTGGCCAATCAGAAAGCAGCACTCAAGCTCGCTCTGACCAATCACCAGCAAGCATACAGCCCCACAGTGGTTCTGATCAGTCCAATGTACAGAGAGTTGTTAGGCACCAGTCATTCAATGCAGCCAAATCAGCTCACAAGCCTGAGTTTCTGTGATAGCAAATGAGATGTCTGAGTCTTTCTGTACTCAATCTGAAGTGGAGATAACTGAAAAACAGTAATCGTTGTGCTAATTATGCTTTATTCTTTATATAGAAAATATCTAAATGGCTTGTTAAGAAAGCTTTCATATAAAGCTTAATATAAGGTAGAACATGGTGATATTAATTCAAGCATATGTGTGGGCTATATGGTAAAGGAGTCATCTTTCATTGTAATGTTCCTCCTAAAACAAGCCTAAATTTTACCTGGCAAGCTCCTGCTTACCTCATCGTTCAATGTACAAATAATTCTACCTGAATGATCATATCATGCTTTCATATGCCTCTATGAATTGCACTAATTTATAAAGATTCAATAAGGAATCACTGCTATTGAATAAAAAGGGTTTTCAGACAACAATAAAAGCTCAATTTACATTTGGGGAGCTTATGAATCAACAATTGATTTTAAATACAGTTGGTACAAATATTAATTAAATACACAAATGAACACTATACAACTGAAGATGAGTAGAATTGACATTTTAGGGTTCACATTTCTCTGCATTATAAGACTAGAAAGGTTAAGTGGGAGCTTATATATTTATTCTGATCATACTCATTCTGAACAGCAGATGGCAGTCTTGACCTTGAGTTTTCAGTTTCTCACGCCTAGGCGTTCTAGGTCAGTCTTATAAATGTCCCTATAATTATCAAATCTGTTGCAATACTATCAGCTCATTTTTACACTCTGAGGATCCTATTAATGATAAAATGGTAGGTCACAGTACATAAGCAGCAAAACCAGTGTCAAGGTTATGAGAGCTCAGCTGTCACTGAGATTCAGCATCACTCTCTCACTCATTCGTGCCGAGTCAGGAAGTCTGCTTCAGCTAGAATAGAGCTTGTTTTCATTACTGTTTTCATAGCATTGATGTGTGTGCTCAAGCATAACGCTGGAGTTCTGCTATTTGTAATACTGTATTTTTTTACTCACACATTTTGACAGGTCTTTTATGTTCGTATGAGTTGTCATTTGCTCCTGTGCATGTAATGCACTCTGCAATGATACACTGTATATGATCAGACAGAATCAAGTTCAGCAATTATTCAATAAGACAAATCTAATGTTGTATAGATTCTTGGGCACAATCACTCAAACCATGTTTTGCGGTTTTGCAGCCTGTCTGAGCTTTTACTTCATTACAAACTCAAGCTCTGTCTCATTAAGAACTTGACTTCTTTTGCTTGTGTGTGTGTGTGTGTGAAACTATGGACACAGCAGAACCCTGACGTTCTGGAATAAACTCAACTTACATTCTAGAATTATTAGCCACCGTATCCAGCTGTGAAACAGCAGCTCATTAGCTGCTCTGTCAGGATGCTCTGGCTGCACCATGTTTCAGCAAAGCCACTGGTCTGCAGGATGAATGCTGACAGATGTGGGACACAGAGAGAGAGTAAGAGAGCTTTAATGTCCTTCTGAATGTCCAGTCTAATAGTAACTGTGTCTTGCTTCAACACATCAAAACAGCTTAGGGGAAAACAGGCCCTAAACTGATACATAGTCTATTTACCTCCAGGCCCTAAACTGCTATATAGTCTATATTCCTCCAGGCCCTAAACTGCTATATAGTTTATATAACACCAGGTCCAAAACTGCTATATAATCTATATACCACTGGGCCCTAAACTGATATATAGTCTACATACCTCCAGGTCCTGAACTGCTTCATAGTCTACATTTCGCCAGGCTCTAAACTGCTATATAGTCTATATTCCTCCAGGTGTTAAACTGATTTATAGTCTATATTCATCCTGGTATTAAACTGCTATATAGCCTACCTTTCTTCTGGATTTAAACACTTATATAGCTTATATTCCCCTAGGCCTCAAAGTGCTATGCAGTCTAAAATCCCAAGCTGCTCTATAACGTTAGCCTATATTCCTATAGTCTACATACCTCCAGGCCCTAAACTGCTATATAGTCTATATACCTCCAGGCCCTAAACTGCTATATAATCTATATTCCTCCAGGCCCTGAACTGCTATATAGTCTATATTCCTCTTGGTCTTAAACTGCTATATAGCCTACATTTCTTCTGGTGTTAAACTGCTATATAGTCTATATTGCCCAAGGCCTCAAACTGCTATGCAGTCTATAATCCCATGCTGCTCTATAACGTTAGCCTATATTGCTCTAGGCCCTAAACTGCTATACAGTAACTAAACTGCTCTGCATTTACAATACTTGCACATTTTCACAAAAGTAGCCTTAGCCTAAAGCATTTTGTTCTCTGTCTGCCTTCCAAACACTGGCTAACACCCCAAACTAGTCTGTATACAAAACGAACACGAAAAATGCGCGCACAGCAACAGCTCCATCATCCGTACCAAATCATAATTAAATGAACTCATACGTTTTAAGAGCTGAACTGGACTCGCCACGCTGGTTGCCATTCAGAGCTCCTCTTCTTCTGCTGCTGCTGCTGCATACGCAATCCATGGATGGTGGTTGCTATGGTTTCTCAGGTCACATGCGTGGGTTTGCCGTGCGTTGTTCTTTTTTCCCACCCGCATTCCGACAGGCCCCGCCTCCTGCGCTACGATTGGCTAAGTAGCCTCCCCTGCGAGGATTGAATAAGAGCTCATAGGCACCAGCAGCTCGCTGGTTGGTGTGATCCAGAGCCATGGCAGAGACATGGATGACCTCCTGACCAATCCTCGCAGGGTGGGCGGGGCTTGTCGGTAATCGGGTGGGGGAACAAATAAATAAATAAATGAATAACGCGTTTCCTGTAGCCAACAGCAAAAAAGATGCGAGCTGTTGAAATTTCTGCCATTTTTATGCCGCCAAATTAGGGAACGCTGTCAGTTCGAATGGAAATCGGTGCCATGGAGTTGTGAGAGTGAGAAATACCCAGCCTGGTTTCTCTGTTGGGTTTTTTTCTTTCTTTCTTTTTTTTGCCGCTGCATTACTACGAGCTCACCCGACGCAGGTTACCGTTCATTAGAGCTGACGCTGCCAGCGCGGTTTTGCTCCCCGGTCCTACTGCAGTTTTGCACCCCTTTCCTCCGGAGCCCTGGTATCAGGAATGAGTATAGAAATCCCCGAGGGGTTGACGGAGCTTTTGCAGAGCTTTACGGTGGAGGTGCTGAGGAATCAACCCCGGGATCTGTTGGAGTTCGCCCTGCAGTATTTCACCCAGCTGAAGGAGAGCGAGAGCAGGGGGGCCGCGTTCGGCAATGAGCAAAACTCGGCCGTGCGAGCTGGGAAAGCCGTCAACTTCATCGAGGAGGCCATGCAGATTGACTCGGAGAACGAAGAGGACGAGGATGACGATGAGGAATTCGTAGGTAACAGATTGGGCTTGTTAAAACGTTAATTTTTTTGCTAGGCTATCATTTTACACGAGGCGGGGTACTTACAGTATAACACACTACGATTTCGCAAAGACCTCGCGTGGTCTGCAAATGTGAGGTGCATGATGTAGTAGACGAAGCCGAATTCAGGCTTCTTATTCGCCAGCTTCTCGTTCCAATTTTCCCGTTCCACCTTAAATAGTGCAGCGGTCATTATGACGCCTGAGGCGCCAGAATGTAACTGCTGCACCATTTAAGGTGGAACGGAAAAATTCGAACAAGACGCTGACTTCAGCCTCTCGTGTGTAGTAAGCTAATAATGCAGCCTGAATCCCAGGCTACAGTCCACAGACGGCCTCCATCGGGCCTAATGACAGGAGACTGCCGATTATCTACCATTTAATAATGCTATCTCGACACGAGTGCGAAGCTAATAGTGGTCTTGATTCTTGCTTTGGTGGTCGAGGGCGTAAATATGATGATGAGTGGTAAATGCAGAGCTCACTCTGCAGAGGCGGTGGGAGTGGGGGGGGTAGGGGAGGGGGGATGGAGGCTACTACAGGCGGCAGCAGCAGCAGCAGCATCCTCTTATATGCTGAAGGATGCTGATCTCGCCCTGCATGTACTGTGCCTCAAAAGAGCTTTGGCCTTTAACGAATAGAGTCTGCATTCATCCACTTGTGAGATGGATACGCTCTTTTTGTCTGTCTGTGTGTGTGTGTGTGTGTGTGTGATTCACACGCGCTGCTCTTCCGGGCCTGCTCTCTGACTGCACAGCTGCACTCCGTCTCGTCCTGTGCTCATCCACACTCCTCTTCTTCATTTCGTAAACATTTGGCAGAAAACCCTAAAACTGTCCTCGAGTAGCTTGTCAGGCAAAGCCATGCCAATTCATATGATTCATCTCGGCTTAGAGACTGCATACTGAGGAGCTCACTGGAGGAGATGGTCCACCAGGACAAAGGTAGCTGAATAGCATGGTGGCTAAACCTCCTCATGCAGTTTTCATGAGGGTACATTGTGTCAGACCTGGGGGCTTTTTATTGCCATGGAGGATGCTTTATTATTTCTCTGAATTTGAATGGCAATTAGAGCGGCGCCAACTTCAAAGCGACCTGAATCCAGGTTAAAAAATCTGAATAACACTAAATATACTCTGGACTAAATGATCTAGGCCTGCATTTTTTCTTCTGCTTATTTCTTCATTTTTTCTGCTGACACAATAGGTGCATCCAAGCATGTTTCTTGTTGCTCTCATTGACCACTGTTGTCCTTTCTTCACAGCCCCAGTGATAAACAGATTCATAAGGCGAGCTTCTGGTAAGTGATATAAGAACTTTCTGCTGAAATGCTTCCATTTAAATACCTGCTCCTGAGCCATTAGGAAAACATTCTTGAAATTTTGACAGCAATGCAGTTACTGGAAATTTTGGGCAGACTAGGCATCACGACAGTTCTGTTTTCTTTCTAGTAATAATATATTTGTCTACTGTCTGTGCAGCACTGTCTTAATGCAGGTCACATGGAAATCTTGAGTATTCTTCCACCAATGTTTCTGTGATGTCTCAGTTTCAATATGTGCCACAATATAGTCATAGTCAGATCAAAACTTCCTATTTCCATTAATTTTTTACATCATTTGATCACACCAGCTTTCCTTTAACATTGTGAACACAACATGGTGAATAAACAAGTAGAAATGATCCACAATTACTTATAATAAAATCTGATTTACATACACTTAAAGTTAGAGGAATCATTTTTTCAACATTTCACTGAAATGGTAACAGTCATTGGTTTGATGTGCAATAATTAATCAAAGAGAAACTTACCAACTTCTTTACAGTAGTGGTGATGGAAGACAGCGTCTGCAATACAAATAAAGCCATTTTATTCACTATCCAAAACCACCAGTAAATCTACATGTGTCTTCTGAGTTTTTATATGTAATGTTCATAATGATAAAATAGTGGTAAAACTGAAAAAAAGACTCTTTTTGGAAACTGTTTTATCTTACGATGTCTTGCGTGTACCTGTCCACCATGAATGGATGTAAAAAAAAGTTTTAGGCCAAAATCTTATCTCGCAGTATGTTGTAAAACAGTGTCTTAGGCAGTGTATTCATAGCCGTTTAACCTAATAACTTTGTTTGAGGGAGCTCTAAGAGGCATTAAACTCTTCGGATGTCTGGTTCCTGTCACCACCACTGTGAACAGTTTTGACTTGGTAAATTTCTCTAGAATGAAGCATTTCACATCAAACTACTCTAAATGACTGTACATCTTAACTATTTAACTATTTAATTATGCAGACGTTTTGGACAATCACTGGAATTCCTTTTTTAGAACACTTTACCTTCTGTGAAGTTCCTGTTTTGGAGAAACAAAGTTTTGTTTAAACAGCGGTGATATTTTGTTTGTGTGTGGCTCTGCTTCTTATAATCCTGTGAGATACAGGCCGGCTGTATCTGTTAAAGAATGCAAATAAGAGTACGTGCGGTTTGTGCAACTATTGTAGATATGTTTTCTGGAAAGAGAAGATTGGGTTTGGGACACTTTAACATGAGTTTACTGATCTGGCTGACACTTTCAGAAGTGTTGTTTAGTCAAGGCTTGATTTGTTCAGTCTGTGAGAGGAGCACAGCGGATTCACGAGTTGAAACTTCAGGCTTGATGTAATCCCACATCACTGGAACCTGAATGGTTTGCCTAGTAAGTGCTTTAGCTTCATCTTCAGCTGCAGGATGAGATGGAGGAGATTGACTTTTATTACACACAGCGATGGAATGAAATAAAACAGCAGGGGAAGCTAGTGTTTAAAAGATTTTCCCTCAGAGTCATCTGTTACACTCAAGAGGGAGGGCAGTCTTGTGTCAGCCACTTTCTTAAGAAAACATTCTTCATTAAAGCAAACCTAAAGGAAAAGGTATGGAGAAAAGTTCCAGGCTCATTTGGACAGCTTTTTGTCGTATATATACATATTAGGCCTATGGAGGATGGTTCATCTACTCTAGTTTTAAAAGATCCCCAGTTCATTTAATAAGTCATAATTTATGTATGTCATATTTAAACAAGCGCCAAAGGATTCTGGTTCACATCAAATTGACACAGTGCTGTGAGCCCTGTGTAGGTCAGCAGCTATCCGCGTAGATTAAATGATAATGTGCATTCCTTCAGCAATGCAATGCATGTTTTCTCCAAGCAATCTCAAACTGAAACAAGAGACTAACTAAAATTGTAAAGCTGCATATTTCATACTGTACAGCTCTTCTAAATGTGCCTGCCATAGCCAAAACTCACATCCCATTCCCATAGCTCAGCTGCAGAGCTCTCACTTCATATCAATGTAAAAATATGCTGTATAAACACTTACATTTTGGCTTATAAAGGATACGTCCTTAAAGATCCAATCAGAATTTCTCCACATAGTACCACAGTGACCCCAGGACAAGCTACAATCATATATATATATATATATATATATATATATATATATATATATACAGCAGCTGAGACACACACATATATATATATATATGTAACATCAAGATCATGCCTACAATTGAACTGTAGTGGAAATTGCTTACACTCTTAAAAATGAAGGTGAGGCAAGTTTATTTATACAGCACATTTCATACTTAAAGGCATACAGCAGTTAGACCTAGGTTCAGTCATAGCCTAGGTCATTACTGCAGTAACACTCTCCTGTTAAAACTTACTACCCATTTTTTTGATTGATTTATTTCATGCATACCATAGCAAGATAATAGCATCCCCACATGTTTACATAACTGAACATTTGAGCATGTTGGGTTATGCGATATTCTACATTAATGCTACATTCATTGTAACAACACAGATGAGACTGCTAAAATGCAGCTGCTTAGCTGTGCCGGTTGAATTGAATGCGCTGGTTGGTTCAGGACTGCAGGCAGACAACATAATATCGGATATTATATATCAACCACTTGTGGTGTAGTGTACATTTTAGGACATCTTTAGACCACAGTATTAGGTTTCAGATATCAGAAAAATAGCATCAAATCTGGGAAAAAAGCGCTGTCGTGTCTCAGCTGCTGTACAATCAGGCTAAGCCAAGTGGTTACAGACACGGAATTGTACGTATTTTTAACTAGATTAATTACAGTTTCATGGCCAAATTAAACATATTTTACAATAAACTACAACTACATATTTTACAGAACTGTTATATTATTCTCTTTGACAAAGAGTATGCTTCAACTTGCATGCTATCATTGTTTGCTCCTGAATTCCCTTAGCATCTCAGAATGACTATTGATTATTATTATTATCATTATTATTATTTGTTGTTCTTTTTGTTGTTGTAGTAGTCGTAGTATTAGTATCTCTGGACACATCATCACTGATGCTCTTGTAAGCATCAATGAGATGTACTTACAGAGATGATAAAAATAAAAATACTAGCAACCCCCCCACACACACACCCCAGTCACACCACACCCTTTAAACAGACATACAACAAAAAAAAAAATAGCATACTGCATATTTTACTGACCTCTTCCTGAAGCACAGTACAATTTGTACAGCACTTCTGCTGTTAGTGTTGGTTATCCAATGGACTGAGTATAGCTGCCCTTCTTACAAACACAGACTGATGAGATAATCCATCATTACACACATTTTAGAAAGCTGACATAAACTAAACTATTTCCAACATGTACAAGCTTTTGGATTTCATCTTATATGAAATATTGAACACAGATTCAGTAGAAGTAGCTGCAGATCTATTAGTTTCATCTCCTGCCGTTTCTCCTGAACTTTCTTTGAGACGTGTGCACAAAGGATTTTGGACAGAAAAGTGTGAGGAATACTCCACTAGCATCCTTGAAAACTGAGAGAGTGTAGTCTTCATTTCTCAGCTGTATTCAAAGGATTCTTCTGACTGGAATGGTCATTGATGACATAGTGGTCTAGAGTGTAGCCCACAGATACTGCAGCCTAGCTTTGGTAACACAGCTAGTGTGTTAGAAAAGCGAAAGCACTAATTTCTGCAGAGTTGTGGACTGCCAGAAAATGAATCTGACACCTTAGTTTTTAAGCAAACTTCTCTCAACATATGGTTTAAGAGAGATATTACACCCTAACTTACGATTCAACTGAAGTTCATCTGGTGCAACTGGCTACTGATCCAGTTAATCACAGCCTTCAGGAGCATCTGAATATTGGGGGGGGTGTTGGAACTAAACACTCTAGAGCGATAGATCTACAGGAGAGGACTTGGGCACCCCTGTTTTATATTATATGGATTTTTTTAACTTTAAAAAGGTTTTTTGTGCTCACATTTCATTTACAAAAATACTTCTTTAAAGAGCCGTCTGTTGAAAGATCCTTCAGCTAACCCAAGTGGTTCTTCTTTGGCATTAAGAAGGTAGTGTGAAAGAGGAATTAGTAAGTGCTGTCTTTAAGCATTTTTTAATTTCTGAGCTTTTGTCATAGAAGTGCAGCAAAGAAACTTGCTGTGTGCAGCAGTTCTTGATTGGCATCATGCCCATTGCTGAGAACCGACCGGTACTGGAATTCTAACCTCAGCCAATGATTGGTGTACATAAGATGTGGATCTCTCATTGAACTGACCTCTGGAGTTACACACAGGCTGCAGCGGGCAGAGATCTGTAGAAGTCAGGTTGAGTTTGGTATAGATTTGGCTGTGGAGCACATACCCGGGCCCGATCGTGGGAGGGGTATCGATCCAGACAGTGGATGCTCCTGTCATCCTCTGTGCTGGTATTAATAGTAGGAACACTGGGGGCGTGTGGCAGAGGAGTGCAAATGGGCCTCTCATCTCAACAGTCTGAGCTTAATAGAAGAAAAGAGGGAGACAAAAGACAGGCAAAAAGGGAAGGAAGCTTAAAGTGTGGGTATGAATAAAGGGATAAGGCAGATTCATTCAGTATTTTGAGAACAGACTGGTGAGCAAAGTCAGATAATTGCTTTTTTAATATTTTTTTTCCAGGGAACAGATGAGTTTAATGCTTTTTATTCTCAGTATGTCTGGATGTCCCCACTTACCCACCACATAACCTGTAGGCTTCGTAGTCCTATCAGTGTGTTTTTCTCTTCTGTTTCCAGTGTGTGCAGAGGCATTTAACCCAGATGAGGATGAAGAGGACAAGGAGCCAAGGGTGAGGGATTGCTTATTGTGTTATTGTAACATGCTTCAAAATCAATGCTTGTAAGCTGTGTTCTTGAAACTTTTTAAGCACATTCCTCCAGTTGTCTTACTGTTTTGGCTTGGTGTTGCACATTTCTATCAATGTACTCATCACTCATCCTGAAATGCCCTTGCTCTCTTTACAGGTGACTCACCCAAAAACAGATGAACAAAGGCAGAGATTACAAGAGGCCTGCAAAGACATACTTCTTTTCAAAAATCTTGATCAGGTAAAGACTACAATGCGCCGCAATGCTGCCTTCCTTTTTCCACTCTCATCTTTCTAGCTTGATGTTTATTGTGCTGTCATAACAAATCCGAAGTGGTGACTTTCAGGGCTGACAAACGATTAGCCTTAAATAACTACACAAAAGTGCATCGAGATGAATTGTTTCACAACCCATTGTGTGAAAGTAACCATTTTGCTTTTTTGTCTTATTTGTATTATTTGCTCAAATCTGACCCTAAAAAATTTTAACATTTAAAATTCTGTTATAGAGATACAAATGGAGACTTTCAGTGTGGGTACATGAGCACAGGGTTCACATGAAGATGAAAATCATGTAATTGTCATAGAGTGAACACAGTTTTGAAATTTTTCCTGAAGAACTGGAGGATAGTCGAACTGATAAAATATATGGACACGACTGTGGAATGATTGTGCAATCTCATATATCCATGTTTGGTGTTCAAGTAGTCTGTTAATAATAAATAATGAATAGAGGGTATTTGGGTTTGCGTGCATTGTTATGTGGTGGAGAAGGTATTTTTAAAATTGTTGAGGTCTTAAAAATGTGTTAAAAAGCATTGAATTTGATTTTTAAAAATTTGCAGCAACGTTGATTATGCTTGTAATTTCTGTTTAATAGTAGTGTCGGTGTGTTTTGCTCGCTAACGATAAAGTTTATTGGATGAGGATAAAACGTTTTTAACTTTAACGTGCACTAACCTAATAAGATTTTATTCTGTGTAATTTTGGTGTTAAATTAAATTAAACAAATAGAGTTACTATTCTGATTGCAAATTTGTAATACACAACGAATAAATGTTAGTGCTTGTTATTGAAAATATGTAAACAATCAAGTGAGAATGGCAAAATGATGGTATGTTTTTTATTAATAAGACCATTATTGTATTGTGTTTGGCTAATTGTAGAAATAGATTTATCATTTAGTTTGTGTCCTTATGTTTAGAAGTGTGCTCATAACTCATGAAGTGCTTTGTTGACAGTTATGTGCATATTGAGCATTGCCACATTCAGTGGAGGTGTTGGTGTTGTGCAGCATATGTTCTTATTGTTTTTAAATGCTGTGCCTTCCTTATGACTCTGACAGTTCTGTGAGCTGGAAAGCTGAGTGTCTGTTAACTCAACTTTGCAGGAGCAAATGTCACAAGTATTGGATGCCATGTTTGAGAAGACGGTTGCTGCTGGTGAACACATCATCGATCAAGATGATGATGGAGACAACTTTTATGTCATTGAGAGGTGGGAACAGTATGGTTTCTATTTCATGAATAAAATATTGCTGTTTTCAAACATTCAGGAAAACTTAAAGAATCTGCTCATGCTTAATTCTTGCAGAGGGACTTTTGACATCCTTATGAAGTCAGATGGCACCACCAGAACGGTTGGCTCATATGATAACCGTGGGAGTTTTGGGGAGCTTGCCCTGATGTATAACACCCCACGTGCAGCCACCATTGTTGCTACCTCACCTGGAGCCTTGTGGTGCCTAGTGAGTGACTTTATGATTTAACATTGTACATTTTAGCTCCCTCTACTGTTCATATAAAATGCTAACATACTCCCACACAAAGAGACTGCTGGAATGACTTGTTGGCCTAATTTCTCTAGAATGTAGTGTTTAGATTCTAGTTCAGTCTTGCTGGAATGTTCATTAGACATTTTTGTAGCATTTACATTTCAATTGCCATATGATGCTTGATCTATTAAAACTTTTATGTTAAAGAAAATAATAATGTTGCCTAATGGCCGCAGTTTGAAGACAGAAGAAAAAGAATTTTTTACTTCACTTTTAAATAAATGCTTTTGTTTGCAGGACCGGTTGACGTTCAGAAGGATAATTGTAAAGAACAATGCAAAGAAGAGGAAAATGTATGAAGCTTTCATCGAGACCCTTCCATTGCTAACATCCCTGGAGGTTGGAACCACTGCCTCTTTTAAACAAGCATTATTAGGAGCAAAAACTGGGGAACTCATTTTAATATATATATATATTTTTTTTCAGGTCTCAGAAAGAATGAAGGTGGTAGACGTCTTGTCGTCTAAAGTGTACAGTGATGGAGAGCAAATTATCGCACAGGTTAGCCCTTTATTCTACGGTTCATGTTCAGTTCTTTTATAGCTTGAAAACTGGCCCATTGAATTTGAGTAGCATTGTTAGTAGTTATTCATAATATGTTGTGAACTATATGATACAATATTGTACCAAATATTATGCCTTACACCGTAGTCCTACATGTGTTGTATTTTGCTCCATAGGGTGACCTAGCAGACTGTTTCTACATTGTAGAATCAGGTGAGGTTAGAATCACCATGAAGAGGAACCGGGTAGGTACTTTTACAAATTTCTTACAAATGTTGAGGCAAAAAGTGTTAATGATCAATGTGCATTCTACAGTTTTTTATGTTTTTTTATTTCACCTCAGTTCACTGTTCACCCTAGTAACTTATTTTAATAATTGAAGCTTTGCATAGACATTTTCTTAACAGCTTTCTGAAAGTTCCTCCAGGAGGCTTACTCTGGAGGTTAATAGGGCATGAATTCACAGATAACACTAAAACCTCTACAACACATCTGGTTTCAAAAATCTAAAGCTCTCAGTTAAATGACTCATTATTTAACGTGTGTTCATTTTTTAAATAACATGTCTTTTTGTTATTTTACACTTGTAATCATGCTGTATATCTCATGTATTGTGAGACATACAATCACGTACCAGAAATGCTGAATAAACCCTCTATATTCTTTCTAGATCGAATCTTTAATCTCATAAATGTTTAGAAGAACATCCAGAGGACATGTTTTGTTAAAACATGTTCTGGAAGTGGGAAATCTTAGATAGTTTAAAGCTTTTACCCCATTAACTTTTATCATAAGTTGTTCAAAATTATTACATAAAGCCTGGGTCATCAGTACCTAATCAGCCTTTAAACAGTAACAAGGAGATTCTGGTGTATTAAACATTACCATTGTGATCAATTTCAACAGTTGAAAACAGATTCTGAAGAAGACGAAGTGGACATCGCCACATGCACCAGGGGGCAATACTTTGGAGAATTGGCTCTTGTCACCAACAAGCCAAGGGCAGCTTCTGCATATGCTGTGGAGAATGTCAAGTGCTTAGGTACTCTGCTGCTTTTAATCACTTTTAAATGCGCAAGAAAAAACAGGAAAAGTATATTTGTATCAGAAACCTGTAGAGATCAAAGTATACATTAACGAAAAATACTGTACCACACATATGCAATATGTGGTTGTATGACAAAAAAATGTACCAGTTCGTCCACAGAATTACTGCTCTACTTACTGCCTGTTACTTTACTTACTTTTGTGTGGACTGTGTTTTTCACAGTAATGGATGTCCAGGCATTTGAGAGGTTATTGGGACCCTGCATGGACATCATGAAACGCAACATCGCTAACTATGAAGAGCAGTTGGTCACCCTCTTCGGGAGTCACACAGAAATAGAGGAGCCAAGTGCATGAGATTAAAAAAAAAGTAAAAAAATATACTAATTGACATGCAACATAATGAAAAGATGAAATAATGGTGAGTACAGGCCTTTTTACAGGCCGTTGTTCAGATGCCATATGATCATAACTTTTTGAAGTTTTTGAGTTATTGTTTTGCGTTCACAGAAGTGAAGCTCTGGTGTGTCAGTGATAGTGATTTTTACAAATGATAAGCCAAACATGTAGGATATTCTTAACAGGTTACACAAGGTTTAAAAAAAAGTTTGTTTTTTCATGAATACGGTGTTTTGTCATGCTGGGAATTTACTAAATTTATCCAGTTATTGGGTAATGTCAGTTTTCTCCACCTTTGTTATGTATTTTGTTCACATGTATTTGGGTGGAATGAGTTTTTATGGTGACTTTTACTTTCTCTTTTGCAGTCTTTGACAGCAAAAAGTTGCAATCTGCTGTAATCATTTTTCACATATTTTGATTTTTTTTCCTCTGAATTCTGTTAGGTTTTTACAGTGCACTTGTTAATGTGTGCAACATATCTCATTCATTATAGCTCCAGGTTTTTTTTCTTGAACACTTACTTTAAAAGAAAGAGCAAATCTCACACACACATTTTAAAGGGCCCTGTGTGTGAGGGCGGGGTATGAGGGGGAGACAGGAACCAAGTCCTGGTCATTTGTATTAATAAAAGCATAAAAGCTAGTGGTATGACATTAAGATATAAACATGTAATGGCTTGATTACATGAGACAAAAGGGAAACAGAAGTGTGTGTATGCTGATATTGCACTTTGATGCTAGCCTCATAAAAAAATAATTGCACAGTTTTATGCTGAAAATGATTACAATGTACACAGTATTTTAGAATTTAGTTTAGAGCTCACTCATAAAAAATACAATTCATGTAATTTTTTGTAGTATTTGAAATATAGCTTATTTATTTTACCTTTTACCTTTATGCTTTTGTTCAAATTTGGCATTTATTTATCAATCTGAGTGTTTCACAGTAGAATTAGACGTTTGACGTTTGTGAAATAGCCTCTCTTTTAGCCATTCTTTTCTACAAACCAAACTAGAGTGTATGTTTGCTTTTGGTAAAATGAATAAGGAATATACATGATCAAATGCACATTAATGCATATCGCTTTAACTACTCAAATATGCTCTTTTGCCCTTAAAAACTTTAAATTTTGCTTCTGAACTGCAATATGCTTCACCACATTTGGTCCTGTTTTCCATTCATGTTTAAACTGTCCCTTTTTCTCTATTTGTATTACAATGTTTTTACTCCACTGGCAAGTTAACCATTTTAGGATTTTTTTCTTCCAATAACATTGATGATATTATTTATTTCTTACCGTCTACCTCCACACACAGACATCACACCGTTACCCCCCGCGGGAGCCTACAGCCCCCCCCCCTCCAAGTAGCTGGCCTCTACTGAGCGCTTTTATTGTAGGCTGTTTGTGTAGTTTTATCATTTTATAAAATTTAGCTTGTACAACTGTTAGAGACTTTCAGTTGCACATACTGTTGACCTGTGTTTTATATATTTAACATGTTTATGTGTCTGAATCACCACCTCAAAAAGTAGCTCTTTGTGTTGCCAGTGCTCTCTACTTCATCAAATTCAGATTTAAGGTCTACAGACTCTCAATGCCAGAGCATCCAGTACTATTGTCAGTGATATTTGACTTTCCATCAAAATAAAATACACTTTTGTATTACATTTTAGTCGTGTGGTTCATTCATTATATGTCATATGAAACTGGAGCCTGTAGCAGAAAATAACGTCATCTGAAATAAACGAGGATTTCAAAGAAGAAAGTAACAGTCAGTTCTTGTTGATTGTTCATACTGAAAGCAAAACAAAAGCTCAGTCCAGTAACAAAGGAGACGACAGCGGTGTTGGTGTGGCCAATGAATGGCACGCTTAAGGTAACGGGCAAGAGACAGCGACCAATGATCTTCACAACAACAAAGCAAGCTACGCCTTCTGCAGGGCTCTTCGGACCGGCCAATCACGCGTCGAGTCTGGTTGATTGACGTTCGGCTCAACCAATGAGCGCGAAGATCTAAAAGTAATCAGTACTGCCTGCTCGGAGAAGGCTAGAGATACTCGGTAATGGCGACAGGCTTGGTAAGTAAAAAGTTAGCGAAAGATTACAAAGGATCGAAACATGGGCTCTAATCCGTTGAAATCGGTATGAACACGGTTGTAAACTGTTTTTCCTTCCGTGGCGATTCGAAAGGCTGTCATTCATTCCTTCGTTTGGAAATGACAACTTACTGTAGGTGGGTTTTTTTCATAGTGACGTTTGTTGTTTTGCTTGTGGTGGCTTAGTAAGTTAGCTAGCCATTGAAGTTAGCGAGCCTAGCTCTGCTGGCTAACCAGCTATGTCCCAGCCGCGGCTGCCAGCTGGCTGTTTGTCCGAAAGAAAGTGAGTCGTGTGAGGTGGAGAAAACGGAAAATAGTTTTTCCTTTCATTCATTGCAGGACTCCTTGGAAGGGCTCCGAGCGCCATGTCTCAACTTGTTGACATTCTTTTGTTTACAAGTCCGCGGTGGTTCTCCACCGTACGAAGTTCTGGCTTTTCGACAACACTGTGAACAATAGATTTATCCGGACTTCTCCTCTCTGTCCTCTCTGTCCGGAGACCCTCAGTGTGAGCTGTTCATTTTTACAGCGAAGTACTTTTGACGGTATTGTTTCCGTAGCAGAAGTACTCTGAGTCTCAGAGGGGAAAATCCGTCCCTTTGTTTAATTAAACTTGAGAAATAAACGTTGTCTTTCGTTAATTTAATGTTATCGATGGATGAAAATGTTGTTCGGTCACCAGTGGACCCCCGTCTACAGTGACCAGCACAGAGAGCTGTGAAAAGCGAGTTAACAGCTGATATTTTTCTTCCTGTGTGTGTTTGATCCAGATTGCAAGTTAAACCACTTAAACCACTCGTTTTTCGAAACTGTCCAGAGATCGCCTCGCAGTCAGTTTGGTTTGTTGTCGTTGAGTGAAATGTAATCGTGGTATCATTACTTCGGATTACATTTCTGGTTTTATCTGACTATTATTGATCCAGTGTTACGCAGTTCTGAATGAATGAGCGCAGCAGCGCATGCGCAGGGTCTTTAAAGTTTATAAACAAGGCTTGCATGCAAGAGGGTCACATGACAGCCCTTTACGAAACGGGGACTGAGAGTCCTCAGACAAAGAACAGCGCTTACGACGTGCTGAATCTCACAGATTTGCTTTATGAAACTATCGTTGGTTGCTTTTTTGTTTCAGGAGCGCAACACCGCTGTTTATTACAAGCATATAGCGACTGTTATTACTGCGCTGTTTTAGAGCAGGGCCGAGGTTGCACAATAGCCAGCATGGTTGTTGTTGTTGTTGTTGGAAATGTATGCTTTCCAAAGTAATCTCACAATAACGTTACTAAAATAAAATAATTATATTTTATTGATATGTTTATTGTTTCATTTGTTCGTCAAGCATTAATTCATTCATCCGTGCGTTAATTCATTCATTCTGTGAAACGTGTAACTAGACTGTCATAGTGCCCCAGATACCTTTAACAGTAATTTGTGGTGTATTTCCCATTCATAAAACTTACTTCCTGCGTTACCAGGCCACGTTAATTATTTTAATCTGTTTAAAGCCTGGCCAGGTGACATGGCATAATATGGTGTGGGAAGTGAAGACTCAGTCAGTGCCCCAAAGAGTCCAGAAATCCCAGACACATTGCTCAGGCATGGACGAGGCCTTCGATTTGCTCAAGTGTAACGAGGACCTGCCCTCCTCACCAGGTTGCCCCTCCAGTGACAGCCACATGGAATATGGTAATGCCATGTTACATTTACATACTCTGTTCATTTATGTTTATATCAATATGTAGTTATATATGTTTCTCTGTCTCTGTATAAATGCTCATATGATCTTGCCCTACTTGTTTTACAGATGACCTGCCAGAGCTGCAGGAGGTGCAGGATGACCAGTCGTCCCATGCGGTGTTCCAAGTGACTCCAGGTGTGTCTCATGAGGAGAGGACAGGGCAAGGCAGGAGCCTGCAGTCAGAGAGCAGCTCCTCACACACCAACTGGCTGACAGAGTTGGCCAACATCGCCACCAGCCCCCAGAGTCCCTTGCTGCAGAATGCCCCCCACAACCGGTGAGTAATGTTTAGGATTTTCACAATAAAGATTCTACATGTATATGTCATATATGTTAAGAAATGGTGACTTCAGTTGAATCCATTTTGGGCCACATGAAAAAATGCAGCAATTTTAAGTTAGGCAATTGTAGACCTGCACCATGTTATAATTTTATCAGTCATTTAATTCCTCTTACAGAAGTGTCCTAAAAGTATGCTTCCAGTAGTCAGTCCCATTACCATATTTTTGAAATACCCACTCTTACCCAAGTGATTCATTGTGCTGTGTCTCGTAGGTCCTCTCCTGTGAACATCTTCGCCAGCAGTAACAGTTTACATTCCTATGCCCGGCCTCCTTTGGCCTCCAGCAGCGCTCCCAGCCCTGCTCGCAGCCACATGAGAGAGCGCCGCCGTGTGCGGGTACAGCTTACGGCAAATGTTCAGTCATGAATTTAGATACAGATTTGCAAAACTTAAAAAAATAGTCTTCCCATGTGACTGCTGATCTGTTATGTGTATAATTTTGCTTACTTTAGTTTCTTTTAACTATGACAATTATGTTACATTATATTGTTATGTTATACCTTAGTTTCCATCTTCCATCTGTGATAATTACATCACAGTCATTTGAATATTATTGTAATTGGTCATCTGTGTTGCCGTTTGAACCCATTTTAGGCCAGCAGCGAGTCAGAGTCGGGAATATTCTGCATGTCCTCTCTGTCAGATGATGATGACATGGGGTGGTCCCATTCTTGGCCCTCCACTGTTTGGCACTGCTTTTTGAAAGGTAAAATACTTACATACTTGTTTTGAGGTGGAAAATTGTCCTGGCTTCTGATAAGGCATTTAAGATTAAGGGTGGCTAAGATCTCATAAAAGTATCACACTGTTGTAACAGGCGCAGATAAGGTGTTCCTTCCAGCTGTCTGGGAAAGCCCAGCTGATTTCTGTAACTCCCTCTAATGTGTTAGTTGCACACCAGCCATTTTATGAATGAGCAGTTGAGAGGGCAGTAGTGCGGTAGCACTCTCTGCTGGTACATATGCACCACTACAACAGACAAAGAGCAAAACAAGTTTAGAGCATGGCTCACGGGAGGGGCGCAAGATGTATGGTCTCCACCCTCAGCTTTTGAGGCACAAAAGTTGGCCTTGGCCCACCAGAAAGTTACCCTAATTCCGCCCCCTTACACAAAGAGAGAACAAACATTTGCATATAGTCCATATTATTTATTAAATTAATTTAGTTTAGTTCGTGTATTTTAAGTATTTTCATTATGTAGTATAGTGTTATGTAATAAAATATCTGAAAAAAAACTAGATTTGAAACCTACCTACCTTCTTAATTTGTTTATTGCTTTGTTGTTTTGGCCCTCAGACCACTACAAATATTGCATTATTGCCCCCCTCCCCCAAATGCTCTAGTTAAATTACAAGAACCCACAAATATTTAAGATTCAGTTTATTTTCATTGACAAAATTGGAGTTTCTCTGTGTCATATGTAAAGATCTATACATACATTATATGAAAGGCCTTTGCCGTTGTCTTGCTTCTGTAGGCACACGTCTGCGCTTCCACAAAGGGCCAAATGTGGAGTGGCAGGATGTAGAGGACCTGGCTGAGTCAGAGGATGAGTCCGATGATGAAGGAGGCATGCACTTCAGTCCCATTAAGGTAATATAGTACTTCATATGAATTATGTCATTCTTGATAGTATCCAGTGACAACACGGAAGCTAATAATGAGCTATCTCTGTTGGAATCAGTCATCTTCACCTTAAATAGATGACCAAGCCACGCTCATTTTAAAGTGTGCTCTGCCTCTGAGTCCACTGTACAGTGGATCGAGATGGTGTAGTTGTTTGCGTAATTTTAATGAATGTTGTGTTGCAGCTGACCTCAGGAACACTTAATCTTACTTTGCAGAATTATGGATCTGAGGGGTTGAAGCTTGTGGCCCTGGAGGAGACTGTGTCTTTTGGTCAGTCTGTTCTGAAATTAACTTTTGACCCCGGTTCTCCAGAGGCTGGACTTATAACTGCTGAGTGCCAATTGGATCATCCATTTTATGTGAGGAATAAAGGTAAACAAATGCAATTGGTGTCAAAATTATGACTTATAACTGATTTTTTCAAAGATTTTTTGCAAATACGTACCCTAAGTTAACAAACACTGTAACATTGGAAAGACTATAGACTTTAATGAGTGTGTGTGTATGTGTTGTAGGGTGGTCCTCCTTTTATCCGAGCCTTACTGTGGTGCAGCACGGCATCCCTTGTTATGAAATGCAGATTGGTGATTTGTGTCTGCCACCAGGACACCGTGATGCCATCAACTGTGACGACTCGACTGTTTTTGACACCTTCAGGAGGTGAAAAACTGTTTTTTGACTGCATTTTAGTTGTACAATATGTACAATGTAAGGATAATAGTAGTTGTACAAATGCTGTCTTATAAACAATAAGTTAGAAGTATTTAGAAGTGTGTGTGTGTTTGTGTGTGTGTGTGAGTGTGTATGTGTGTATATATATATATATATACACAACATGATACTTTGTGCAGATGGCTAAGGATTGCAGTTCTTTAAAGTGTGCGGTATGCATTTCACCCCACAGTTACGATTTTACCCCTCTGGACTCCTCTGCTGTGTATGTGCTGAGCAGTATGGCACGCCAGAGAAGAGCCTCGCAGTCTAGTGGGGGCACAGTGAGCCCAGACTGTGACAAACTGGAGCGATCTGGCTCCTCCCACCACTCCTCTAGTAGCAAATCACAGCGTAGCCACTCCTCAGGGAGCAGTGGAGCCACACCCACCAAATGCAAACGGCCAATGAACGCTTTCATGCTTTTTGCTAAAAAGTATCGAGTGGAGTACACACAAATGTATCCTGGAAAGGATAACAGGTAAGAATGTGTCAACAGTAGTAAAATATTATTTGTGAACTTATTTAACATATCCAGTTAATTTAGAAAACAAGCAAGTCAAGCATTTCTAAAACTGCAAAGGCTCCTTGACTGTTCATATCTCTAAACTGAATGCATGCATTATAAGATTCAAATGTGATGATTGATTTTTTTGGTAGCAATGTTCATTGTAAGACCAGTAAAAGGAATACTATACTTGTGCAAATGCTAGTATTGATCTGTATTTTGTTTTATAAAGCAGCAGCTCATATTTATTATCCTGACTTACAAACTGAAAAATCTACTGACACCAATAAAAACCTGTTTGCCTCTGTTTGCCTCCAGAGCCATTAGTGTGATTCTGGGTGATAAGTGGAAGAAGATGAAGAACGAGGAGAGGAGGATGTACACCATGGAGGCTAAAGCGCTGGCTGAGGAGCAGAAACGCCTCAACCCTGACTGCTGGAAGCGCAAGAGAACCAACTCGGTGAACACCTCTATTGCACTATCCTTTTTGAAATAACAAGATAAAGTGATCTACTGATTTAGTTGTTAGAGTACTTAAATATAGCTCTCAGTGGACAAAATGGACAAAAGCAGAGGTATTCTTCCGTTTTCATTTGATTTTTTAAAATGAAACATGAAAATTTGCATTTAGCTATATATTAATAATCTAACTGTTTAGATTTAACTTGTAGTTAACCCCACAGCTACCTGAGTACAAAAAGCCTACACAAGTGAAGAGATCAAAAGCTCTCGACACAGTCCTGGAGAGTTTGGTGATCAAATATATCTATAAATCTATCTAATATTGCTCAACTCTTCAGTTCAATAGCAGATGTAGCTGGTGTATTAGAGTAGGGAAATCACCAAACTGCCCAGGACTCCAGACCTCTAGGACCAGAGCTGGACACTCTTTATATAGATGTAAAATCTTAGTGGTATGAAGTGTTGCTATTTGTTTATTTTTTTATTTTTTTGTCTTCTCAGGGCTCTCAGCAGAACTAGCCTGAGGAGCGTCGCAGACTTATAAAACTGGACAGAGAGAAACCGACCTATAGACTCCACCTATCTTGCCTTCACCTATAAGAGTGATGGGGCTTAACTGTGATGCTAAAAAAAAAAAGAAATAAAAAAAGAAATAAAGTGATACAACTTCAAGTAAAAGGAGATAAATGAGGTAAATAAGATATAAACAATATAAAAACATATAATCTAGTAAACTAACAGTGCTTATATTTTTTCTTGTCTTTTCAAAAATTATGGAAATGCCTTATTCTTCCAAAGTAAGAAAACGCTCAGTTCTTCTTTCAGGTAATTTCATATTTCTAGGCTTGAAAGGTGAGACCCTGTGGTGCTATTTTAGTGAGGGCGAAGGAGCAGTATATATGAAAAACAAAGTCTATTTTTAAATGTAAAAAGGGGAATTTTAGATGTTAGCTAGCTTGTTTTCAGCTGTTCATATTAATTATATTTGTATAACTCAATATTGCACAGACTTGATGTATTGCAAATGGACGAAAACTGTTGAATTTCATATTCGTCAGTGATCTGGGAAGGGTTTTATTCTGTAGACACCTATCCAGCCTAGACCATATACTGTGTGTGTGTGTGTGTGTGTGTGTGTGTGTGTGTGTGTGTGTGTGTGTGTGTGTGTATGTGTGTGTGTATGTGTGTGTGTGTGTGTGTGTGTGTGTGTGTGTGTGTATGTGTGTTTGTTTGTTTATGTTTGTCTGTGAGAGAGAGAGAGCAAGTGAGAGAGAGAGTGAGCGAGCGAGCGAGCAAGTGTGAGTATGTTTGTGCACCATCTAACCGGCCATATTACAGTGTATATCAGGCTACTACACACACACACACACACTCATAGACACACACACACTCAGACGAATACATTTACACACAGAGACACATTCTCTCTCACACAGCACTTCAGGGCCATGCCTTCACTGTAAGTGTTTTTGTTTTTGCACTTTATATACATACATAACCTTATACAACCAGTAAATGTATACAAGCTGAAAATTGTGTATAAAATTATATATATCTTGCTAAGATATATTCTCTGACACAATCATGGCCAAACTGTATAGGTTGTTTTGTGCTTTGCAGGGTTGCCATTGCATTGAAAAAAAATATGAAAAAGTAATTAAAAAAATGTTGTTGATAATGTACAGGTCCACGTTCCCATCCAGTTCTTGCACAAAATTATTCTTGTATCATATTATAAATAAAAATTTTAAACTTTCTGTCTGTTCATTTTTTGCTTTGCTTTGTTGCCATTTATTATCACCAAGCCACAGTCATTCAACATACTACTATAAGACAGTGAGCAATAACCCTTTGCAACATTCTTGTAACCATGGTAAAAAACCATTAGGGCTGTGCCTTCAACATACGGTGGTACTATGAGAGGAGACTGTGGTTGAGGGAGAGGAGAGAACTCTGAGAATTTGGCCTGGAGTTTCAGGCAGCCTCTGCTTGGAGCTAGGAGGCTGAACCCACAGTGGTAGCACTGTAAAAACTTTGTGATGGGAAAATGAAGGTAGAGATGGGAATTTATAGGGTATTATACTGGAAGGAGGAGGGGTTTCAGTCGTGGTCCTCCCCTGAATTTCAGTTTGTCCGTAACCCCATATGGTGTTAAAAGCTGCATGTTGTGTAAGACCAAATTTCCTTGCTTTCTCATGCATTTTATGTAATGTGTAAACATAGTCAAAGTTACAAAATGTACCATTCAGCACCCAGTCCATTTAGTACATATCGTCACTGTCCAAAAAAAATGACACAAGTATCTCCAAAACAGTAACTTTACAGGAAAACGCAAAACGTTTTTAACTTTTAATGTAGGTGAACGTAAAAAGATTTTATTCCAATTCATGTTGTCCATTCATCATGAACTTTTCACACAACATAAAGGACAGCGACTGCATTCAAATAGTGTAAAAAAAAAGGAAAGGAAATCTCTATTGGGGAAAAGCATGGCAAATTAAGCTGCAAAAACAGTCTGTTTTGAATGAATAGTTTTGTGATGTCACAAAAAAGTATTTGCATACCGACCTATACAGCCTACAGTTTAGTGCATTCATGTTGAAGTTGTAAAGGGTGAAACTGCTGTTTCCAAGAGACACAATATAGGGCAGCCAATGAGAATAGAAAAAAGTTTTAAAGACACAGTAACAAAAACAAAGAAAAAAAGAGGTTGGAAATGGTTATGCAAATATGTGACTGTTTTTAGTACATAAAACCAAACAAAAATAGTTTTCTGGGAAATAATACACAAGCAAACAAGCAAAATATAGGCTATGGCTCTTTAAGGAAAATTTTACCATTCCATCCTGTTATCAGTTGGACTACAAGCACATTATTCTTCATTCCTCTCAGCTAATTCTAACAATAGATTCACAATAAGATAGTGGTGTGTGTGTGTGTGTGTGTGGTGTGTGTGTGTGTGTGTGTGCTTAGCTGTATTTCCTCTCTCCTCAGTGATGTCAGCATCTTTTGATCTGCTGTGCAGTGTAAGGGTCGGGGCTGTCACTCTCATTAGTGTGGTGACCGTTTCCACAGGAACTTCAACACATCAAAACAAATATGCACATAGAGAATCTAATCAGTGTAAGGCTCTGAGGAGCTGGGGGGCCTTCTGTTGGGCTCACTGTGCTTTGAAGGCTTTAATTAAATCTTTACCCCGCAGTAGACCTCTCTCTAAAGAACAAAAGTCCACCAATTAAAAATGAAGTAAGTCACGGAGGGGGAATTGTTCAGCACAAAGGCTTTCATTTAACATCGGCAGGTTCCTTTTATTCACATGGCACAAAACCAGTCTTCAGAGAAACAGTCGCATCAATACTCAGAGTTTCAGAAGCTGTACAGTTCTCTGTGTCTGCAGCCACACACCACCCTCAGCTGGCCTGACGGGAGACCATCAAGCAATATAAAGGATGCCACCTTTTTTGCCCGAAACCTTTTTTCTTCATGTTAACATGACTGAACAACCCCTGTGCCGGCTGAGTGGACAGGAGTCAAATTAAAATCGAGATGAATTCAGTGCTCCTGCCTTCAGCTTCTCTTTGTGCTACACCATCATGGCTGCCAGGGGGCGCTACAACAACACTTTCTCTGACTGTGTTTGAGGCTGGAAATCAAGCAGTCCATATTTTATCTACTGTCTAAGTAGTTGCTGGTAAAACTAGCACTGCATGAGGAGTTTCAGGAGTTTGCAGTGTGAGGCGTGTGAAAATGTTAACACAGTCATTTGGAACTGGCAGCACGTTTATGTAATCAAGCGGAAAACACTGAAAGACAGAAGCTGAACACTCAATAGGGTTTTTTGGTAAAGAAAATAGTTATATATAGAACCATGAACACTCAAAGAACCCTTTGCATGATTAAATGGTTCTTTGCATCATGAACAGGCTCTTCAGATTGATGGAGAATGTGATGTAGATGGTTCAATAAAGAATCTTTTTGAAAATGATACTATGTAGCACCCAAAAGGGTTCCTCTATTGTTACAATGTCAAGCTTGTAATAATAGAAAAACCCTCTCGGGTGCCACATAGAACCACTTTCGAAAAGGTTTTATATAGAACCATCTATACCACATTCATACACATTTTCCATTAATCTGAAGAACCCTTTCATGATGCAAAGAACCTTTCAATCAAGCAAATTTCTTTCTTTGAGTGTTCATGGTTCTATATATAACCTATTTCTTTACCAAAGAACCCCTGAAGAACCATCTTTCTTAGGAGTGAAATGTTTAGACTAGGGGTGAGCGAGAACACTCATTTTCTTTTCCTTCTGATACAAATATCAAGTAACATCAAGGCTAGAGTTCCCACATGGATACTGCCAAATGTCTTTTGGGGAATTCTTCGTGATTTCTACAGTGAAAAGTAGTAAATCATCAAAAATGACATACCTTCAATTCCAGGAAGCCCTTAGGGAAAATTCACATGTATTTTACATGTGAAGTGTGCAGAAACCATGTGTTAACAAGTAATCACGCATTTTTTCACATGTAGACATTTTCATGTGTGATCACATATTTTTCACATGTGAACACAAGTTTCTCCACATGGGATAATACATTTTTAACATGTGTGCAAAAACCACATGAAATTCATGTGACTTTTTTGTATGGGAAGTTGGGACAATATGTGAAAAGCAAGTAAAAACAGAAAGCGGTGAACTGTAAATCCACTTTGACCTGTTATGTAAATGAAAAGAGTACAAAGACAAGGTATTTATGTTTAAACACAGCAACTTAAAATGAATGTTCAAATGAAATTCAAATATGAAATTCATATGAATTTTTCTAAGGGCAAGTTCCAGAAAAGTTGTCATGGGGAAATTTAAGACTAGGTACATTGTGAAATATTGAAAAAAAAAATCTTGAAAGGTTATTCAGTCATGCTTGGGCATAAAAGGACCATTCAGGAAAGGCCTCATCCTGTATGGGTAAGGAGAAACCTCTATGTGTAGGAAAAAGCCTAAAACTGTAACTGAATGCCTGTGACCTTCGACTCCTCAGACCGGCATGCTTCAATGATGGATATCACCGCATGGGCTCAGAAATACTTCGACAAACCGCCATCAGTAAACACAGTTCATCGCTGTATCCACAAATGTCAGTTAAGACTGTACTATGCACGGTGGAAATCCTATGTCAACAGTGTTCAAAAACACTGCCGACGTTTCTGGGCTAAAGCTCATCTTAAATGGACTGATGCACAGTGGAAACAGGAATTGTCATCTGACGAGTCAACCCTTCCGACTGTTTATCAAAATAATGGACATTATGTTCACTGGTCCAAAAATGTAAAGGACAATCCAAATTGCTGCCAGGGCTACAGGGTCTGTCATGGTATGGGGGGCGTTGGCGCCCATGGCTTTTAAAACTGGATCAGTTGGTGTCTTCTTTTCCCAAACAGTTATTTAGTGCTGAAATGTAATGTTGCACACTGGTAAATATGATCCTGTCCTGACTTTTTGGAATGTGTTGCAGGCATTAAATTTGTAATGAGTGTATAAAAAGCAATAAAGTTCATAAGGCAAACCTCAAATATTGTGTTTTTTTTTTACTGTTTTCTATTTTAATACAGGTCAAACAAAATTTGCTAATCACTGCTTTCTGTTTTTATTAGCATTTCACATACTGTTCCAACTGAGAGTGAGGTTTGTAATACTAGTGCGGAACCAGTCCTTGCACAAAGACACATTTAGCAAAGTAATTGTGTTTTTTGAGGAAGAATTCCAATAGCACTCAAGTAAAGTACTTAAGTATAATTACTCAAATATTTTCAACCCCTGCCTACACATTTATTTGGTACAATAATTTTTTCACTTTTTCACTATCAAAGACATTTACACATTTAGTTTTATTAAAAAACACAGATATTTAGTTTTCTGCTTAACTTAAATGACCAAGGCCCACTATTGGGCCCAAAGTTTTATTACACACTTCAATAACCTAAGAATAGCTCAGCCAGTTTGCACTGAAGTCCCTGTAGTTACTGAATAATAAGGCTTAGTATGTATTAAGCCGTCTGCCCTGCGATGGACTGGCGACCTGTCCAGGGTGTATCCTGTCTTCCGCCCAATGACAGCTGGGATAGGCTCCAGCACCCCACCGCGACCCAGAAGGATAAGCGGTTTAGATGATGGATGGATGGATGGACGTAATAAGCCTGAGATTTTAAGGAGTTAAAAAAAAACTTTTAATCTTTATTGTTGTGCAAGACTTGATTCTCAAAAAGAAGCGCCAGAATTGGAAGCATCGATCCGCCCACCCCTAGTTTAAACACATGAGGGCACCTCGCTGGTATGAAACTCCATCAGACCCAGAATATTTAGGAACAAGGATTAGCCAGAGCCGTTCCCAATCTCAGTCCTGGGGACCCATGTCCCTGCACAATTTAGTGTTTTCCATGGTCTAACACACCTGATTGGGCTTATCAGCAAATTACCAATGCCTTTAGGACTTGAATGAAGTGCATTAGCGGAGAGAAAATATGAAAGTAGGGCTGGCTTTTATTGGATAACAGGAGCAGAAACAGTGCAATAATGTCATGTATTATGTGGTCTGAGAAGAATGTTGCCAGCTTTTAGAGCAGTGCACCATAATTAGATCAACTGAAAACAAAGCATGCCATACAATGTAGTGTCAATGGCCTGCATTTTGAGAGTAAAGAACCAAAGAAACCTGGGGTTCATACCTTAAACAACCCTAAAACAACCTCCTCATGAAATCTGAATGATCTCTGTAGAGTGAACCCTCTGTGGTGCATTTTAAGACAGACACTAAAATCTGTTCAGCCCCTAAACAAATAACGGAGAGAAGCTGCGGTATAAAGTGTGCTCTTAAAAATAAAGACGCCAAAAATGGTCATGCTATAAAAGAACCACTTTTGGTTCCTTAAAATAACCTTCAAATGGATAATGAAATGTTTCATAATGTGAGTGTGAAGAACCTATTTAAAGTTTAAAGAATCTACACATAATGTAAAGGTTTGAAACCAATTAAAGGTGATTCCTAGAACCACATGTCCAATCTAAGAACCATTTAGGAACCATTATTTTTAAGAGTGTGATAATCTGTGCACCAGCATCACTTCCTACATATTTTTATAGAAAAATTCCACTCATTTTTCAAAATGTCTGCACAAGTCTGTCACTGAGATGTAAACAAAGTGATTCAGAGTATTTCACTGTGAAATGGCGCATTGCATAGAAACTTACTGATGATAGGAACCAGGAGTTTTGATATCTACAACACAATATAGGCATTTTCTTTACACGTGTCTTCAGAGTTTTGCATATAATGTTAATAGTGATAAATTAGTGGTAAATTGAAAAAAAATGTTCTGCTTTACAACAACCTATATGTACCTTTTAAAAATGTTTTTGGCCAAAACTGTTGTAAAACAATGTCTCAGATATCAGGCAGCATATTCATTACCATTTTATGCAATAGTTTTCTATGAGGTAGCTTTAAAGGCATTGAACTTCTTCAGACGTCTGGTTTCCAATCACCACCACAATGAACAATTCTGATTCAGTAAGTTTCTCTAGACTGGAGCATTTCACACCAAACCACGCTGAATGACTTTGTTTAGAACTTAAAGATTCAACTAAGCAGAATTTAAAAAAACTGTGGAATTCCTGTTGAAGTGCTGTGTAACCTCTGAATAACAAACCCATGTACACACACACACATACACGCTGTGTGTCCCCTGTAGCCTGTGCAGTTGTGCCGTGTTGGCTGTGGCAGTGGCCGGCTCATGTTTATGCATGGTCAGGGTCCTGGAGCTGCTCAGAGCTCAGGAAGGGCACACACTGAGCTCCACATGTACGATGCAAGTCCCACTGTTATTCCTGCATCCTTAATACAGACAGCCCAAGGTTTCAGTGCTGATGTGAATGAGCAGCTATTAGCTGAATAACTTATGTGAAGAAAGCATGATGTAAAAAAAAAATCAGTTCTTTATGTTTAGTTTTTTTATGTGAACACTAATAGTGTGAAATACAATTGAAGTGGTGCAAGAATTCATATAAGCTGAAATTGCACTGTGTTGCTCTTACATCAATGTCATAATTCCATTTTTAAATTTGATCAATATTTGATAAGGCCAGCAGCGCTTTATTTTGCATCAAAATTTCATGATGAATGGGTCAATAGAAATGGTCTAAAATGAATTGGAATGAAATGCCTTTTTGTTAACTTATGTTAAATGTTAATACAGTTTTCTTTTGCTGAAAAGTTGCCATTTTGGTGATATAAGCCTTTGAATTAATGAACATGTTACTTCAACATACTGACCATACTGACCAGCTATTAATACAATGATGCGCTGCCAAGACAGTCTGCTGATTGGCTGTGTTAGGAGGTGTTTTTTACCCTATCAGCATTTAGGCTATGCTCAGTAATTCTCAGAGCACTTAAGTTACTTTCATTCGACAGTCATTTCAGAGAGACGCAGCTAGCTTTCATTATGTATCTGGTCTTTTGAGAGGAGCAATTTGGGGAACAAATGAATAATGAAATGAACAATTAAGGACAGAGGGAGAGAGAGTGTTAGAGAGGGAAATGTCAGCGGGTGCACCCACCTAATCAGAGCCTGCATCTGCACCTAGACTGCTTCGTTAGGAACAATTAGGCTGCAATAATGGAGAGAGAGACAGTGGACAGACTCTATGTGCCCTGCCTAGCAATGATGGAGGGAGAGAGAGAGAGAGAGTGTGTGTGTGTGTGATGAGTGTTGTACGTTTATTGCATGTGTAGGCAATGAAGATTTATATTTTTTAATTGTGCCGATTGTTCTCTAGCCAATACGTTCTACTGAACTATCTGGACGATTATATTTCAGACATTGACAAAAACAGGGACCTTTTTTTCTTTTTTGGACAGCAACAATATATTTAACAGAAAATTGTGGAAGAAATGTGAAATTTTATAAGTATCTAGTGTGTCCACTCTGTGCCTTTATTACAGCTTACATTATTTTCAGGAGACTTCCTTTCAGTTTTTTAAAGAAATCTGCAGCGAGATTTTTCACACCTCCAAAGTTCAGTCTTAGAAGTTGCTTACATTTTCTGCTTCTCCCGATCCAAATAATCCCAAACACATTCCATGATGTTGAGGTCTGGACTCTGGGGTGGTCAGTACATTGGGTCTCATTCACCAACCGTTCTTAAGAAGAAATTTCTTCTCAAAACTTCTGCAGTTCGCACGAAGATTCTGACATTCACTAATGTTTTCTAAGTTGGGATTTGTTCTAAGGTTAGAAGAGGTAAGTTTCTTAGTAACGTTCTCAAGAACAACTTTGAGATAAAACTTATAAAGATATTGGAGAATGAGGCCCATTGTTTGGAGAACACCAAATATTATTTTTTTTTCTTTTTCTATTATCTTTTCTCAGCTTCCTGACAGTTACACATCCATTCAGGATGAGTTGTCGTCTCACATTTCTCTCGATGATGAAGGCTTTAAGTACTGTTTACCTGACAGTGACAGTTTTGAAGGTCTACTAGGTCTTGCACAGTTGTTTGGAGTCTCAGTTTCTTTACATCTTTTAATATTTTTTTAAAGTCCGTTTGGAAACCCCTGTTTCTTTTTCACTTATTTTCCTTTTAATTTCTTGTTCATTATGTAAGTTAATCTTATATTTATCTTATATCTCCTCAGATATGTCTACTGAAAAATGGATGACTTGTATTTAATGGTTGTATCACCTGAAAATTAAATAAATGAAGAGCTGTCTCTGACTTTTGTGCAGTACTGTATATTTAAAATATAAAAATGAATATATTGTACTACATTTTAAATATACTACTTTTCATATGCAAATGCATTGTTTACATACAACAAACAAAAAACTGATTTGCATGTTTATAGAAGGTCACAGAAAAGTAATAGCTAACAGAAACAAATAGAATTCAGATTAAAGGAGAACTCCACCGATTTTACAAACATTTTTCATAACTACATGGTTAAGATGTAAATAAAGTAATTCAGAGTGGTTTGGTGTGAAAAGCTCCTTTCTAGAGAAATTTATGAAGTCAGGATTGTTCACAGTGGTGGTGATAGGAAGCAGACATCTGAAGCATTAAGTGCCTCCTAAAGCTCCCTCACAGAAAGTTATTATACAGAATTACACTTATAGATGCCCTGCCTGATGCCTGAGACATTGATTTATGATGATTATGAGTTTTGAGAGAAGGCTTTGGCCTGAAATGTATTTTTAAGATACATTCAGTGTGGAAAAGCATGTACAGGGAATTCTGCTTCCTATCACCACCACCATAAAGACAATCCAAATCTGAGTACATTTCTCCACAATGCACCATTTCACATAAAAAAAACTCTCCTTTGACTGGCACTGAATGCATTCCACCTAAAAAGATTTATTCTTTCTTACAGTCCCTTCATTACTGCGATAATAAAAGCAGATTCAATTTTACCAACATTGCAAAGCTGTATATTCACAGCAATTATTATTTTTGTAGGCAACTGATTCCAGCAAGAATTCAGGCAATACATTTAAACTAAAATGAAACAAAATAATGCAAATATAATGAAAAGCCTGACACCAAGACTTCCTCTAGTGTGATCATCTCAGCCTCAAAGGCTTCAATTATAATCCTCAAAATGTTAGCACCGGTGCCTGGCACACTAACCCAGAGAGAGGAGCTTTGTCTCCCTCCTCTCGCTCTCACTGTACACTCTATAATCAAGCCAGCACTATTACAACCCAGCTCTACTGACATTTCAGAGATACAGCAGGGTCAGAAAAGACTGTCTGAGAGAGAGAGAGAGAGAGAGAGAGAGAGAGAGAGAGAGTTTTGAACATAACCAGTGGGGTCAAAGGTTACAGTGGATAATGAGACCAAAAAAGAACAAAACCTTCAGCTGGGCCACTGCAGAGAGGAGATAAAAAACTCAAAAGGTTGATCTTTCTCTCTCTCTCACTCTGTCTCTCTCTCTCTCTCTCTCTCTCTCTCTCTCTCTCTCTCTCTCTCTCTCTCTCTCTCTCTCTCTCTCTCTCTCTCTCTCTCTCTCCTGTCCTTCTTTCTCCTTCATATCCTTTATATCTTCTTTTTCTCTGTCTCCTTATGGACCTGCGGACAGTGAAACTGAAATAAAACAGCTTTCATCATCTGTGCAAGTGCATGTAAGGTTGAGAAAAATACACTGAAGAAGTCATTTGTGGGTTTCAGACAATTGATCTGCAAAAAGAAAACATGATAAGAGTCTTAACAGCTGTTAAAGACAGGAAAAAGCTCAGAAAATGGAAGGTATTAAACTGCCAGTATGTGAAATGTGACAATTAGTTAAATGCCAATTTGTCAGCTTAATTGGATATTTAATTTATCCCAGATTTACTCCCCATCACCTCTCATTTGTCCTCTGAACAGAAGCATCCAAACCGCTGAACTGCAAAGTCCCTGAGTTTTGCTCATATTTTTCACTTAATATAAATGGCAGATTGTTGACATTTCACTCTGGGAGCAGCAGCCAAATCATTAAACAAATTCTTCCAGGTTACACAGGACTGTGTTTACATCACGCATTGCTGCACTAATGTATTCCCCAATTTAAACATAAGTCAGACAAAATAAGCCCATGACCTACAGCGGTAAACAAGGTCAGCTTCAAATGCACCTTTTCTTAAGGCCATGCAGAAGATGGTGCCTTGTGATACGACTGCAATACAATTACTTTCCATTAGCTTTAAGAGTACCGGTGCCACAGGCCATGAACACGGCTGTTTCGTACCCCTCGTCATTGCCTGCCTGTCATTGTCAGAGAAGAGGAAACATGATTTCATCAACCATGAGTATATATAGACAGTGTATTGATGTCTTGTCATTGGTAATTGACCAGTGGAAAAAACTCATTATGCTGATATTGTTGACCTCGCTCATGTGTCTGTTTATCTCACCTTCCTGTTGTTGTGATCATTCAAACTGACAAGAAAATCTGCTAAGATTAGATCAGAAACGAGGGCTGATGGACAAGTGATGGATAGGTGAATGACTAGGAGAGATAGTGCACACCAATCGAACGCAGTAGTTGTCAAAAAAGGGCAAAGTCAAGGAAAAAAACAGAAAGAATGAGAAGAAAAGAGTTATTGAGCATTCCAAGCAGTCATCATAAAGAACAGTACACAAGGGGGGTTCTTAAGGGCTCTTTAGTGAGCAACGATTATATATAGTATGTTTGTAAATTAAATGGTTCTTTTTATGTGTGCCTTTCTAAGTATGCTACAGTCTCTATTTTCTCGATTGTATCAATTATTATTATTATTATTATTATTATTATTATTATTATTATTATCTCTCTAATAGATTTCCTGTGATATATAGCTCTGTAAAGAGATGGTTTGGGGAAAAATAAATGTATACAAATTTCTCCTTTCCCCAAACATAGTCAATCAGCCAAGTGGACCTATGAGGCTAATGCAACAAACATCAGTTATTAAGGCTATTATATTAATCCTGAAGCTCCAGTGTAAAACTAACTAAGCAAACTTCAGACACCAAGCCTGTCTTGGTTAATTGTAAACTGCGTATTTTTTTAAAATAACCTTTTAAAAAGGATTCTATCTACAGTACTGTGTAAAAATCAGGGACCACTCTTCACTTATTTAATTTCCAGTCAAAATGGCCATAAAGTATCTCATTCATTTCTCATATTTCTGGGATGATAATCCATTTGCATAATAAAGGGGAAAATAAAAAACACTTGGAAGAACAAGTTTCAAGAGAAAAATCAAGTTCCACTCTTTCTTCAGATCTGAAAAAGATCCACAGGTGTTTCTATCCATCCTTCCACTGTGAGAAGACAACGCAACACTATGAGTCTGAAAGGATGTGTAGCTGTCAGGAAGTAGAGAAAAGGTAATAAAAAAAAGAAAAAAAAAGAAAATGTGGTGTTCTCAGAACAATGGAGTCCAAACAATGGGATTGAACAATGAACAATGGGATTATTTGGATCGTGAGAAGCAGAAAATGCAACAAACTTTTAAAACTGGTCTTTGGAAGTATGGAAAAATATTCCTGCAGATTTCTGGAGACAGAAAGCAAGTCTCCTGAAAAGAATAGACGCTGTAGTAAAGTGAAAAGAGTGGATACAATACTGAAAAAAATATATATTTATTTATTAATCCTTTTTGTCCTGATGCTGAAAAATGAAGGTCTTGTACTTAATGGCTGTTAGACTGAATCCTAAATAAATGAAGGGTGGTCTCTGACTTTTGCCCTATACTGTAGTAAGGCTATATTTACAAGTCATGAATGTTTTTTTGGTACTATATACAGCACTTTCGCTAAGAGCATATTTAGAGCCACATTTTCCATTTTTACACACACTGTGACCGAGGACAGGATGCCGTCAACAATGTGTTTAACATTCAGCTGAGAAAGCACAGAGACCAGCGACTGAATAAGAATTAAAACTGAATTGTTGAAGTGACTGTGCTCGCAGCCAATGAATCACCACTTACACAATACACCCTCATTCACACAAATCATCTGTTGCAGTACACAAAGCAATGAGCTGGTAAAGGTAAGAGTGACCTAATTCAGCTAGAATGTCACAGCTAGAATATGTTCAGCCGTCTCAGGGCAAAGGGAATTTTTTCCTCTCTTTTTTTTTGTTTACATTTGCTTCCAGACACAACAGTACATCTTCCCTATGTTTTGTCTGTTTGGAACACTGATGTTTTTGTTAATTCCTGGCACAGAAACCTTGATTAATTACATTCCTCCAGCCAATATTTATACGTTTCTACATCATTTCTTACTTCAGCGTATTTAGTCATTCTCGCTGGATGTCCTTGTCCCTTTGGCACAATATCTGTCACGCACAAATCAGTGCTGATGAGAAGCTGCATGTGCTAGTGTCATAATTTATGGCCTTGGCTAGTCTGTCATGGCATTGGGATTGCATGGCGAAGGTTATTAATGTTGCGCAAATGGACACATACATCATTAGGCAACCATCACAGAGGACGCTGGGGATAGGCTGCTTCTAAACTCAGAGCTAATAAGAACATGAGCATGAGACAGCAGCCTGGCTGTAAAAGGAAAACAAAAGAAGGTAGGGGGAAGAAAAGACCGGAGGTGGACGAAGAATAAAAGAAATTTAAGAAAAGGCCCAGACGCGTGTTCTGAATGTTTTTGTCTATAGGCTATAGGCGGAAATGCTGACTCAGTGCTGGCAGGAAATGGAATCTTTTTCCTCAGAGTTTACAATGTACTTTATGGCTGCTTTAGATGAAAGCATATACACCATAAAGAACTCAGTGTTCAAGAGGCCTTTTATAAACTTCACTTCTGAAAAGTCCTTAAAGAGCATGGAATGCAGATGCACTAGCTAAGCATTTTCTTCCATTTTTTATTAGGTATACTGTTTCTTGTATAGTTAATGTAACATCTCTAATTGCAATTATTTGATTGCCTAAACAGCAGAAAATGCAAGCTGAAACCAAAACAGAGCATTCTTGCACAGGGTTTTACTGTTTTTTAAAGTCTGTGATGATGTCTTCTTTCTTGCTGCTCCTCCAGAAACGTGTGTGGCTGATATTATGCAGTGTTAATTGCTGCGTGACTGCTGCAAAGTGAGCCACATATCATCCTGTTTCACATAAACAGTTTCCACAAAGGCCATAAACACAGCAAGCCGAGGAGTTTATATACCCACGCCCGGGCCCACAGTTTATCTTGCGGACAGGCTGCATGGACGTACGTATTTGCAGATTGATGGTGCACCCTCAGCATCATTTTATGGGCTCCGTCCAAGCCTGTTGGAGGAATGAATCACTGGGGCCTATGTGCAATCATTTCACACTGAGCCACTGCCACAGCACCACGGAGAACCCAGCCTTTATCAAGCACGCTGCGAGAAGGATGGCAGCAAGACCGCACTCGCGCTCGTGTTTTAATTCGTGAAATCCGACATAGTGAGTTGTGGATTTTGAGAAAATCAATTTACACCTGTTATGAGGAGGGTGTTGATAAGCAGAACTGAATTTGCAATCAGCACGGTCTGTAATATTACATCAGAGAGAATAACTAAGGAGAGTCTTACAAAAGAAGAAATTAGAGTCACAAAAACTGTTGGAAAGTGTTAACTGTCCAACCCAAATATGTGAAGCACTCAGCTCCATCTCAGAGTGTCCTGAGCTCCATGTCAGTGTGTGCATGCGCTGAGGGAGGAGACAGACAAATTCTACATCCTTGTTAGGTTATTTAAATGAGCTGTGCAGACAAATAGACACACTGCAGGGTTGCAGTGTGTGCATACGTGTGCGGATGTACTGGGGGAGCTAGCCAGAGTAAACGTGAGCTCTGCTGTTGCCTCTGCTTCACTTCACAAACACTCTTGCTCTCCATGTTCAGAATACTAATGGCGCCCTGCCGCTCTGGAACAGCAAAGGGCAACGCGGTATTAATCACGGCCTAGCACCTTCCCCACCAAGGCCTGTGCCACACCGTGCAGCCCCCAAATAGCAGTGCAGGCAGCTAGGGGTGAATGCTTTTACCTGTCCTTGCCCTGCATTTAAGAGAAATACCTCCAACCAACCTCAGGGAAATGCCAGGCACAAGAGAGCAGGTTTCTCCAGAACCAGTTTGTTCCTGGACTGACAAAAGGTTAAATGGAGGTTGAAACTGCTTTATATGTTCAGTACTAGGTTTAATCTGTGAATGTTTTTGTTTGGAACATCTAAAAAGGTTAAATGAAGACTGGAAGTGCTTTTTAAGCTCAGTACTAGGTTTAATATACCTTTTTAAGCTCAGTACTGCCCACAGACCATCTGATATACAGTCATATGCAAAAGTTTGAATACCCCTGGTCAAATTACATGTTCTGTTGATTTGTGAAAACATAACAGGAACATGTCTGCAGGAATAAACTTAGTTATGGCATTTTTATACTGAAAAGTTTAGTGCATAATTTATATTTATTTGCTGATTTTTATTTATTGGGCACATTTGTTTTTTTCAGTATGTCATATTCAGAAAATAAACAGTAATTGTGTATTAAAATATGCAGAAGTGTGTCCTCTGTAGAGGATGTGTTCACTTAGTAGAAAATCAACAAAGCATAATTTGACCAGGGTGCCAAAACTTTTGCATACAACTGTACATTAAAATGGCCACAATGAATGAATGAATGTCATCAATTACACTCTGATTGGCTATTAGTGAGCTTTCTGGAGCAAGAAATAGTTGCTGGACATGGTGGATTGAAAAATGTTTAGTTACGTTTAAAATGTAACAAAAGTACTTTAAGGAGTTTTCTTTAAACCTAACAAATGAGATATCATTTTCTGATGCATAACACTTTGTTTCATGTGGGTCTGTTTTTGTACCATTTTGAGAATCACCAGCCCTTTTTTCTTGGTGTCTTGGAGTAACACTTCTTGCTTAATCTCGACAAGTCCCAATCACCATGAGTTCCATTAGTCTGGATTTGGTACATTTTTACCGAAATTTAGGAGTAAAAGAAAGGTAAATACGTCACAACATGTCTCTACGATCATTTGAGAAAGAACTGGCTTAGAGCAGGAACATGCTCCCCAGCTTCAAAGGCATGTTTTTGTTTGTCCAGCCAATACTGTTGCCTGGAAATCGAGAACAGCTCTTTATGATACTGTCTGTTTCAAACTGCATATGATCTGTGACAGAAACGCATCATTATTTGTACAGTCTGGTTGCCTGAGCTTTTGAAAGCAGTGTTTTACTCAATTTCCCTCAAACTCAAACTGTACACTGCTGAAAAGAAACCATGCTGATCCTTTGCCGTGAACATCTACAGCAGTGATCTATATGGCTCTGTGTGTGTGTGCAGCTAGTTTATCCTAGTTTCTGTGACCTTCTTTTCTTGCCATTTAACTTGGGAGAAACAGGTGCACCACCTCCGAAGATTCAATTATAAAGTCATTTGGCTGCCAGTGTGCTTGTGGCCTGTCACCACCCAGCTGATCTGCAATGGGAAAACTCGACAGGTGAGCGCAGAGCTTAATAGACCTGTCCAACACACACTGACACATTTCTGCTCACATAATGATGTGGCAGGGCATTATGACTACACAGGGTGCACTATTTATTGTCCTATTTATTGGTCGCATTCCAAATCGATTGATAATCCGCTGTATGGGTTTTAAATGTCCACTATTTTATATAAACCAACAAACACTGTTTCTTTTACTTCTAAACTTCAAAGGTAAACGAGTGTTGTGTGTGAGGGACGCTGCTGTTGGAAAGAGGAAAGCAGGGGAAGTGTGAAGCGTCTGCCTCAATCAGCCCCCGTCAGGCCTGACGTCAACGCACACAGACGGGAGGTGCTCTTCCGCACGAGGAGCCAAAAAACTGGGTCATATTCAAATCTCCACAATCTGCAATTCACAGCCCCAAAATCTGGATTACTTTATGCTCCTTCTTTCTCTCTTTCGCTCCAAGTGTCGATGTTTCTTGCCTTTCTATCCAGCCTTCCTTGCTGCTGCTACTGTATGTGTGTCATGCCTAAAAATACTCTCTCCTCTACTTCAAAGAGAGAAGACTCTCCAGCTTCCTCCAGCGACGTTCACACTGGCAGGGACTGAATATCCAGCCACAGCGAAAGAGGCAGAAAGGAAATTGATAAATCTTCAAGCCCTCAAATGTGAATGCCATACATAATAGGAGAATTTAGTCCTGATTAGAGCATTCATTAATGACTGTGTGCCTGCGAGCAATCAGCACTTTACTGAAGAGGTAATCACCCCAGGGATTGTGTACCTCCCTCTCCTTCTCTATCTCTCTCTCTCTCTACCTCTCTCTCCCAGTCTCTCTCACCCCATCTCTCTCTCTCTCTCTCATTTAATATCTCTCTCTATTTACTGTTATCTTTCTCTTACACTCACTACTTCTCTCTTTACCCCTCTCTCCCTCTCTATTTTTCTCTTTACCTTTCTTTCTCTCTGCTTCTCTACTTTTCTCTTTACCTTTCTTTCTGTCTTTCTTGCTACACCTCTCTGCTTGTCTTTACCTCTTTCTTTCTCTCACTCTGTACCTCTTTAACCCAGTCTTGCTCTCTCTCTGTCTGTGTCTTTCTCTCTCTACCCCTCTCTCCCTCTTTCACTGTCTACTTCTCTCTTTACCTCTCTCTTTACTCCTCCCAGTCTCTCTTCTCCCTCTCTCTATTTCTCTGAACTCTCTTTATTTCTCTTTCTCTCTCTTTACCCCTCTCACTCTTTCTCTCTCTCTTTTTCCTACCCTTTCTCTTAATCTCTTTACCCTTCCCTCCCTTTTTCTCTCTCTCGTTACTGCTGCTTTTCTTTCTCTCCCTCTCTTTACCCCTCTGTCCCTCTCTTTCTCTTTTTTCGTTCTTCACCTCTCCTCTCCACCTCCCTCTTTCCTTTTCTCTCCTTCTTTCCTTATCTCTCTCTCACTCTTTACCGTTCTCTCCCTTTCTCTCTCTCTCTTTACCACTCTCATTCTTTCTCTCCCTCTCTCTTTACCCTTCTGTTCCTCTCTCTCCTTATTTCCTAACCTCTCTCCCCACATCCCTCTTTCTTTCTCTCTCTCTTCCTCTCTCTGCCTCCCTCTTAACCTTTCTCTCTCCTTCTCTATCTCTACCTCTCTCTCTCTCTACCTCTCTCTCACTCTGACCACCTCTTTCTCTCCCTCTCTTTACCCCTCTGTACCTTTCTCTCCTTCTTTCTTAACCTCTCTATCCAGTTCCTCTTTTATTCTGTCTTTCTTTCTCTCTCCCTCTTTCTTAACCTCTTTCTTCCACTCTGCCTCCCTCTTAACCTTTCTCTCTCCTTCTCTATCTCTACCTCTCTTTCTCTCTGCCCACCTCTCTCTCTCTCTCTCTCTCTCTCTTCTCTCTCTCTCAAGTGAGTCATATACAGGATTGAGGGCAGAGCACATGGCTAATTTTGTATATCTCCTTTGCTACTGTCTCCCACTTACATTTCATTGCACACCTTTTTAACTCTCTTATTATGCACTGATTTGAGGCAAAGTAGTAACACAGCATCCATTTGACAGAGTATAATGTTGTTACACCAGTGAATAAATAGAGGTGCTGATAAGGGCATTAAAGGGGAAACAAATAAGTGAAGCTTTCAGCTCATGTTGCACACTCTAATCTATCAGGGCCCCATTTGTTCTATTTGAATTTGCAACAAATTTAAATCTGAAATCCACCATACATGGCTTTGTGCGGCAGGAGCATGCAGAGAAACACAGGTGTTAAAGACGGTGCAGCGGCATTCACAGTTGAGAGCCGTGAACGCACCTCTCTAAAGCCAATCCTGAGATGCTGAGCTGCGGAGGCAGTGTGGGAGCAGGCAGATGGAGGTCAGTGTGTGTGGCAGGTGGGGAGTCAGATGGCAGAGAAGAGGGGCAGAGAGAGAGGCTGTGCCAAGCCCTGCCCCTGCAGGGGGGCGCCCTCACTGCACCACATGGAGAAACCAACGAGGACAGGTAGGCAGGACACACAGTGGATGAGACAGAACACTTCGAGCTGACCAATGCTGACATCCTATCTGACTGTCATTCATAACGTGTTACTGTAACTGTTCAAGCTGTCCTCTTCTGCTGGTCATACATGAACAAAGTGTCTCTTATGTGAACTGAGTGCTCATTCTTGATTGATTTGGACAGCACTGCGTATGAACCTGCGCTTAAACACAAGGCTCTGTACTGGCATGTGTTTTTTGTTTATTTCTTAAGAAACTGTGGAAAATTATCTGAGTGCAAAGACACAGCATGGAAAATGTAGCATGTTCTTTATATTCTCATACATAATGAGGATTTAGCAACATTGCTCCTAAATACATATTGATATTAGAGATTAGGGCTGAATCATTTGGGGAAAATATATAATTGCAATTTTTCTGAACAATATTGTGGCTGTGATTATTTTCTGTCCAAGCTGGTGTTTTTTGGCCATGAAGATCAGAAAATCCACTTTTTCTGGCTTGAGACTTGAACTGAATGTTGCACGCCAGACAGCCAGTTAGTTGTGGTTAAACTGTACACAGCATTGCTGTTATGTTGCTTCTGACTGGTCTAACTCATCTACAGGCAATTTATAAGCCCTGTGTTACTGGGTTAAACTTCTGCACTTAAACCTTATGACAACACACACAGACACACATGCACGCACACACACACGCACACACACATACACGCACACAAACACACTATCTATGGCGCTTATCCTTCTGGGTCGCAGGGCTTAAGACAACAGGCTATATAAATATCAATATGTCAGTATCACTATAAAAACGATTCATCTTTCAGCCTAACAATAGATAATAGCCTAACCATTCTGAGGATGCAGCATCAACAAAAATTAACTATGCAAAAACATATTAATATATTGTGTTAGGAAAAGCTGTGAAAACAGTAAAAATTTATACCATGCTTACAAGAGACTTAAACAGTATTTTTGATTTCATGCTGAATAGACCAATTGTGATGGTCTAAAATTACTTAAAATAATGTCCAGTAACATTAACATTAGATTAAAAGTTAAAAAATGTTTTGTTGGCCTGTAAAATTGCTGTTGCTGAGATATGAGCAGTGGTGGACAAAGTACACATTTCATATACTTGAATGAAAGTACAGAAAGTAGAGTAAAATATTACTCAAGTAAAAGTAGAGTCCTCTACTTATTTTTCTACTTGAGTAAATGTACAAATGTACTTGCTTTCACGTGTAATTAAGTATGAAAAGTAAAATTCACCGTGAGTTATTCTGTTTTATTATAGTTGATATGTGATTTTGATGAACAAATTCAAGACCTGTGTGGCTGCAGATGTAAAAAAACAGACTTAAAAATAAGCAAACATTGCTCATGCATGCTGGTGAAGACCAATAGTCCAGTTCACCACAATGTGCTGTCCAGGCAACACAACTCAGGCACAACTCAATAGAAAAGGGCAGACATACACCACAGTGCTACAACCTGCACAGGCAATACAGTGTTATTCCCATTTTTTCAGAGCTGTGCAGCTAGAGCTTTCTCATTTTGTAGCTTGTAAATGGATTCAATAGGTCAAACGAATCATCCAGCTGACAAACTTCTTCTAACTTCTTTCTTACTGTTGCTATGTTTAACAAGCTAATGAGTGTGCCATGACAACAATGGCACTGAAAACTCAATAGTTGAAGATTTTGACCATGAAATTCATAGTATTTTGGATCAATACATCCAAATGTACAGAAAAGAGTAAACAAAAAAGGACTCCAGTCTGCATTTGAAGACTACATCTAAACATTATGGCAGAGCCTAACAGTGCCTGAAGGCTAAGGGAAGTGGCTAAACACACAAAAGAGAAAAACCTCATGATATAGCAATTAGCTAATTTAGCCAAGTAGATGTGATTTAGAGCAGATGTGTCTATTCTGAGTGATTTTTGAGGGATAACGTTTTCTAATCCACATCCTGCATGTCTCCTCTTGTGTCTTCTGTTCAGTAAATGGGTAAAATTTCACTCCTCTCTCCAAACTCTTCATCGGGAATCTGATTTAAAAATCCCTCTGGCACAGTGTTACAGCATTTCACTACATTTTCACAACTTGTCAGAGGTGCCATTGCCTGGTTACAGTTGCTAAGCTACGATTAGATGATCACTAGGGAGGAGTTTAGTTAAAGGTGGACCATGATTGGTTTGCTTCAATTTGCTTGTGTGTGATATTTTTTTTCCACCACTGGATACGAGGGTGCCTTCCACCCAGTAACCGCTGGGATAGGCTCCATCTCCCTCTGCGACCCAGAAGGATAAGCGGCTTAGAAAATGTATGTGTGTGGATATGAGGTTTTGTTACAATGGCAGCAAGCTACAACTTGAGTTAGTCAGTAATTGTACACTAGCAAGTTAACCAGTGTGTGTACAAGTATCATACAGCATAATTACCAGAAAATTAATCATGGCTGTAACTGGGTATAAGAACACCTTAGTCTGGACCTCTGTAGTTTCCGAAGGTTTGTTTTTTTTGGAGGGTGTTTTTTTCCCCACATTATGAGATTCAATGTGGAAACACCAATGTTGTGGTAAAGTGACCAGTGTTGCTTACACTCAAAGACCACCCAATCACCAGTAACATGACTGATTCTCCACTAATCCCAGAGCAGCAGTGGTTCTCCCATAGACTTACTAGTCACTACGCTGAGCTCTATGCGGAGCTATGCTTATTCTAATTTAACAATAGCTAAATAAATCTGTTTTTTTGTGGATTCATTCATGACACAGCAGTGCATGCAGAATGTCAGGATTAAGAAATTAATAGAAAAAAAACAGATAATGCAGATTTATCTGGTCTCCTTTGCAGGATTACAATTACATAACATAGTGGAGAACTTCACCTCATTCAAGCAGGAATGCCGCTGCTATCACAATCTCAAAGTCCTGATTATTCTACTGCTCAAATATAAAGTAATTTAATTTGCTTGAACAACAACAAAAAAGTTTTTTTTTAAAACATTCTATTTATTTTTATTAACAATAGATTAAAACTATGCTGATCAAAAACAAAGTGAAACTATCAGCTGACGTACTATATTAGCTTCAAAATGTATTTCCAGCTGAAAAAGGTAAATAAAAAATTCAATAGAAAAATGACTAAAACTAAACCAAATTATACATCTAACAGGAGTCAATGAAGTTTATGGAAGAGTAATAATTCATAGAAGAATGCAGGGAAACAAAATAAATATGTATGTAAACATTATATATGGGTAAAAAAGGGAGTAATGGTGAAAAACATAAACGAGATCAGAAATTAGCACTTTGTGTAGTGCTCATATTTAATAGTGTGGTTTATTCACTGTATGGCATATGTCACATTTCTGCCATATGGACCTGCACTTCCTTGTAACTTTGAACACTGAAAATAAAATTACCTCTTAGGGGAGCTGTGTTTCATCAGTATGTAATGTGGAGAACACTGCTAGGCTTGGGTGTAAACACACATGGCTCTACTCTGGAATATGATTCTGTGGGTGAAACAGAGAAATTTGAACAGTGAAAGAGAAAATCTATTAGAGACACATGCACTATACCTTCATGATGCCCATATGGCAGGTATGAATCTGGAGATCAAACGGGATACAGAGTACTAATGTAGGGCTGCAATTCAAGACAAACTGTCTCTTTAACTGTAAAGAATGAAGTGTGTATTATTTGAAATAACTATTACATTGACGCAAGCTGTCAAATACTGATAAAGTTTTTGTTTAAACATAGTACAGAACTCCTGCTTCTGTTAATGAGAAGTCTCTAAAAAAAGCCCAATATAATTACGTTTTGTGAACAAAAAGTGCAGGATATGAAGAGTATGTACACTCCCACCCTTTCTCCTCCCTCTCTAGATCAGAAAACTCAATTTCATGGCTAATAGGTTCATTACAACTGTCACGCTTCGAGAGCCTGCACTGATAAACGCTCACAAGAGCTGAAAGCCAAACCACAGAGGCAAAAGGTATTAATGAAGTGTATGCATGTGTGAGCGCATATACACAACCACATGCGTGCGAGGGCACACACACATATCGAACACTCTTACAATAAGACATTTTGTGCAAGTACTGAACAGTAACCATGACAATGAACTATTTTAGGTTGCTGTGAGTTGCATACTGTCATGATTGTTTTTCTCTTTTTGCAGATTCTTAGTCACCATCTCCTATACCAAAACACTAGCTTATGCCTCCACCAGCATTTTAACATATATATGTTATTAATTGATTTTTACAATCAAATGTAAGAATTAAAATTGCAGGTTAATAAGAAACCTGAATAGTGTTAGAGTTGCCAACTGCAGGATTTGAAAAAAACAGTTATTACAATCCTGGACACAAAAAGTCTCAGAATCTAAGCATTTTCATATGTTAGCCTTTCTTCTGAAGTTCAAATAGCTTAATTTTAACAATTTGTATATAAAGAACGGGTTTGATAGGTTTAGGGACAGTTGTTTCCAAAATGTGCACTGCTGGAGGCACTAGGCAGTGATAACTGAGAAGAACAGGCTCTACAGCAGTGTTAAAATTTAAACTGCATCGTAAGCATAGTCATCCACTGAATTTAGAAAAAAATCAAGCCACTGACTAAGTGTCCAGGCATTTTGCAGGGCTGAGTTGGCATTCCCAGTTAGGAGTAATTACTGAAAAATTGAGATGGAAAAAAGAGATGGTGAAGAAACTGTTGGTTACAAATACATTACGACAGTTTTTTGGGCCGATATTCAGCATTTCTCTTGCATTTCTTTTTTCCTGAAGTTCACTTCTAATGTATGAGTAGTTTTAAATATCAAAAACACTCATAATTTTAACAAGATTTTGTCCTTATAATTAAACAAGCTCCTATGTCACTGTGCCTTTAAGACTGATATATGTAAATGAGCTCTGTTCACAGTGAAACGAGACACTGAAAAGCAGGGATGAAATGTACAGGACAAACTGTCATGTTTGAACTGAAATCCACAAGGACATCAGAAAAATAAACCGGTCCTTTTGGATGTCTGGAACCTTTGGTAGGCTGCCGTTATGCTTACACTCTTTCTTTCTTTTTCTTGTTCGGAGCAAAGGTCTAAAGTAAAGGTTATGCACCTCGGCTAATAAAGAGAAAGAAGAAAGAAGAAGAATTAGGAAATAAGGTCCTGCTGGGTAAAAATGAGGAAGGGGTGCCTGGTGAGAAGGAAATCTGATAGTGACCTTTCAGATGATTGATAAGAGCTGTATATGTGAAGGGAGATGGGTTCAACCAAGTCCAGGACAACACTTCAACAGAACGATAAAAAGCCAAGTTCTACTTACCTGCTAGGACACACATCTCTCTCCAAACTAGAATGAAGGGAGACTTTCTTTAGCAAAAAAGAAAAAAAATCTCAATTTTTACACAGGGAGAGGAGAGAGCAGTTTCCTGCTCTCAGCTGGACAGCCAGGCAGGGCTAATTTAGTTGCTATTTAGAGAACTGGATTTTGGGCCCTAGGTTCAGATAGGCAACCTCCATCTATGTGCAATACTAAAGCCTTGATGCTGCTGTTGCTGCTCCACTCCACCAGTCATCACACATTCTGACCATGCTCCCACGCCGCTCTGCTTGTTGTAGGGAAACGCTACAGGGCTGCCTGCTGCTCACATACACACACTGAGCAGGATTCAAGGCACCTTTTGTGCTCTGCTTTTTTCTCTTCTTTTATCCCACCTTGACCCTCCTTTATTTAAGAAAAAGGTGAATCTGGCAAACATTTTTGCTCCCTTTTCTGACCTTTCCCAATACCACACCTTCGTTTTCCTGATTCTGCAGAAAGACGCTGACCTTAACGTGCCTCATGTTTGTGAAAGCTGGCCAGCTTGAGCGTCCTAATCCTAATGCTCACAAAATCCCCCCACAAAAGCATTAAATTCCAGGTGCTTCCAAAATCTAATTTCCCCTTTGCTCCTGCACATCATGCATATGGCAATTTCAATTGCTCTCGCCAAGGAATATAATTACGTCCAGTTGTATGTTTATGCATGACTTGGCTTATTCTTTCTCTCTCCGTGTGGCAGATAGTTCTCATTGAATATTAACAAGGGTTCTTTGAAGGGAAGCCAAGGAGATGTCTTCGAGGATGCAATCAGCAAGGCTGGATGAATGGTACTGTGGACAAACGAGTCCTGATACTTTAAGTTACATAACACACACTGTGTGGGCAACACTCATACATCACTGTTTGCAGCGTGGAGCTATAAAATTTTAACACCCCACTCTAAAGTAGCTGCACCTTTGGCACTATGAGGCAACAGCACGCCTGACGAAATGTTCGCCATCTGTTTGTATGGGAGGTGCAAGAATCACGTTACAGAGAATTCTATTTTCAGCCATATCGACCCGGCCCAAAGTGGTATGATCACAAACATAAATCACCTGTGAAAAAAATATAATAGCAACTAGTAAAAGCAAGAAAGCAGCCTCAGAGACTCATCCCTCAGGTCTGGCAACACCGCTGTCTAAAAGAAGACCTGTTCATAAGGCCTGTTCATGTCTGACAAGCATTTGAGCAGCCCCCTGTTCTTTCCCCACAGGGTTCATTTGTCTTTTTTAGTGTGAGAAAGCTACAGGGACTTATCCTCACTCAGGACCCCCTTGGTTGATGTTCATGTGTCAGATGTTTGTAATGATATTCCCGTGATTCCCCTCATGATTCCCAACAAAGACCTCCTCTGTCCCCAGAGCGGAAAAACAAGCAGACCTTCACGTGACTTTGCGGGAGATTACAGTAGCCCGACCACACGTGGCTCTCTATATTTGACATAATGATTGATGAACCCACGTCCCATCAACTTCATTTTAGTTACCACTTATAACTTCTTTTGACACACTGCTGTAAGCTCCCATGATCCCATGCTTCATAATGTTGTTGTTTCAGGGGGATCTGGGGATTAAAAGGCCAAACATTTGAAATGGCCAGAACAAACAGCACTGACTCTCATGTAGAAGTTGAGATACGCAGCGACTCAGTGGACATACTTGGTCCCCATCAGTATCAAGACCTGTGGGGAGAAATGAGTACGGTGTTTAGTACATTCATTAAACTGTTACTTTGCAAATCATCAGTACCGCAATCTTGACCTTTGCTGGATGCATATTGACTGGGATAGTGTCTTTGGTCCTGGAATGATGACTTCAGGTTTTTTTTTTTTTTTGCAGGCATGACTGTGCATTTGGCCCAGGAAGATGAGGCTGGAGGGGGGGGGGTTGTGTTGATGACCTTGTGAGCATGCCCCCTGCAGCAGGCGCTGCAGCGCTAGGAGCAGCCGGACCTTTCCCACGCCTTCCCCTGCTCCCTCACACCCCAACACAAACACAGCTTACTGAAGCAGGACGTGCTGCACTTCCCGAAAGCCAATCTCTCAGCCTCTCAGCAATGGATTCACTCCAATTTAGCCAATTTAGGAGGTTAAAACTTATAAGGAATGTTTCTTTTTAGATCCAAGAAAGGATTACAACTCTTGTTTGGTGATTTCCTTTTTGTTTATCTTGTTTTCCCCTCCAGCTATGAACCTTTTCAATTCCCAGTCATATTAGTACTCATGTTTGGCTTTTAGCGGAGAGAAAGAGGAAGCACTATTAAATGTCACAACGAACAACAGGAACGACAGGATGTTGAGTGTCGAATGAATCATGTATCAGAGAGAGAGAGAGAGTGAGAGTGAGAGAGAAAAAGAGAGAGAAAGTAGAGTAAAAACAATAAAAAGTAATCATTCAAATCACCGACAGGTTTAGGTGCTAATATGCTCAAAGAGCATATTAATGAAATTGTGTAAGTGATGTTCAGCTCTAGGACTTTTTATTTTGTTCTTGAGAAACAAGCAGAGGGTTTATGTCATTTTAGACTCGACAACGCTCACTCAGATCCACTAATAAAAAAAGAACCAAATGAATACCGTAACAAAAACACTTCTAGTGGAATAAAATATTTCCCGAGTCCCACTCTCCCGCGTTTAAAATGTCATTCCTCTCTTGTCTCAGCCCCCCTCACTCCAGGGCTGGCTCTTTCAGATAGTACAGTCAGATTTACAGCGGGTATTAAGTGCCCGCTGATTAAAACACAGTCGGCCTCTTCACTAATACAAAAGGCAGGCAGCTCTATTAGCGGGCGGCTAATCTACTGGGGATCGCGCAGGCCCAGGCTTCAGAGCACAGGAGAGCCACTGCAGGGAAGAGATAAAAGGCCCACTGCTGGCCTCCCTGCCTCGCTCTGTAGCTGACTCATCACAGACCCACTGATAAAACATGCACATGAACTTCTCCAGTTCTTCTCACATTCTGCAACAAGAACTCCAGCAGGCTGTGGATCTGACAAAATCAAAAGCAAGGTCGAACAAATTCTCGACTGCAGCAGAATCGCTAACTAGTTTCCTGGGAATGTAAAAACTCGACTTGTCGGCATGTCCAGTGTGGCTGTGGATGGACCACAGGCTTAAACTGTGAAGAAATAAATTGCCCTGCTTTCAACAGGGATTGACAAAAAATTTCAGGATCTAAGATCTAAGAAGAAGTTTCTTTTAAAATATTCAAGGAAACATGTTATTATTTCCTCATTTAACATGCTATCCAGGTTCTTACTGGAAGGCTACCAAATACAATCTGAGCTACATGTGTGTTCATGAACAGTAATAATGCTCAGGATGTGTAGAATTTCTATGAGTCATGAAATGTGACTACAAATAACAGTGCCAAAAAGAGTTCTTTGGAGTAATGCCACTAGAGAACCTTTCTAAAGCATTCTGTAAAGGCGATGATTGAATGTAAAGACCCTCTCTAAAGTCTGCATGATGTATAGATTCTACACCAATAGACTGCTCACAAGATAATGATTTAAATGCCTTTCAGCCAATTACAGCCTTATCTAAGTGCTACGTCTGCTGTTAAGGAAAACTTCGACAAAACTTCTCAGAACAAACCTGCGGTGAGAACGACAGTAGCAATAAATTGGTTATAATGATTAGAATAAGAGATGCAAAAATGTCATTTGAGAAGCCTGTAATTCAAAACTATTTACAGGCACACTTATATTGGATCTAAGGTCAGCTAACTTTATCTGGGGTGCTGTTTTTGTTAATACTCCTTTTAATATGATGTTAAAATGATGAATGATAATGTCATAATGTTCAGATCAGATAGCTTTTCATAACTGAGCTGCTGACAATTAGGTTGTTAGGCAGATTACACACGAGTGCTCACATTTGTGATTAAAGTCACTCTGTAGAAAGATAAATATTAACAACACATGCCATCATTTGTATTGTTTTGCATGTTTGATAACAGATCTTGTGCACAAGACAGAATTCTCCTCAACAAAGCACCGACTAGCCCCAGTGTTAGCTTTAGTGCTCGCTTTAGCATTACCTTATCTGAAGTCGCAGCTCAAACCTTCTCCTTATTAGACCAACCACAGGCTAAGATTTCCCTGGTTTGATTAATGTAAATATGGTTTTCAGAACCCTTTTTTTTGCTTTGTATTGGCCTACATTCATATTGACAGTTCTCAAATATTTGTCTGCGCTGAACATCTTGCAAAGCCAGCTTAGTTTCTGAATAATAATCATATAAATATAATAACGAGTAATGTTTTTAAATATACTCCTCTGTGTGCTTCTATACATTTGTTCTACTTTTTTGTTTGACAGACATAACAACAGTAACTAAGGGAGGTGAGACTTGTAAGGATTTTGCAAGTTAAGTTTGGAAACCATTTAGGAACCTTTACTCGTAAAAGCATAGCCAGGCAGTGTGTAGAATAAAAAGTGGAATGAAAAGTAAGACACAAAATTTACATTTTTGAATTAAGAACTGCTTAAAACACCACGAAAAAGAAAATACTGCTCGGGAAAAAAAAACATTTTTATTTCTGTTATAGAAAACTTTTATTCTTAAAAGTATGGGTACTAAGAAGGTTTTATTATACCGACAAAAAAAGAAAGAAAGAAAGAAAGAAAGAAAGAGAAAGAAAAACACTTTGTTCCTTGAAGAACCTTTCAATTATGTGGTTTCATAAGGTTTATAAATGGTTCTTAGAGTCAATGTACATTAATAAGAGAAACATGCAATAAACTGCAATAAAATGTATTTATTAAGTGCAGGTTCGTTAAAATTTAAAACCATTTTCTCACACTCATTCACTCATTTAAAGAATCAACCATTCAAAAGGCTCTTAGGGAACCAAACGTGGTTATCCTGTGGCATTACTCCAAAGAACTCTCACTGGCAGCTTTATTTTTAGGAGTGCTTATTGAGGAATGTGCATCATTGTCTTCTCTCATTCTCCAACCTGGACAATCAGCTTCATTCATTCACCACTTACTGCACGTGATGGAACATATACAGTAAGAATATTGCTGCTGTCCCCTAGTGCTCTCTCTCACTCTCTCTTTCTCTTTCTCTCTCTCTCCCTCTTTCTCTCACTCACCAACACTCATTGCGGAACAGCAAAGGCAAGAAAAATGACTCAGAATAACAGAATATCAGTCAGGAGTGTCTGGGGACTGCAGGAAAAATCCAGCTGAAATATTAATGTGAGAATGAAATATTGAGTCTCTCTTTAGTGAAAAGTTTGGGAGAGTGCATTGGCCTTTCTATACAAGAATGTTTGCCACTTAATAATACACCACCTGCACTCCAGAAAGGTCCTGAGAGACCCTAAAAGCTGTTTCTTACCACTGTTGAAACACACGTGTACCGTGCATAAACACGCACAGTATATAAATATACACACACGCTGATATACTTAGATCAATGAACAACTAATACATAACAGCACTTGTGTGCACATGGACAAAAAAGGAAACAATCTAAAAATGATAACCTATAAGAAGAAATCTAGATATATATATCGCTGTTGCTGGAACAAAACCTCGTATCTCCAAAATGGTAACTTTACAGGAGAAGGAAAAAACATACTTTACCTTTAATGTAAGTCAATAGAACCAGACCTTTTTTTTGGTCTGTTCATCTTGAAATTTTGACACAATGTAAAGGGCAACAGGCATTGTTGAATTATGTCAAAAACTGAAAACCGATATAGTCGAAAGATTTAAATAGATAAGAATAGATAATATTTTTCATTATGAGATGGTTGTGAGAATATTATAATAAGATTTTTTAATCTATTTCTGGACATATTTTACTTGTTTTACACAAGAATGTTATCTCAGCAGATAATTTGCTTGGTTTCAGGTGTTATTTCTTGAAACAAGCAGAATTATCTCTAAATGAAATAAGATCATTTCATTAGATAAAAATGAATAAAGCTAAAATGTCTAGAATGATCTCATAAAATTCTAATATTCTCAGCTGAACAATCCTACAATAAGAAATATTAGATGTATTGACTAGATTTCACTTGCTAAGATATCATGTATTTGCTGAGTACCGAGTATAGCTCTATCTAATGCTGATCAACAGCAGTGCTGGTGCTGTTCATGGTGAGATCTTTGCACGCCTACTTTAAGGCACGGAACTCCTGTTGGAGAAAGCCAAGAGTGGGTGGAAGAACAACGTGGGTTTACAGCTAGCAGAGCTTTAAATCAAACTCTGAACACTCTCACACACACAAGCGTGCTGTAACTGTCTCTTTAGCTATGGGATCCACCCCCGTAGCTTTTATCTCACCTGGCAAATGAGCCAAACAAAATGAATTGAGGTTGACTGGTCCCTCTGCCAACTGACAGGCCAACGTAATTGAAGCTATCAATCAGATACCCTCTTGGTATTAGTGCACGCACACATCATATACAATCACGCAAACACATACAGATGCACACACGTGTGTACAAACACACTCACTAAAAGTAATCTCTTCATCAGTCATCAGCACTCCCTTTCGTCCCCTTTACCCCTGAGGACACCTATTCATTTTGCTGATGAAGTAAAGACGCAAAAAATATCAGCAAAATGCAATATCATGTGCTCAATACTGCAAGCTTTACACGCATCCACATCTCACCGCACATCCATTAAAGCACGGCGAGAATGGCAAAAGGAAAAAAAAAAAACAAAAGCAAGAGTGCCTTCCACTCACCGGAGACAAAAGGGTTAACCCCATTACAACAAACCAATCAGGACGGAGAGTAGCACTGCAAAACCTCCGCAGTGAGAGGGAGAAAAAGAGAGAGAGAGAGAGAGAGAGAGAGAGAGAGAGAGAGAGAGAGAGAGAGAGAGAGTAGGAGTGAGGATGAGAGAGTGCAACAGCGTGCTGGGGTAGATGAGCCAAGCTCACATATCCACTGACACACACCACAGAGTGAAGAGAGAGAGAGGGAGAGAGAGAGAGACAGAGAAAGGAGAGTGTGTGTTTGATTATGTGTATATGTGTGAGAGAAGAGGGGATAGAGATAGAAAGCAGAAAAAGAAGGACAGTGAATGAAAGTGGGAGGACTGTTTCTATTTGCCTGTGCATTCTCATTTTCTTGGCACTCTTGACAGTTCACGTGGATGAGGAAAAGAGACTTTGAATGTTTACACCTCCTCTGTTTAATGCTCCTCTCCAGGGGCAACTCTGGACACCTCAGGGAATTCTGGGATTTTACCGAACCGGACCCTCAAGGAGCTTATCAATATGTAGTCTCTGACACAAGTATCCGTAGATCATCTGGGAATCGGTGAGGCGGCTGGGAGAGCAGGTACCTGCTGCAAGTCTCCGTCCACAGAGGTAAGTTGGTGACATCAACAACCTTGGCTGTTCTTCATAACGGACATTTGTGTTGATAATTAGTCATATCTTAGAAAGTCACTTTGCTGAGAACTGATATATTTAGCCGTAAGCACAGCACATGAGTTTGGGTTCCCATGGATACACCATCTCCTCTTTCCAAGATACAGGGGGGAGAAAAAGAAGTCACAGATGCAACAGAAGTCATTTCTAGCAGCAAGCTGTTTGCCTGAGTCTTATATGATTTTGCAGTTGACTGCTAAGCCTCTTGTAGTACACTAAAAAGCAAGTCTTCATCAGCTCCCTAATACAGCAATCCACATTTTCAGCTAACCAATCTTCAGCTCTAAATTGGATTGCTTGTGCTCAGCTTCCAATTGTGTTTGCTCTGATCAAAGGCTGTAGTATTTGGGGCAAACTGTCTGTTCACACTCCCCTTTTCTATTTAACAGCACCATCATCTCTGAGATGGGAAAAAACCCTCACATCTAATCCAAAATTAGAAATCCCTAAATCAACCTCGAACCTAATCCACCTTACATCACAATTTGAAAATTGACAATGTCACATTCTGAAAACCAAGAGTGCAAAATGAAAACAACACTCAGTGAGACAGATATTGTTCCACAGTTTTGGAGCACATACGCCTTCCCTAAAAAGGACTTGGGTCTTGATTTGGAAGCTGTGCAGCATGTACAGTAAATGCAAGCTTCTGGTCCTTATCTTCTGCAGCTGTCCCTTCCCTTACCTTAACACGGACTATAATCAAATCCAGAGGCAATGCACTTCATCAGCCTGCGGTACGAGCATGTTCAGCTAATGCACGGCAGCGCTTACATGTCGAGGTCTGGCGACAGGCTTAACGCAGGCTGTTTTCTTCATCTAGGTTCTTCTGCTCTGTCTTCTTTTGGCAGGGTGCTGGGGGGAATGGAGCTGAGGGGGATTTTGCTTTTGAGGCACTGCATGGTCCACACAAGCTCTGGTCCAATCCTTCAATGGACAATCGCCAAGCCAGGAGCCATGGCTAAAGGACTCATCATTTACCCACTGAATAGGTCAACCAGCCTTTGAACAGAGCTACCGAATCTACTCATACACTGGAACACACCACTATTTTCATGCACAAACAGAACGGATTCACAGTAACAAATGACTATACGCTTATTTTCGATCACTGATCCCTAGAGTGCCATGGATTTACAATTCATTATAGCAATGGTATAAAAGGATCGAAAGGTCACTGTTAACAAGGGGTCTTGGAAATGACCCTTCCACACTCACACAACTGCTGACCTCGCCAGTTCTTTGACCTTGGTTCACTTGGTGGAGGCTTATGTAAATCAACAACAGCAAATCAATGAGCATTTATCACCAAGGTTGGTCTATAAAATCTTAATTATGGGAATACAGCGCAGCCAACAGGAAGGCACCTTGAAATGGAGCAGGGCTTTTCAAAGTCTATGAAAGAAGAGCTGAGGCTTTAATGGAGGCTGCTATTTTTGTGCCGTAGTGTGGATGTAAAAATAAACATCGAATTTGTAAGATTACACTGTACATTGAAAATTTTCTCTCTTGTCCGAATTCCTCTGTTAGTTCTCTGCTTTGCCCAACCCTATAGAAGTGAGATAGGAGTAGGTTTAGAAGAACTAGGCTGGTTTTATCCACAATCCATTCATCCTGTTACCATCCACCCATTCCACTCTTACCTAAGCAAACAAAGTGAGATGGGTAGGTGGACACTGGTTTCTTCCCTGCTAAACCCAAGGGCTACCCTAACTTTGAGAAACTAAAAGAGAACTCCTGCTGAAGCTGTTTTGGAGACCAGGAGGTGTGACTTCTCTGGTGGATTACAAGGATTACAAGGTGCCCAACACTTCCTTGAAAAGCCATGCTTGGGTTTGATGGTCGACTTGGACTCCACCCAGAATCTTCTGGGCCAACCACAGACTGTGGAGACTGAGAGAAGACAAAGCTCAGGAGAGGGGTAAGTCCCACTTACATTCTGACAATGTGTTGTTCTGAGGATGGCACTTCTATATTGTCTGCATGCAGACAGGATACTACAGGCACACTACAGGCATATCCTGCCTTGGCTTTACTACATGTCTTATATCTTCTCACTACACCTCATCAGTTTTAATGTCACCTGGAGTGGTATATGGCCATCATTGTTCATGCAGCGACCTTGAAGCTGCTTTTCATCATACATGCTATCCTTATGCCCCACCCCCCCATAACCATCTCTCTGCTATCAGTCTTCCTCTTTGTATGACAGAGCTAATGCCGGACATATTGCTGCAAGCAGTCAAATACAAAAGCAGCACAAAGCATATATATACTACATAACTTAAAATATACTGTGATAAAACCAACATTACAGCAGTGGGTGGTTTGAGGTATCTAATGAAGTTGAGTTATGCACTGATCTTCGGACTATACTACACGAGTGACATACTCGGAAAATGCTTTACATGTTAAGGTGCAGGGAGCAAGATTTATACGCTCAAAAGCATTGAAAGGTCATTAAACATTCATCTGGAGTTATTACATTAAAGTCATTGACCAGCATTTGTTTCTCTAGCTCTGTTTCTTTTGCCCTAAATTTAATGTTGTTCTTTGATTTTTCTTTGTCTTTATGCTTTCTCTGTACCATTTCCTAATGAGCCTGAAACATTTGAAATATCAGAAATATCCTGTTTCATGAAGGGAGCATGCAATGCCCTTTGCAGTTTTCTTGCATCCTACACCTTCAACACATACAACCTTCTACATGCATGGACATTTTTGTAACAGAATTATTTCTAGAAGTTATTCTTCATGGTAGCAATAGCCTTTGTCATAGTCTCCTGTGGTTAGCAGTATCACCCTTTAGCATGAATCCATGTATTCTACCATTGTTTCCTGGTTTTCATTCTAACTCTGCCTCCGTTCCCCTCACTTTGTGCAGGATAATGCACAAGCCTATCCCCTCGGCACAGGAGGAAGAAGGCACCATGAGCAACGTCACAGTCTTGGACATCACAGAGTCCGCAAGCCCAGGCATGGCAGCGGATGAGCCGCACCCGTATCCCCTCAGCTTCCAGGTGTCACTCACCGGCTTCCTCATGCTGGAGATTGTGCTAGGCCTGAGCAGTAACCTGACAGTCCTGGCGCTCTACTGCACCAAGTCGAACCTGGTCAGCTCAGTCAGCAACCTGGTCACCATGAACCTGCACGTGTTGGACGTGCTGGTTTGCGTGTGCTGCATCCCGCTGACCATCGTGGTGCTGCTGCTCTCACTGCAGGGCGACACTGTGCTTGTCTGCTGCTTCCACGAGGCCTGTGTGTCCTTTGCCAGCGTGGCCACGGCTGCCAATGTGCTGGCCATCACACTGGATCGCTACGACATCTCTGTCAAGCCAGCCAACCGTGTGCTGACCATGGGCCGTGCTGCCGCGTTGCTGGGGGCTATCTGGGTCCTCTCCTTTCTCAGCTTCCTCGTTCCTTTTGTGGAGGTAGGTTTCCTAGGGCCAGAGCCCACTGTAGCCAACCAGACAGCTGTGGCGCACGTGAATGAATATTACACAGAGCTGGGCCTCTATTACCACCTGGTGGCCCAAATCCCCATCTTCTGCTTCACAGCCGTGGTCATGTTGGTCACCTACTCCAAGATCCTGCAGGCGCTCAACATCCGCATTGGCACACGCTTCCACCATGGCTCACAGAAGAAAAAGAGGAAGAAAAAGAAGACGAACGCATCGACACGGTGGAAAAAGGACATGTCACTAATGGCTGCCTCTCCGCAGCAGCTGCCCGAAACGGCGGACGGATCACAGAGCAGTGCTGGAACCCGGGCTACGGCGCCATTGGGCATGCGCACATCAGTGTCTGTAATCATTGCCCTTAGACGCGCGGTCAAGCGGCACCGGGAGCGGCGCGAGCGGCAGAAGCGCGTCTTCCGTATGTCCCTGCTCATCATCTCCACCTTCCTGCTGTGCTGGACGCCCATCACCGTGCTGAACAGCATCATCCTGAGCACGGGGCCCAGCGACCTCACCGTCAAGCTGCGCCTGGGCCTTCTGGTCATGGCCTATGGCACCACAGTCTTCCACCCGCTGCTCTATGCCTTCACGCGGCAGAAGTTCCAGAAGGTCCTCAAGAGCAAGATGAAGAAGCGGGTGGTGTCCATCATCGAGGCAGAGCCACTACCCACCAATTCAGTCATAAAGAATTCATGGATCGATCCGAAGAGGAACAAAAAAGTGACGTTCGAGGATCAGGAGGCCAGACAAAAGTGTTTGTCTTCTGAAGATGTTGACTAGGAACTTATTATAAAGCGTAGACAATGACATATACTTGTAGCCTCAAAAACTCAACAAGTCTCCAGTCTTTCGTAGAGGGAAGAGCCTACTTCAAGGTTGTGATGTAGACAGAAGTGTATTAAATGTGCGTATGACGTTCAATATTCATTTATTACTATTTATATGGACTTCAGATTTAGTACAATAGGATGACATTCACTGTGCTGAAAAGAAAACACTGCATGTTTTTGTAATACTGTAAATAAGTCAATATTGGAGATGTATATATACTCTATATGAAATACTCTATGTACCGATATTAGAATCTATAGGCTGAATATACATGTATTTGTAATAAATTAGGCCAAAGGAAACGTCTTGGGAGTTACAACACGGATAAATTTGCTTCTCTGTCCACCGGAAAGCAGCCCACCTTTGACCCTAGCCGATGTTTTATTTCACATCCCGCCTTTCCTCCTGTCGAGCCATTATACAGCAGCGTGAGCCAAGAGGTCAACATGCTATGGGACTACGAAATTCATAATAGAGCAGAGTTACGGGTAGCCAAGAAACTTACAGCAGATGCTGCTTGAAGATTAGCAAATTGGCATGATGTCTAAAGCTACTTGACCTCTGTAAACAAGAGAAATGTCTGGTTCACTTCAACACTGCGGGACATAAGAAAAGGCTTGAGGCTCAGTTACCCCCTTTGTCTCCACAGATATGCAGCCAGCTAGCTCTTCCATTCAAAGACATTGCTGTATCCAATACATAAAATTTGTGTTTTCATTTTAGTGATGAAGGGCATTCAGAGCCCATTGAAAAAAGTCTAATTTAGGATAACCCTCCACATCAATATTACAGTAAGCCACATGGCACTGGCCTGTCCTGCATTTGCTCCAAGGGACACTGGTATTGCGTCACACAGAGAATATCAATGCTGAATAGGAGGTGGAGGCTCACTGTTGGCACTGTCTAACCCACAGGAGCATGGATTACGGGGGGAAAAATTCAATAATCAATTCCCTTCAACAGACACAACAAGCTCTGTCCAAGATTCTTCAATGTCAGTTTAGTGCACACACACACACACACACACACAACCACACACACACGTGCACACAAAGATGCAGACACCCAGACAAATGCAGATGAGAATCTTTTTCTCTCTACCGCAGGGGGCCATTTCCTATTTGGAGCGCAGCTGTTTTGTGCACTGGTGTACTGCACGCCCAATAAAATGCCACAGCTCTTCGTCTGATCAAGGTCATTCCTATTTTGACAGCACTTGGAAAAAAAACATAATAAGGCATTCAATCTGCGCAACATGGCCTCTGTTGACTTTCATAAGCTTTTGTTTTTCAGAGCAATCAAAAAAGGTCATTAACACAAAGCAAGCCCCCTACCTAATGTTTACCAGGCTCAGTGCTTAAATGTCAGACGCAGTTCCACTCCTGCCACTTTCAGCTAAAGAGGGGAAAGACAAAAAGAGATGAAGCATATTTCAGTGCTCTTGGCTTGCATAAGTGAGTGCATGCATGTAAAGTAGAGTGCAAAAGAGTGAGAGCAAGAACATGATCGTGTGATTGTTTTATGTATGATTGTATGTGCGACAGCTTTATCAGAGTGTGATAGCATGTCACATAGAGGGAGCAGAGTGGGACAATGCCCTGTAGCTCTGTGCATCTCACAGGGCAGAGAGGAAACATCACTCTATCTCTCTATACCAGCTCGGTCTCACTACCACAGCCGGATTATCGGATTTATCAGCCTTTCCTTGGAAAACTCAATACTCCATTGCATATTCTATGACTGCGACGGATGGCTTCGGCTACAGCGCTGATTCCAGATGCAAACAAGAAGCTGGTCAAGTAATTCCGAAGTGATTAAGTACCTTGATAAGCTTGAATACTCTGGAGGGCTTTTCAGAATGGTTGCTAAGGAAACTCTTTAAGCCACAGCGCAGCCTTGTGGAGAAACGTTGCAGGACGCTTATGATTCTTGGCACACCAAGTCTCTCTCCAAAATATAGGTCATCCACACTCTCTCGCACACTTACTTTAAATTGCAAATGACACAAATCCTCACAATTTCACAGGCAGAAAAGATGGCATTTTGACTCTCTTTAATGAAGGTATTTCATTTTCCTCCTTGGCACGCGCTATCTCAAGCTATCTTAAAAAACAGGCTTCCAGCTCAGTTCTTTCAGCCGTGACAAAAAAAGAGAAATGGCACAGCACTTCTTTGTTTCCTGTAACTGTAAATGTACTTTTAGTGCCAAAAACCCTTTCCTCAGAGTGGTGTGTGAACAATGTGCCTTACTTGCATTACATTGAATCACCTGTATGAAAACAGTTTGTAGTGTTTCTAAATCAGATAATGTCTGAACCCCACACTCAACACCACTCTGCAGTAAGAAACAGATAGACTGATAAGATGTGGTTGTATCAACTTGGTTGTATTGCTCTTCTCCTCCAGGCAGTGAGTTTATGAAAGTCAGAAAGAGTTCTGTTGATCCAGGGAGCAGGATTAACCACCTGTGCTCACCTTCTTGTTCTGAAAGACAGAAGAGGTTGAGAATGTGAATCATTTCAGCAAATACCTTTGCCTTTTTCTAAACCCACTCGTACACTGATGTATCTGAGCCTGTTTTGTGCCAAAGTATAGAAAAACTATCACAATCTCTTCATTAGAATTCTTTGCTGAACTCTAAAGCACTCAGGTGTTAGCACAAATGGAAAAGTAGGCCAAAGGGAAAAATATCGCTCCCAAGCCATCCCTTTAAAAAGCAGAGCAGAAAATTGGGGTATACCTGTTTAGCGTTGTCCACACACTGCATATAGAGCGAGGCAATGTTGGAGCAAGTCAGAGTCTGGCCTGTATTTTCCTTGTAACATTTCAAAATCTCACTCTGCAGCTCTGAGCAAACTGGCTTTATCTGGTACCTCCTGGAGTGACAGAGTGAGGAAGAGAGAGGCAGGGTTAGAATGAGAGAGAGAGAGAGAATCAGTTTTGCAATTTGCAGTCTCCCTACGGATACAGCAAATACAATTTAGGTTCTGCACACAAAATCAATGTGCAGCTGGCCAGGAAAAGTGTAACGCAGAAGTCCTTTAACTCTATTTATTGATACATTTACGAGTCAGAGATAATGGGCATTAAAGGACTCATATCACTGAAAATAACTTTTTTTTCATTTTGATTTCTTTTGTTTCATGTAGGATGTAAAGACTGTTCAAGTTTCTAAACGTACCAATCATTCATCAGTCCTCACAGGACATACATGGAAATTAAAATGCAAAAAAATCTAGTTTACACCATTTTTGTGATGTCACAGTCACCAAAGCATTTACATATATCCACCTACAGGAGGTCAGCACATCCATTCATATCACTAAAGTGTATAAGGAGTGTTTTAGCCTGTACTTCTTTTTGAAAGAGGCACAATACAGGACAGAGGTTGTTTACACAAATTCCTAAAGGCACAGCCTGTTAATTCTAAGAGATAAACAAATGTTGGAAAATGCCCATGTACAAGTGAATTACAACTGATTCTGGTACATAAAACCACACACATGTCATAAGAAGACCTTATTTAAAAGGAGCACTTTAAATCTGTTAGGAATGCTTTCACTTCTGTTCAAGGTTCACTCTAAAGTAACACTAGGTTTGCTTCAGTGTAATTTTCACCACCAGTTCTGCAGCTTCGTAATTAACTAAAATTCAGATCTGAGTAACACTGAAGTGGCTTTCCAAGGGAATATGCTATTTTAAGCACAGAGCACATGCAGTAGGCCACTTACTTGAAGCGGTTGTGAGTGTCATCCAAACCCTTTTTGAAGCTTTCTGCTGTGACTCTGGTGAACTGTGCAGTCTATGATAAGAGAGAAAGACCAGGACAGTGTTTTAACATGGACAGGAGAGCCACCAAGTGAAAAACATTTGAAATTATGTCAATTTTTCAAACCTACCGAGGCCCTATTTGCCTGACCTGAAAATAAAGCTGTCATGTGTGCTAGAGCAGTGTTATTTCTTACTTTCTCCTCCAGCTTGGTAATCTGCTCCTTATACAGCGAGTCCTGCTTTGCCAGGTCTCTCTTCTTCTCCTCCAGCTTCTGGATCTGTTTCAGGAACACAAAGAGGCTTGCTGTATGCAGAACACAAATCAGCTGTGACTCTACATTATACAACTACTGCCATCCTCAATAAATACACAAGTAATAATACTGAGAGCTGTGCAGCATTAAAACTGAGCATTACACCAACTCATAAATACAGTTAATTGACATGTAAAGCTGTTATTTTACATATGAGCTATAGAAAACCTGGGCTTAACAGAATTTCATAACATTTAAGGAAGAGCTGGGAATGAAAGAGTGTAGGAGCATGCAGTAGGCAGGACAGAGCTGCACCATGCTCACCTTCCTCTCCATCCACTGAAACGCAGTAGCAGAGCCAGAAAGAAGAAAAAAGAAAGAATAAAGAACAAGGGATACATAAAGAGGAAATAAGAAAATTAAAAGCCAGTTTCCAAGACACTAATAAAGTAAAATGAACAAAAGGTGTTACTGTAAATTAAAACAATCATGTTTTCTATGAGCTAAACAAAGCTTGCTGGTTAATTGTGTAAAATTGATTAGCTTGAAGTTTGGCATCATAAAATGTTGTGGTAACACACTGTGGTCCATATAAATTGCAACTTTATAATTATGTTAACGATAGTTAATGATTATAGAACTATTACATATTTTGCTGTCCAAAAATGTCCAAAATAGTACCTTTTTAGTCATGGCAAAAACATGCTTTACTTTTGATGTAAGTAAATGTAAAGAGACTTTATTCTAAGTAATTTTGGACCATTTGTTTCAATGTTTACTTACATCATTTGAACAGAGCAGCGGCCCTTTACATTGTGTGAAACTTCTATCCTGAATGGACCAACAAAATGGTCCGAAAATATATTTTGGGGATGCTTGTTGTTTTTGGGTTTTTTTGGACAGAGATGTTATACCTTAATAACATAATAAATGCTACCATTTTAATTATTAACCATTGACTTAGGGACATATAACAAAATGCTTTTCTTAAACATCTGATATTTATGTGTAATACATAATATGATCAATGTTTATAAATACATTATAAAATTAAGTCACAACTTTTTAACAGAGTCCAATTAACATTTAATACATTTTATATTAACCACTTAATAATGATTAACTAAGCATTAAGGAAAAATCTGTGCATCACAAAAAACAACTACTTAATCATTTAAACCAGGATACGGGCAATTATTAAATACTACATTTTTAATGCAAGTAAATCTTTAATATTGCTTAAAATATTATCACCAAGAATGGGTTTCTACAATTCAGAATAATTACTGACTATTCATATGCTGCTCAGTAAATGGTAAATAATTTAAAAGGATGCATTTATTTATGCATATCTAACAATTACAAGATAATTAACAGCTATTAATAGGCTATTACATAATAATAAGTTGCTATTTAATAGCCTGTTATTACAAAGTGTTATCAATGATGCTTTGGTGTAAGCAGGAGTAGAGTATGTATAAAACAAATGCCCTAAAATTCACCTTTTTCAGCAATGCACTGCAAGCTTTGCAAAGCTTAATTACATAAGCAGGTTGCTGTATTAGAGATGCTATTAAAGAGATGATGTTGGTTAGATAAGATTTGATGGTATTAAAGGTTAACCCTGCGTTCTAACTCAGGGAAGGCTATGAGTTGTGAACTGTGAAAATGGACAATATATGCATGAGAACACAAATAGAAGAGAACACAGAAGTGCTCACAGACACCCACACATGCATGTATTGTGACCTCAGTATGCCTTACATAATACTGGGCTACAAGCCGCTCATCCTCAGTGTTCATACGCTCCTTCATAACAGCATCTTTCAGAGACTGCTGAAGGGCTATCTGCTCTCTTTCTAGAACCTTCTGAACCTCTGCCTGGATCTGCAACCGAGCTTTGGCCTGAGCCTCTGCCTCAGCCTTTACTTTCTCATCCTTCAACCTAAAACAACACAAACATATACAAACACATAAGGGCTAGATTTTGGTCTACTTCTTGATAAACAAACCATAAACAACAAAAGTAAATGTCTAAAGTAAATGCATGCAGATAAAACTGATTTGATATTGACATCTTTTGTATGACACTGTTCCTCTTACTGTTGCTGAATCTTTAGCTCTGCCATCTTCATCTCTTCTTGCTGCTGCTTCTGCAGTTCATCTCTGATCTGCTTCCTCAGTTCTTCCTCATTAACTAAATAATAGAGACAGCAAAGTGGTTGTTTCTGTACACCAGGGCTAGTCTATTCTGGTCCTGGAGAGTCCAGCACAGTTTGGTGGTTTCTCTGCTCAAACATTGCTGATTCAACCCATCTGGTACTTACTAGGCCTGTTTCCTATTTCCAAATAAATAATCATGACTGACAAATTAATTGTCTTTTTGTTTATTGTATGCAACTATTAAGACTAGTACCAGTAAGATCCATGATATATTTTTAATAAACATGTTTTCTTTTCTTTTAATAATGTGCATTTGTCTCAACCCAACTCTGTTTAATGCAAAGTAAACATATGATTGTGAAAGCTAACAACTGAGGAAAATAATTGTCAAATAACCGTGATCAGGTGACTGTGTAATAATTGTGACAGGCCTATTTGTTATTAGGTTTAGCTGGTGTGTTAGAGCAGGACATTCACCTGGACTCTCCAAAAGTGGTGAACCCTAGTGGAGACTCCAAAAGTGGTGACCCCTAGTGGAGACTCCAAAAGTGGTGACCCCTAGTGGAGATGCAACTAAGGCTGAAATACTATTTCTAATAAAACCACACTATGTATTCATAAGTATTCTCTCAAAATTGATGCACACTGATCGATTCCAGGAATCCAGTCTTACCTGCAGCTTGTGATTTGGGCGGACAGGTTAGTGGGCTGCTTGTTTCAGCAAGTGGAGGCAGTCCTGGAGCAACAGCAGACTCTGCGATATAGGCAGAAGATGGTGGAGCTGGGGTCTCCTCAGTAGGAGGTGGTCCCATCTGCCCAAGTGAGGGGAGTTCAGAAGGTACAGCCAGAGCAGAAGAGGACTGAGGGGGCACTAGCTCCTCTAGAGAAGCAGAAGGAGGCACAGGAATGGAAAGAGGTGACGGTGAGGGGACAGGCTCACCAGGTGGAGACCTGGGCATCTCAGTGGGTTCATCATGGCCAGCTAGAGCGTCTAATTGAATCTCTGAGGGTTCAACAGTGACTGGCTCCTCAACTAGGGACACTGGCACAGTGAGTGGAGAATCAGATGAAGGTGACGCTTCAGTGTCAGCCACTGTAGGTATGGCTACACTGGCTGGTTCAGCTGAAGACGAGGTGGTTGTGAGCATCTCGCCTTGTTCAGCAGAAGTACTTGCAGCCAAGGGTTCAGTAGTAGTTGGCTCCACAGATATAGCAATGGGCTCAGCTGTCACAGGTGGAATTACAACTTCAGCAAATGGAGGAGGAGCTGTGATCACAGGCTCAGAGAGTTCACTGGGGTTTGATGGAGATGTGTCTACAGCTTCAACAGGAGAAGCTGTTGCTGTTAATGATTCAGTAGGTGGAGATGGAGCTACAGAGACAGGCTCAGTAGGCGGAGGTGTTGTTACATGTTCCAGAGCTGCAGGCTCAGTATGAGAGAGTGGTGGAATCGCTTCCACAGTAGGTGTAGATGAATCCCCAGGTGTCGGAGTCTCTTGAGTCACAGAGGCAAGCGGCACAGGAGGAGGCACAGGCTCTTGGAGAGGTGGTGGTACCAAAGAACTAGCATAAGAGGGAGGATGGGGCAAAATTGGCCCCAAGCGCTCACCAGGTATCCATGGCTGACCCAAAGGGACTGCAGGCTTAGCTACAGGTGGATGTCCTTGCCTTTTTGACTGAGGGCGTTGATTCACTGCTTGAGGAGATTCCTTCATGCGATCAATCACTCGATCCGTCAACTGTCAATTAGAAAGAAACCCATTAAAAAATGACTCATAAAAAGGTCATTAAAAAATGACTGCATAGATCACATTCAGAGAAATGCAGCATAACTTAAGATTGGTGAAAAAGCATTTTTCCACATATTAAGCCTTCTCTTTTAAGAAATGTATGTATAATATTGTCTGTGCCCAAAAAACATATTGTAAACACTTTTACAATTGTGTGCAAAAGTTTAGGCACCCCTGGATGTTATGTTGATTTTGTACGTAAACTTAAGTACACATTCTCAACAGAGAACACACATTATAAACATAAAATGTGGAAACGTAAAACATGCAAAAGTTACATCACGTTTTATATTTTTATAAGCATTTCAAAAGGCAAAGATGTTCTTAATTTTTGAGTTAATGTAAAGATATTTTTGAAGCATTTCTATTGGTCTATTAATGATGGCATTTTCACAGCCGAGACAGAGAGAGACTTTATGCATAAGTCCCAGAAGTTGTGAAAAATAGTGATAATAATAATCATTTTCAGTGTGCTCTTCACTTCAGCTTTGCTGCTTATTTTAATGGTCTGCTTCCAATCTGACTGCAGCTGCAGGACCCAGCAGTGCTCAGCTCAGTTCAGTTCTTCAGTCTGCAGGTTGGTGGGCGTCATGCATTCATGCTTATCCTGGCTGTCAGCGGCGATATTAACACGCATGATCTGTTCACTAAGCTAAACAGAACATTCTGTTCCCTTCTGAACAAAAGTTCACAGACACGTGAACAATTACAGTCATGCGATCTCCAACAGGCTGGTGTAAAGAAACAACACAGTACCGCGACAGAAAGAGAAGAACAAAACTGTTTTAACCGAGTTTTGCTGTGAGAAACTCACCCGAATACCCGTCACGACTGTGACACCTTCTCCATCGCTCGCCTCAAACGGGTCGAGTCTTGAGCTGCTGTTGCCCCCCATGTGTATCAGAGCAGATCCACACTCCTCTCTGCAGCTCGGCACAGGATTAAAACTGAGGAGTAAAGAATATTTTGAGCTGGTGCACATCCAGGTCTTTGCACCCAGAGTTGAGCCCCAAAACCTGCCCTGCCCCCCTACCCCGCCCCCCCAACGCTCCCAAGAATAGATTTTTCCATTGGACCACCGTACACAGCGCCTGTAACAACTTTCTCCATTGGCTGCCACTTGGAATGGGCCTGAGGGCATCTGCTCTCTGACACTGACTGGAGTCACTTACCCTCTCTTTACTGAAATAGCAAGAGTACGACTACATCCACAATCACACACCACACTATATACAATACACTAATGAAGCCAATGCTTTTAAAATGTGTACGTGGTGTAGTGTACAAGAGCACTGACTGATAAAGGGTCTTTGAATGATGGAATGAGGGTGTACAACAAACATTCAAGATCTTTTTTGAAAACACATTTTTTGGGTTCTTTTTTGCAAATTTATATTTATGTATATAGAATTTAGCCAAAAATAACAATATATTTTCAACAAAGTTCTTATTTTCTCTTCTGGATGCACCAAAAACTCATTTTCTGAGTGAGGCTGAAGTCACAAGTTACTTACCTTCTACGAAAATAACAAAAATCACTCCAGAAAACTGAAAAAATAGATACAATACCAAAAGAGATGATTGTTTCATCATATCAGTGACAACAAGCAATAATTTGAAGGCAGACTTCTAAGCATGAAAGTTTTATTCAAATAAAAGTGGAAGTATATACTAATATAAAATATACTATATATATATACTTGAATGAAAATTAAAAAAAAATTGACATTTAAACATATTCAAGTGTATACAAGTTTATAACAGTATATGAAATATGTTCATGTAAATGATGTTTCCTTTGTTTTCTTGGTGGTGTGTGATGCACTGATCAACGGCCAGTACCCGTCCTTGCACAAAAATATATTTGTGTAGTTGTGGGCAACATCATTTTACACCGACACTCATATTTTAATAAAAACAATAAATTCACACATCTAGCAAGTAGACTGATTCACAAAAGAGAGAAAAATCTGCTTTAAGATTTCTAGCAAGTACTCAGAAGTTCTAAATGAAAATATAAGGAGTAAAAAGGAGTATTTTTTCTCTTGGAAATATAACTGAGTGAAGAATTCATTTTTAGTAATGAATACAAATCTTTCAAAAATATTTTTTGAGTACAATACTCAGGTACAAACTGAAAAAAATGATGGCTCTTCAAGAATTCTTTAGTAAAGAAAATAGTTCTATATAGAACCATGAACACTCAAGGAACTCTTTGCATGATTAAAGGGTTCTTTGCATCATGAAAGAGTTCTTCAGATTGATGGAGAGTGTGTTCAATATGGTTCTATATAGAGTCTTTCTGAAAAGGGTTCTTTTACTGTTACAAGCTTGACATCGTAACAATAGAAGAACCCCCTTTTTTATTTATTTTTTTATTTTTACCCAATTATCTCCCAAATTTTCTCGTCTCCAATTCCACCCGCTAGTTAGGACTCCCCCAATCACACGATACCATCAACGCTAGGGGGATGAAGGCTAACACAGGCTTCCTCCGAGACCTGTGAAACCAGCCACCGCATCTTTTCGAGCTGCCGCTCACGCAACGTCACTGGACAGCTGAACGCGCTCGGAGGAAAGCGCCAACCGCCAGATCTGTTACGTCAGCTAACAGACGCCTGCGCCGACTAGCATCGCGTTAAGTAGAACCCTTTTTGGTGCTATACATACTGAACGCATTCTCCATCAATCTGAAGAACGCTTTCATGATGCAAAGAACCCTTTAATCATGCAGAGGGTTCTTTGAGTGTTCATGGTTCTATGTAGAACCATTTTCTTGACTAAAGAACCCCTGAAGAACCAACATTTTTAAGTCTACTATTTTGACGTAACATTTATTGGAAGTGTATGTGATTTTGGTCCTTTTCAAACTGAAAGAACAGCATTTACAGGTCTTTTGAAATAAGCACAAGTATTGAATTAACTGCTCACAACCACAGTAACTGATAAATTGAAATTAGGTTTTATTATTTTATTGGCTGGTTGAGCTAGTTTATCCTTCACCTAAGCAGCCTTTATTGTCCAACGGCAGTTTTTATAATATCCTGTGAGGCATAAAGTCATAAAGTCATAGAAAACAAGATACCATATAGATCAAGAAACACAGTTTTTAAGTTATTTTAATAACAGAGAACGGTGGAAAAATGAGTAACAACACAAGTTATGGGGCACTGCAATATGTGAGACACCACTCCCTTTTAGAGCTTACTGGGTATAAGACAACATCCTGAGAGAACCGAATACAAAAATATACAGTACATGAAGTCTCCAAAGTGATTATCCAAAAATCATGACTTCTTAAATCATGACTCACAAAAAATGTTAAGTAATAGTCCTGTACTTTGTTGTAAAACAGAGAAACTAATCCTAGTAATGTTCGTTCAAAAAAACAGTTTCTTAGGTTTCCAAACTGTTCTATCAGTTAGTATCAGTTACAAAAAAACTGAAATGTGTGCATCATGTAGGCTACCTGTGTACGTCCTTAATCTATCAACAATTCATCATCTTGTATATGTATTCTTTAATAAGAATCTCTAAAAAACACTGAGCTTGAGACAAACTACTAACCTTGTAAAACAACTGTACCTAGCTAGCATGACTAAAAGAACTATAAACTTTGTATATGTCTTATATAAGAAAATCAATAATGGAGTGGACCAGGAAAACAAATTTACATTTAAGTGCTGTCTTATGATGTTGTTAATAGAGGATCAATGTTTAGTTACTTTCCTCCTTCTGAAACACGGCCTTGGTCCCATTTTAGCAGTGGAAAAAAGGCCATGGAGTGAGCAATCAATCAGAGACACAGCACACAGGGCCAAACACACCTTTTATGCTTTCTTAAGACCTGACCTATTTACTCAGTAACAGGCAGACTTTCTTAGCAGTGAAACTTCACTGCAGACACAAACACGCACACAAACACATACTAGAGGAGGTATTCCATTTGTGTTCATCATTTTTACTCTGCTTTCTTGTCTAGTTTCTCTCCTTTCACTGCAGTCTGGATGCTGGACCACACCTCTGTGTAGAGCAATGTACCCAAAAAGACCACAGCTGTGCCCACCCAGTGCCAAGCTGTGAAAGGGTTCTGAAAGTACAGGATGGAGATAATGAGGCTCAGGAATTTACGGAGTGTCACTACCAGCGTAACAGTTAGGGACGTGCACTCTGTGGTCAGAATGAACACACCCCGAATGCACACGTATCTGAACAGGCATGTTAAGGTGTTCAAAGTTCACTATATTATAAAATGACAAAGCGCAAAGTTGCATGAAGGCGGTCACACACTCGAGCTAAAGAGCAGTCTTATTTCTGTCAAAAGGATACTGTGTGATGACATTCATCAGTAAATACACCCACATTACTGGCACAGGTTGACCAATCACAGGGACTTCCACAGGAGCTTCAAGAGAAAGTGTCAGAAACCAGAATAAATGTGTGTCAGCAATGGGAACTATATTCAAATAACAAAAATGTAAAATGTTCCATTTTTTTCCATATTGTCATCATCATAAGCTCACCAGACAGTTGTTGCACGCATAGTTTCTTTTCTCATACTTGATTATGCATCCAGTTGCATAAATAACAGTGATAATCCTGTCAGGTAAGGATTACACCAGTCACTTGAGAAAGCTCCTGTCCAGTCTAGCCCCCTCTTTATAGTTTGAGTGTGCCTATTTCAGCTGTTCCAAATCAAGAATAGGGATTGAGATCTGCTGATTTTGCCACTCAGTCAAACGTTCCAAGTGTTCTATCATGTCTATTGAACCTGTCACATATAGACACCCTACAGCTGTCTTCCTGGAATGTGGGAGTGTCAATGTTGTATTCTGCTTGGATAGGAAGCACAAGGTTAGTGAAAGAGGGGGAATGAGACTGGTGTTACTTACCATACAGGATTGTTGCTGTTTTTAAGGCAATGGGTGGCTTAATCGTTTTTGTCCTGGGAGCTCAATTTTCTCAATTTTTATGTTTCTACAGCATTTGAGCACAGCAGCTATACATTGTGTGAACATTTAATGATAAATGGACCAATAGAAATGGTCCAAAATTACATGGCATAAAATTTTGGTACATTCACTTACACTAAAGTTAAGGACGTTTACCTCCTTCTGTAAAGTTACCACTTTGGAGACACATAGGTTTGTTAGTACTGAGACATTAAAATTGTTAATTGTCATCATCACTGTAAGTCTTCTCCACAGCCATAGCCATAGCACAATAAGTAGACTGCTGAAATGCTACATAGTAGTTCAACACACTTTAAGCAGAGGCTACCAAAGAGACAATTACCTGACCTACTGGTCTGCATCAGTGCAGAAAAGAAACTATGACGTGTTTCCCAGCCAAAGCAAACATGGCTAATTGTACTCTCAAAGGTTCCCAGCTAGCACTGGCACTGCTGGGAATCTACTCAGTGATAGAGCCCAATGTAGAAGCTCACAAACTAAATGTGAAGTGCTTAAGAACAGACTCACTGCTTTGACTGAAGAAGACAGCATGATTATAGATGTTAGTTGAGAGCAGCAGAAACCCTGGCAAAGGCAGACAATGCTGAAAGAAACAGAATAATTGTTTTGAACCAAAAAGTGACAGAAAAAAACACTTGCATTAAATCTAACAATGAGTTTTTGGGCTAGTAGGTAAAATGGAACAGCACTCACATTATAGAAGAGGGCCTCTTTAGAGTGCTTGCCATACTGCTTGTACAGAGTCTCTTGGAAAATGCCCATACGTGCCGACATTAGTAGGGCAAAAGTCAGCATGCCAATACCTTAAACAAAAATAGCACTTTCAGCTGTGTACTCTCCTGTAATCTTACAACAGAAGCTTTCCTTACTACATCACAATATTGTGGCAAAATTGATTATAATAAGTAAAAAACGAAAGAAAATCTGCTGTACAAGATGCCAATAACAGAGACAAGACTGGTGGGCTTCACCGCAATGTGCCTACCTAAAAGCCAGTGCAAGAAGGTATAAACTCCTTCCTCTTCTGTGGCACCCTTTTCAACACTCTAGGAAAGAAATAACTAAACATCAAATCAGATCTGACTTTTTGAATGGAGACAAACCACTAGAAGGTGCTGTGATACAAGTTTACAACAATTAATGTTTTATAAAGTATAGAACTACACAGGTTAGGCAGTGGTTAGGACACCACCTAGCTCAGAAAAACTGTAATACTGAGGGAAAAAAGCCTCTAAAAAAACCTTACCACTTGTTTGGCAGACATGAAGGTGCAGATGAATATGCCAAGTGATACCAGAACTATAGAAAGGTATTTACTTGCTGAATACCTTTATCAGGGAGAAAAACATTACATTAGTAGCACATTAGCAATGGTATAACTAAGGCTAGGCATCAAACTTATCCACTCTTACCAGAAAAGGGCCGGTGTAGCTGCATGTTTTCATACTAAACAATCCAAATCATGCCTAATTCTACCCATAAATCAGTTGCTCTCAGTCTTTAATCAATTAATCACGTGTGCTCCTGTCTGATGGAATGAAAACCTGCAGCCACACCGGCCCTTTGTTAATAATACTGGACACCCGTGACCTAACTAGCCTTATCAGAGTGAGTAAGCATGATAACCACGCCTGTTCCAAAATCAAAACTGCTGATAGGCTGTATAAATTACATTTTGTAGACATAATATTTATGTGAGCACTTTACTCAATTAGCCTGTAATCTATTGCAGTCAGTAAATATACTCACTTCCAACACATCATACCTAATTTAAACCAAACCCACTTCCAGTTTGTTATTTAAAAGAAGGTACTGGCAAAAAAAAAAATATTTGGGCCTCAGTCTCAAAATCAAGTTATAGGTATCAGCCTCTGCATTGACAGCAGCGTCTAACCCACCTTTTTTTCAATATGATGATACCCAGTATCATATTGGCTATTAAAGAGCCCTGCAAAAGAAGAAATGTACATCAGTTATGAAATTTATTTAACAAACCAAAAGAATATACAAATCATACAGATGACTAACAATCAATAGCTCAGTCAAAAGATACGAAAGAGACGGGACTCACAGATCTGAAGATCATGTGCAGTGGCATTGCAATGTTGAAGTTGAGGGCGTAGTTGTTTATCACACTTACAGTGAAGAACATTGTCACCATTATCACATAATTACTGTAGAGGGAAAGCATATAACGGTCACTTCATGTTTGGACTACTACCAGATTGTATCAATAAAACGTGTCAGAATCAACTGAGCTTACATTAAATTACAGGGTTACAGGGTATTACAATATATTGGGTTATTAAACATTTGCCTGCAAATATCACTAAGCTATGTCCCTCACACAGACTGCTTAACACAGACTCTTCCACTACAGGGATCTGCTATGTGTGCAAAAGAGGAGACTGGTTTTTTTTTTGACATTTACAAATCCGGCACGCTCATGTGGCTGATACCTGATAGGTATGGCTGGTTTCTTGCGTCCGAAATTCGTTTCGAAGATGAAGCCCTCGAGGGCAATGAAAGCAAACTGGGCAAAGGTGACAATATTTCCACATCCTGGGAAATCTCTGCAGAGTTTCAAATAACAAAGAATACAACTGAAACCTCAACCGTTTTAGGAACTTCACAGAACAACATGTATAGAATAGACACCTCCTGTTATTAGCTATGAACACACTGCAGTGCACACTGCTGTGTCTGGAACCAGGAGTTATTATTAAGACTTCGCATTAACCTGAAATAAATCACCTCAAAACTGCGATTCTCGAATCAGAGCCGTTCGCTCGTTTGGACAAGTTCCACTCACTCACCTCACCAAAAGTTCTAGGAACACAACGTTACTGCAGCACCCAACAAAAACCAGAGTCACCGCGAACACAGTGCTCATCTTCACAGGCAGGAGACACTGTTTGTGTACACAGACCAATAATATTGCACGAACTACACTAAACCGAGCGACGGCATATTGATAAATACACTAGCCAGGTTGTCAATGAAGGCAAAACTGTTCAATGAACACGTATCCCGGCTTCGCTGTAGGCGCAGTGCGTGGGTGATGTGGGTGTTGTAGTCTTCACCGTCGTGTTTGTCTAGCCACAGCCACAACGCTCGAAAATAATAAAACTACATTTCCAACAAGCGCAGCACGTCATGGGACCAGGAGGTTTTATCACAGCCGGTCAACTTCGCAAACGAGTGCGCGGAGTGCCAAACAATATTTCACAGTCTCCCAGCAGATTAATATGATTTATGAGCTGCTTGTATAAGTACATATATATATATATATATATATATATATATATATATAATATATATATATATATATATATATATATTATATATATATATATATATATAATATGTAATGTATTGATATGTATAATAAGATAATAAATTTTTATTTATCTTTAATTTGTACAAAATGACATTTATGTTAATCGAAGAGTGTTAATAGCAAAGAAAATCTGTCAAAAACATTTAAAAAATAACTTTTGATACTTTTTTATTTTCTTCATAAGGAAAGATAGTTAATTGATAAGCTTAGGTCATTTTCTCAATGTCTTCTTTTCCCTTATAATAAAATAATGCAATCAGTTTACAGCGGAATGGTATTTTAATAATTAAATGTTCTAAAATATATAACTGATCAGATATTCAGGGACTCTTATTCTGTATCACTCAGCAGTGTTACGTCTCTACGTGTTTCCGGAAGACGTGGCGATTGCCGAAATCAGTCAGTGCGGCGCTTCTTCCCTCCGCAAACAGATAACGAGGACGCAGAGTCCATAGAGTGAAGATGATCTCCCTAACGGACTCGCAGAGTGAGTGAGAGAGACTGTTTCTGCTTATCTGACAGGCAGTGGCCGTTATTCGAGAAGACAGCGAAGAGGTTAAAGGGTGGGAATGTTTGGTGGGCGGTAGTTTGAATGAATGAGAGGCTCCATGGCGACGGGGCCTGTAGCCTTACAGCTAATTCACACATCCTCAGAGCTCCTACTGTTAGATAGACATGTAGCCCAGTATAAGACACTTCTTTACATGTTATTGTTATTTACTCAGAAGCGAGTTGGCTCATGTTGCTGTGTGAATCTTCTCAGACCTGAGAATGAGGTCGATGCTAAAACCCTTCTTCTCTCTTTGTTCTTCCAGAGATCGGAATGGGACTAACAGGCTTCGGCGTGTTTTTCCTCTTCTTTGGGATGATCCTGTTCTTCGATAAAGCGCTGCTGGCGATAGGAAATGTGAGTGTGTGGATCTTTGATAGTTAGCTATATGTTTTGATCATGGCGGGATGGTGGGACTTTAGAGTGAACCCTGTGAACCCCACCTTAGTCAGTCAGTCAGACCAGGATTGTCTCTCTTCATTTAGCGGATGTCCAAATGATGTTTCACTTTAGTTTGACCCTGTTCGTTTGTGTGTCTGTCCAGATCTTGTTTGTTGCAGGCCTGTCCTTCGTTATTGGATTGGAAAGAACCTTCAGATTCTTTTTCCAGCGGCACAAAATGAAAGCTACAGGTTTCTTCTTAGGAGGTGTGTTTGTGGTGTTGATCGGGTGGCCGATCATTGGTGTGGTCTTGGAGGTTTATGGGTTCTTCCTGCTTTTTAGGTGAGTTCAGGACAAGGCTGCCCAGCCCTTCTTTCGGTGTCCGAGTGGTTCTGTGAAACTTTTTTTTTTCTATCTGCATTCCTTGATTTAGCCTTATCTGTAGCCCATCTTCTCATTAAAATAGTGAGAGAACTGACTAGCATGTGACTCAGCATGGCTACAAGATCAGGCAAAATCAAGGAAAGTATTCAGACAGAGCTCTGGAGCGCCAACCCTAACTTGACGTGCCTACTTCTAATATGCGCATGTTCCTGGACTCGTTAATTAGGTGGATCTGGACCAGTATTCTCATAGCGTCTTGGAACAGAATTGCTGATCTAAAATAAGACTTCCCTCTTATTTATTATGACTTTTCTGACTGGAACAAATCCTATATCAGCATTTCTACTCTGAGAACCTTTGTGAATACAACTAAACTCTGCAGGCCTTCCAGTTTAGGAGAATCAGAATCATGCTCTTGGGCACTAATTCATAACTGTTTTGTGCAGCTTCCACTGTTTACCTATCAGAAATGATCTAATATTATTAGGTTTTTATTCATGTGTAGTAATTCTAAGCACTTTTTCACAAGTAATATTGTTACTTCGTTACTGTTTTGGTCGTCAACATTGAAGAGAAGGACATAGTGGCCAAAAAGTACACGACTAGCAGACATGCAAAACACGCTGATTGTCTTGCTGAGATTGTGGATTATGTACAAATACTACAAAGCCTCATTAAAATCAGGGAAATCCTATGAAGGTGGAGAAAGTGGCACGTTGTAGCCCCTGTTTGGGCAGCTGGATTAATTTATCCTCTTCTTGCTATTCAGGGGCTTCTTCCCAGTAGCGGTGGGCTTCATCAGAAGAATACCAATTCTTGGATCACTGCTCAATCTCCCTGGGATCAGTGGGGTAAGTACTTTATATGTGCCATTTACTAGTAATAGACAGTTGGTTATCTGCACTCATGGAAAGCTGCACATACACCAGCTTTTTGATTATTTTTTCATAAGCGTGTGTGGAAATCTGAATCTCAGAAAACTTCTGTGATAGCACCAACTTGCTTTTACAAGTAATGATCTTTACTTTTTTTTTTTCTTCCAGTTGGTGGATAAAGTGGGTGAGAGCAACGCCATGGTATAACAGACTTATACATTTTTCATCCTAGGAGTGGTCACCACTTATTTAAAATCTTCAGTTGCACTCCTAACTTGATGCCCTTGTGGTAACACTCCCAGTGAATGTCAAATATGAGAGCTTCTCATCTTTGAGAGGAGGTGGTGCTTTTGTTCGGCACAAGTAGTTGCCTGCTCTGGAAGCAATGTTACCAATGGAGAGCTATTACTTTTTTGGGAACTGATCCACAGCCCAAATTGGGCCCAGTAAAGTGGTGTTGCATACCTCCATCAAGGAGGTAACACGGACTTGTTGAACCAACAAAGGGCATATTTTGATTGACTGTTGCTGATGCCCGTTGACCTGCTTCTGAAAGGACTGCTACTTCACTCTTTGCTTTTCTGACTACACTGTTACATAGAGATCTCTGTAGGTTCTGTATGAAGGTGTTACTGGATCTTTGTGTTGAGCCTTAAAGTGCCAACTGCTTTTTGAAGTGTGCTGTGTTGAACCTGTGATGAGAGCAGTATATACTTGAAGAGCCACAACCATCATGTCACTCCATTTTCCTCATTTGGTGAAGAATTAGTAGCCTTTGTGAAGCCCACAGTTTGTAAATAATGTATTTTAAACAATGTATAAGACTGTACATTTTTACATGGAGAAAGCCACAGTTTAATAAACTTTCCAGTGTCTGTAAATATTCAGTCTTCCAAGTCTTTATTTTCAGACTTCAGTCATATCTTAATCAAAAATTGATGTGAACATTCAGCTTACTTTTTACATACATTTTATACATAAAATTTACATGTTGATTACACATAGCAGTCAACATAACACATTCTCAAGTCATTATTGATTAAAGGTGCTGTATTTATATCTATTTTGATTTGCTCATATTAACATTAAGCATGAAGCGTGAGGAAAAGTGATCTTGGATCAGTATTCCTAAAGCTACTTTGAGTACAGGTGCTGGCCCAGTGTGACTCTGTGTATGAGGGTTCTCTTTTCTTAGCATCCTACAGATCCTTCAGGTTTTTCTGAATGTTCCACAGCGTGTCTGCGCTTTTCTTCAGCTGAGACACCTCGTCCTGAGTCAGTGTCATGTTGACCACGCTGCTCACTCCACCGCTGTTCAGCACACATGGCAGGCTGAGGTAGACCTCATCGCTGATTCCATACATGCCCTGTTGAACAAAATTAGACGTTTTCATCTGTGTGGCTTCAGTCAGGCAAGGTCTATGCTGATTGTTAGTTTTAGTTCAACAGCACAGACAGATAAGCAAATCAGTTGCAGAAATATGAGTCTTAATGCTGTATCATTTGACTGACCTTCACCATTGTGCAGACGGGGTGGACTCTGTACAGATTTTTAATGAGACTCTCGGTCAGGTCAGCTACACTCAGTCCAATAGCCCAGTTAGTGTAGCCTTTCAGTCTGATCACCTCATAGGCACTGCAGACAATTAACACAACACTCCAGTTATGATTTCTAAGGTGGACAATATAACAAGTATATGGATGATGGATGTACCTGTCAACTACCATCTTGTGAGTTTCTTTCCAGTTCTCCCGGTCACTGTCTTTGCCAATGTCCGGGTTCAGTGTCTGCAGGTTCACTCCTGCCACATTTGCTCCGCTCCAAACAGGGACTAGAACACAAATTGTACACCTATTGCTTCTTGTTAGGCACATTTGCATCAGAGTGTATTATCAGTAGGTATAATTCCTATCAGTGAATATTAGATGAGTATTGCAACAGTAACTGTATCTGTTTTTAACTGTTTTTTTCAAAGCAATCTGTTAATTTATTTTCATTTTGGCCGATTAGCATTGCAATTTTATGACGTTAAGAACACGAGGAAGTGCACTTGTGCTGTATTTTAAAGCTGCTGCTACACTTATACATAAATGTTGTAGAATAGTTATGCATGACTCATTGTGCTAATTAGCTAGTTGCTTCTTACTTTTTATGTAGCACTCAAGTTATTTAAATAGGGAACTGATTTTTAATAAATTAATTTGTCATACAGAATGTCAATCTGGCCTATTAAAGAGGAAATGTTATTTATATTGTAACTGTGGCTGACAGAAAGCACTGGAAATGTGCTGGAGTGTTTCATGTGTTTATTTCAAGATAAAAAATAAGGGTAATAGAAATCAGCCATCAGCCCATTTAGCTGTAAATAAATCAGACACTTACATAAACATTTATGATTGGTGCATTCTTACTATTTCATGATATAAGTAATGAATTACATGTATATAGTGATTTTCTCAAAACCACAGCTCTATAAAGCAACCAGAGCTGTAGAACTTTGAAATGAGGGATATTGTCCATTGTCTTACCGCTAGAGTCACCATGCTCTCCCAGGATCCATCCGTTAAAGCTAGTGGGGTGGATGCCCAGGCGTTCTGCCATTAGGTAGCGGAAGCGTGCTGAGTCCAGGTTAGTGCCACTGCCAATCACACGGTGCTTGGGGAGACCACTCAGCTTCCAGGTCACGTAGGTCAAAATGTCCACTGCATACACACAACTCGGCCTTAGAGTGTGTGATGTGTGTCTGTACTGGAGGTCAGTCATAAATCTAATCCATGTATCAATAAATTAAAGAGACTGTTGGTGTATTTGTCAGAAAGCATGTTTATGTACCTGGGTTAGACACCACAATGAGGACACAGTTGGGACTGTATCTAACAATCTGAGGGATGATGTGCTTGAAGATGTTGACATTTCTCTGCACCAGATTGAGTCTGCTCTCGCCTTCTTGCTGACGCACACCCGCTGTCACCACCACGATGCGCGAATTCGCTGTCACTGAGTAATCTGTGGACCAATAAGAGACAGTGAGAATTAGATAATAGCCAGTTTCCCTTCAAATCATATATTTTTACATGCTCTAGCGACTTACCATTTAACAAGTCATCTCTCTAAGGTATACATACAATCCATGTAAAGATGCAGGCCTGGAATCTATAACCATAGAGTCATTCTGCTCATTTGTCGAGCTGCTTACCTTTTCCTGAGACAATCTTAGGAGTTTTAAGGAAAAGGCTTCCATGCTGCAGGTCCATCATCTCTCCTTTCAGCTTATCTTCCATCACATCAACCAGGGCCAACTCATCAGCGAGTTCCTACAAAGTCGTGAGAAACACACTAAGCTGTATAATTTCAGTAGTCTTTTTTTTTTCTGGTTCTTCTGTAATTCCTGATTTATCTTCTCAAACCAAGCTCAGGGTTAGAAGCCTGCTCTTGACTGGATTGTGGTGGCATGTCCGTGATTTGCTGTTAATTGGCTAAAGAAGATTACTCTCTTAGTATCACAGGCTTTAAATCTTTAGTATGAGATTGTGGTCTGGAGATGCAGACGTCTGCTTTCACACCCAAACATCTACTGATTCAACGAGTAGAAAAGTTCAGTTTTGGACGTTTTGAGTAAGCATTGTTTAGGTGGCCTTATTTGATAGACTAGGCAGAACAGCTGTTAATAAAGTACTGATGTGATGGTCAAGATAGATTTGATCTATTTTTATCCTTTTTGTGACCTTTACTGAGCACTACCAACAAAAAGATACAGCAAAAACAGTGACAACAGTAAATACAACTTCAGAATGGCAGACTGTACTGGTGCAGAGTTGTAGTAACCTTACCCGTAGCAGGATACTGACAGCACAGGCCATGCCAACCTGTCCCACTCCGACCACCGTAACTTTGTTCCTAGGTGGCTCAGCAGGCCCACTGAACAGGGGGGTGATGAGCTTCTGCAGCACAGATGCCATGTTCACCACTACAGAAAACCAGTCATATCAAAGTCATGTCAGTGCACACAAATACACAGGTGTCCACTCTGACATAGACTGCTCAACATTCAGTATATTGCTGAAGGCAATCCATAAAAAGATACAATGAAAGTTAAGTTGACACATATATAGAACAGGATATATGCACAGTAACCAACCATTCCAAACAAAAGTATGGTTAGATGAGTGAGTATATCATATCATTTACAATAGAGGATCCACATATTCCAAATTTTAAGAAACGTTACATGAATACAGATAATGTAACATTTTTTACCAAAAGCTTGTTAACAAAACTCTGACACTCAGACTAGATGCTCAGCAAGTAAAATGTGCAGCAGGCCTTGTTCAGAAAATCCTCTCAAATGCAATAACAACCTGCTCAATATCTGATCCAAGTCTCCTTAGATCAAGGTCACATCTAAGACACACCCACACTATGGAAGGCACCAGTCTCTCCTTCTCTCTTTCTCCATAAGCAAAATCAGATCCTCTGCTAGCACACACGCTGGCAATCCAGGTCAGCACACTGAAATATTCATATGCACTGCAGTTCTATTCTGAAAGCATTGGCACAAACGTAAGCTTTGATTAAACACTTGCCTTGTCTGTAGATGCTTTGAGCTCCCAGGTATAAGTACCACCATGAAGTCAACATGGCCGTGGAGCCAAGAAAAAAACAGGTGACTGCAGTCTTTTGGCAGTGGCGTTGCAGTGTGTCACAGTGCCCCCGGAGCCATCCAGCCAGTAATTTCCTCAGAGCTGCAGCAGAGAAAGTGAGAGCTGAGAGGAGGGCAGAGCCTCAGCGACTCCGCTCCTCCTCCGGCGATGATTCAATCTGGTGCCAACCCCTGTCTGCAGACAGCTAATAGTGTTACTGTAATCCCATGACAGTTCCAATCTGTTGGACCTGCTTTCTCACATGACTTGAAAAGATTAACGGAGCAATTAAGACTAACAGTGTAATTCATTGGTCAGAGGAAAAGTAACCTAAAAGGTGTTGTGTATGACAATGAGAAAAATATTGGCATTATTTTTCCCTTTTGGGAAGGGGGGCTATTTAAGTATTTAATTGAAAATCAATGTTCTCCATATTTATAGGTTAAAGAGGAATTCCATCAATTTTTCAAAAACTGTGCATAATTAAGTGATTAAGACATAAACAAAATCATGTAAAGTGGTTTGGTGTGAAATGCTCCGTTCTAGAGAAATTTACCAAGCCAGAATTGTTCGCAGTGGCGGTGATAGGAACCAGACGACTGTAGAGTCTACTGCCTCTAAAAGCTACCACTCAGAAAATGATTACATGAAATGATGATGAATTCGCTGCTTGATGACTGAGACATAGTTTTACAATAGATTTTGGTTTCATGTTTTTTTTTTAATCTATTAAAAAAACTGCAGGGTGTTGTCAAAATAGTGCCCAAAAACATATTTTTTCAGATTGATAACTATTCTACTATTACAAATATTACATAAAAAACTCATGTAGGTTCACTGGTGGTTTTGCATATAAATAAAATTGATATATATGCAGTGTAGACATCAAGACATCAAGACCCCTGGTTCCCATCACCACCATTACAAAGAAATTCAAAATCCAATAAGTATCTCTATAATGAACCATTTTATATCAAACATTTGTGTCATGATATTGACAGAAAAATATCTTATGAAGACACCATTGATGGCTTTGCTTTCATATTATCTATTTTATTTGCACTTATTTACACTGTTTATCAATTCTTAGGAACTACTATAATATAACCAATACGTTGTATTATGTATGACTAGCAGTCAAGTCCTCATAATTCCTGGAGTGGACACTTCCACACTTCCACAAAGAAAGACAGATATAATTTGATGGATACAATGCCTTCTAGAATTTTTGCCACTACTGGTAAAGGTTGAATAAAAATGCCTCTGTTGTTTATCTGACATAACAGTTAAATTGTTAGTAGCATTTTGTGTGGGGCGCAAGGAGCCATGTGGTGAAACATGGGATAGAGATGGATAACTTCTGTGAAAATCTATTCAGAAGATTGGCTAAAACTTTACGTGGACCAGGCATTTGTCTACCATGCAGTGAGCAACTCTTTTCAAGCTGTGTGCACACCTGCGGGGTAGTCTCCAACTTGGGTCTGATTAGCTAGTAAGATGCTCAGGGATACAGGTATTGACATTACACCACAGTTCTAGTATGCGTCTGCCAGGGCCTGTCTAAAACGACCGGTACCAAGTTATGAGGGGCAGAGCTGGCCTGGTTAGGTTCTGAGGGCATTTGGCACAATTCAGTGGGCTAAATTAAACATGGTTTGGGAGCTGAATATGTGTGACCGTGACTCCACTAGATGTAGTAGCTGCCCCAAGTCTAGCATTGACCTCTGACAGCAATCTATGAGCTAAAGTGACACCACGGAAATGATTGCCCTTTGTAGCACTTTTCATTAAACTTACAGAAAAATCTTTCTGTGAGGCTCCTCCTTAGTTCCTCCATCATTCCTGGGTCACGGAAATAGGCAGCTAGCTGGTTTGCTCTGGCTTGCAAAATATTGAGCATTTTGAGCTGCGAGCACATGAGTTTTTTTATCTGTGTTGATTTTCTCTTTACATTAGTAATCTTGTCAAAGAAAACAAATAGACTTTAATGTATTTCATGATTTTTGTTGTTTAACTAAAACAAATCGTAAGGATTGAATTTTTATAATTGTGGAAATCCAGAGTCTCAAGGCCAATCCAACTCATACTTCAGTCCAGACGTGCCCGATTATGTACAACAAAACCTTTCATGTTCAAAACAAATCATAGGATGGCATAGTGGTTAAGACCTTCATCCACACGTGGGTAGAACAGCACTACTGAAACCGTACTCCTGCCAGCATGGCAACATATTAGACTGCAATGAGGACCTTTTTATGGAGTTGGTTTTGTGCCAAAATGTTTGAGAGAAGATCCTGATGTTTGAGAGAGGAATGTTCCAGTTTGAGAGGACAGCGATATAAAGCTGCACGGCATCAGTATTGTTTTTTGATGACGCCACTATAGAAGATAAATATACAGGATTAACAAGATGAGCCTATGAAGACAAGCACTATAGGAGAGTTAAGACTTTTCAGTAGAACACTGTTAGACACTGTTAGCTACAGTCAAAGAAACCTTGCTGACGTCAGCTTAGTTGATTAATGTTAAGCTATTTGAAGTTAGCTACAGTTAAGCCTCTGGTAGGAAACAAATGGCCGAGCTACCAATGTTAGTTAGATTAATACGTTATTATTTATGACAGAGTATTACTGACAAATCGTTTCTATTCATTTGCTACGAGAAAGATAGAAACCACCTAGCTAATGTCGAGGCTACAAGCACACCAGCCGACTCAATACCACAGCCACGAACGTGCCTTGACCAATTGGCATAAAGCTGCTTAAGAAAAGACGCCATGATTGGTGCGCTGACAGGAACCGCCCCTCGGCTGGAGTTTTGGCACAAACATTAAGACATTTTACAGCGAGCAGATGTGAAAGTTGAGCGCGCGCTGCGGAGCTGAGAGCAGAAATGATTTGGGCGCACGTGTGAGTTTTGAAGGTGAAGAACATGATTGAGCAGGTTTTCCAGTTTTCAGTGAAAACCGGAGTGTTTTGCACATAGGAGTTCTGAGAGTGCGCTGAAGTTCATTATCTGCGCTCAGAGCACCGCTGTCCTCTCAAACCGGAACATTCCTCTCTCAAACATCAGGATCTTCTCTCAAACATTTTGGCACAAAACTAACTCCATATTTTTTTAACGGCAACATGTAAGCATTATGCTGCATTTTATAGTCGTTCCACAGAATGTTTTTGAGAGAAACATGGACGTTGTTCGGCTCGTAACAATTCAACATATTAAACAAACCCAAAATTCAACTAAAAACACACCATTAAATATTCTAGTATTGAGAAACATTCATGTGTGTTAAAAATTCTGCATACAATGGCACAATGGACGTCACCAAGGTCCAGCACAAGGGCAGCGCCATAAGGCAACGGTCTGTCGGACAGCAAGAGCAACTGTTGCCACGGTTTGTTTGGTTGGCCGCTCACATCACATCACATTGTGATATACTGCCCCCACTGTTTATATGTCAGCATTGCATCTTACATGTGTGGTTCTAAAGGGGTGGCCAGTGTGACCAAGGTCTGATGGGGCACCCCAGATGTCACTTCAGAATTTCTGCTGGGTCATTGGCTTCCACCTCGCTGTGGGGTGGGTGTTTGCGCCTTCAAGAGGACGATGGAACAACTCTCCACCCCCGCACTTGCACATAAAACTGTAAAACTTCACTGATTTAATTTAGTTGTGTGCTAGCTTTGTTGGCTTTGTTTATGAATATATTTAAGTTCACAAAAAGTCTGGCACATGCATATGCACCTCTGCCATAGACCACTGAAGTCGTGCCATCATTTTGTAATCGGCACCATGCTCTTATGCCCATATAAGGAACTCCAGGTGTGAAAGGAGTTTCTCTATGAGAAAAATGAATGAAGCTTTCGAAAATCGTCTCTGTCGCATCCTGTGTTGATCTTAAATGCTCCAAAGCTGATATGTTTTTCATCTGATATTCACTGAAACATGACAGAGCTTTTGTTCATAGCTTCATTTGACAAGCTATACAAGTTTACCCGCACTCAGGCTAATTCAGCACAGATTCAGCTTAATATTACTGCTTACCCCCTGATAAGCTGATTGAGGCTATCAAAATATCCTACTATTTCTTTAAAGCTGGTCATATTTTTCTGATAAGGACATTCACTATGCAGCTTCTTGTTTGAATATACCGTCCCACCTTAAATGGTGTGGCAGATACAGTCTGGTGCCTGAGGTGTTATAATAATAACTGCTGCACCATTTAAGGTGGAACGGGAAAATTCAAACAAGAAGCTAGCGAATAGGAAGCTGATCTCAGCCTCATAGTTGTAATTATTTTTTTTACAAGAAAATTCATGCTAACAAAGTATTCTACCTATAGATTCATGTATGGGGCTACTTTCTTCTACTTTCTAAAATTAAAGAAACGTTCTGGGCGAGTGATGATAAACTATTTTAACTTTTCGTTTTTAGCCGTTGAGCGCCATTAATTCCCATTCATTGAAGACTCACTCGCGGGCGCCCTCTGCTGTTTAGCAGTCCTGTTTTTGATATAACGGGGGGATAGGAAGTGGCCAGGCTCCTCAATAACCGTCTCTGGTGGTATTTTAGAAAGTAGACGGATGTATTTCACTAAAAAAAAAAACAAAGAAATCTTACCTATATATTTCCTTTTTTGTACAGCAAACGAGTTTTGAGCAGCAGAAGGCGGGCATTACTGCTAGAGTGATGATTGATTGGCGAGCGGAGCAGCTCATTGGCTGATGATTGAAACATAAAGACCCAAGTCTCATTCGCACCAGGAGGACATTGTGACAATTTCACCAAACTTGAGTGATTATTTTTACCCTTCATTATTACAGCAAACTTGGGTTGTTGTAGTGATTGACGGGGTCTTGTGCCTATTAGAGCCTAAACACGCATTTTCTGACTGACTTAACACATTTTAACAAATTTAATCTCCTTTACAAGAACACCTCTAGTACCACTACCTGCACTGACCGACAGAGCATGTGTGCAGAGGAGCAGACGTCATTAAATTGCAGCCACAAGCTAACATGCTAACCACAAACTAAATCATGAGCCAACTGCAAAATATGCTAGCCTTGAGCCAACCTTCAAACCATAAGCAAAAGAAAATGAATACATTACAACACAACTTTATAATAATTCTCGATCTGCAGCCCAGCTGGTCTGAAGAAGAGTGTAAGAGCAGGTCTAGACCAATTTCTGAGCCTGTCGTTAACAAGCTTTTCCGTTGGTACAGTTTTGATAACCAAGTTTACGTGGCACAGATTATAAACTGCGAGGACAGGTTTCCCTAGTTTTTTCCTCGTTAGTGATGGCAGTGGCATCTAGGCTTTAAAATTAAACACCATTAACCACACCTAAAAAGAAGTCATTACACAACACTGCCATCTACTGCGCATAAATCACAGCCACTCTTTTCCCCTTCACACCCTATAACAGTCATAAATAAAAGTTCAAGACGGCACAATTTTAAATTCTTTATTTCATCCCTTTTAAAATTAACAGGTATTTAGACAATGCACTATTGTGCTCTGAGTGGAGTGCGAATGCATAATACTACTGACACTATTACACTGACCATTAGTTTCACTGGCACTCACCAGTAAATACATTTTTAGGTCAGGAGAGAATGTGCAAAAAGACATCTATACAGGAAAAAAAAGACAGCTTCACATGTATTATTTCCAGATACTCTTTTAATCATACTATTGACAAACATACTTTAAAACCAGATGGCATTCATTCACGTCATAGTTTAAATGAAATCTTCCTCTGGAAGTTTCTCCCTCAACACGCAGATGGAAGAGACTAGCAGCAGCCTGGGAGGGAACAGGGCAGCCGTTGAGTGTTTAAATATAAAAAACAGGAGGGAAGATGGACACTAAGGGATGGGAGGGAAAAGCCGCTCTCTACTCGGTGAGACCCAGCTTCTTCTTCAGAGACTCTGGCATCTCAGGGGGAGGGGGACGGGGAAGGCGGAAGTAGACCTTGACAGAGTCATAGATGAACCACTGCAGGGCAGTCAGCGTACCAATCATGATGATACGGGCAAACAGACCCTTCCACACACCTGGAAAAACAAGTTACAAAATAAACCAGGGGACACAGAAAAATGTCTAGTCTTCATGTCAACTACAATGTTCTTGTCCGCCCTCCAGCTTGACTGCCCTAGTAAAGTCCAAAGAGGGTGCCAGGGCAGTGATAGAGCTGGAGAAGCAGGTAGACTGCTCTCACACGCCAATGACTCAAGCACCCCCAACTGTACAGCCAGAAAAGCTGCTGGGAGCCTCCAGACTGAAACTGCAGCACCCAGACAGAGTGCACAGTACCAGAGCTGGAAGACCCCCCAGAGGTGGATCTAAGGAACGTGTTATCCATGATGTTATCACCCCGGTATGAGGGTCAAAGTTGAGAAGATTTAGTGCATGAAATGTGTAGAGTAAAAAACTGGCTCTCATCCCATCTTGTCCAAGGCAGACATTCTGATGTGTATATTCACTTTTTACTAACTCCTCCATGTTAACGCTGGCACAAGTGAGGGAGATACTCACCCATGGGTCCGAGCCTCTTCAGTACTTCAACAGCTGTGCTTCCCTTCTCTTTGTTCAGCACAGACACCACAGAGTCAGCAGGGTGGGATACAATGGCACAGAACACACCAGCTACACAGAAAGAGTAAAACCAAAGCAGTCAACACTCCATGTCTCCCGTCCATCAACACAATGATGCAGGATAATAGCTGTGTGTCTCGTGCCCCCCCCCCAGCAGAACAGAAAAAAGGGATGTGAACATCTCTCAAACACTACTGTGATTTGTCAGACTTACCAATATAACCAGCCACAAAAGTAACCAACAGCTGCTCAGATTTGCTGCACTCGCTGCGGGGTTTGGGCACCACAAACTTGTATAGCATTTCAACTGTGCGCTCGAAACAGGCAAATTTCATCATAGTGTAGGGGATTTGCCTCATCCACAGAGGAACCACACCCTTGTAGAACCTGCCAAGAAAATATTAAACAAGCACAGGCATTTGTTTCACAGTTGTCAGGTAAGTAAGAATCATAATCAGTGCACTTAAAATTAAAAATAATAATAATAAAAAAACTAATCTCTGCAGCTATTATTCAAAAAGCCCGATGTTTGGATTACTGTCTAAAAAGTGACAATTTTATCTGCTCAGAGTTTTGCTATCTTGTCCGCACTCCAGCTTGTCTACCCTGGTGAAATCCAGCATGGGTGCCAGGGCAGTGATTGAGCTGGAGAAGCAGGTAGACTGCTCTTACACGCCAATGACTCAAGCACCTCCAACTGTACAGCCAGAAAAGCTGCTGGGATCAACCAGACTGATGCAGCAGCACCAGAGTTGGAAGACTCCCCAGAGGTGGATCTAAGGAACGTGTAGGGGTGGGAGGTAAGAAGGGAAAGGATACTCACGCCCAGAGACCCTCCTCAGCATACATCTTTGGGGCACACTCCCTCAGGGTGTTGGCATAACCAGGCTGGGTCTGGATGCGCACTTTACACGCCTCCATAGGGGCCAGAGCTATATCAGCAAAGAACTCAGCACTTGCAGATGCTGCCAGGTATAGAGAGGTTCTCCACAAGTAGGCATTTTCCTATAGGAGCAGTTTCAGGGCCATTAGTAGACATCTGAACAATCCAATACTGCCATTTTCATACAGCATGTTACATTTGCCTTAACACTGTAGTTCCCCAACCTTGTGCTGGAGCACTCCTTGCCCTGCATATTTTAGGGTTTTAACTGCTTCTAACACTTATGATACAGCTAATCAGCTCAATGACAAGCAGGAAAACACTAAACAGGGGATATTCCAAGAAAACAGTTGGGAACTTGTGACTTACCAAGATTGGGTATGTTACAGATAGCCTGTTGCTTGCAAGCAAGCTGAAAATGTTCACAGTGCCATTTCCAACTTAAGCATTAACAAAACCACAATGCACTAATAATCTGGTCTGCAAGCATAATCTACCTTCTGAGGGTCTCACCTCAGCACACACAGGGATTCCGTTTGGGAAGTGGTGTTTAACAGAATAAATAAACCATTTCTCAAGATAAACGAACACCATTATGTACTGTCACTTTTAGAATGTGCCACTGAAGCAGTTATCAACCAACAAAAGATGCACACATTGTTTAAGAACAGAGAACTAGTTTTCTTATTACCATGTATGCAAACGTACCTCTCCAAGCAGGTCACTGTACAGTATCTTGAACACCTCATAGAAGCCAAACTTGCAGAGACCCTGCATGGAGTAGCCGATGAAGGTGGGTGCCCAACCTTTAGCGAGACCCCGCACACCATCCTCCCTGATTGTGACTGAGAATCCAGTAAAGATGCTCTTGTACTTAGCTGGGTCAACCTAAACAGAGTATTTGGTTAGAGAGCAGCTGATTGAACACGTACTTAAAAACACGGTGATATCACTGAAATTCTGTGAACTGGCTGGTAATGGTGAATACACTCATGTTATTACTTCACAAATGGTATTAACATGCTGGGTTGCAAAGAAACCAAACATTAATAGTTAGCAATTTATTCTTCTGGATATTGCCAGAAGCAGAAAAAATAAATGAATGAACAAGTAAGTCACAATTTAAGAAGGCATGAGAAAAATACATTTAATTTCACTTACCATCACTGATCAAGTGCTAGTCACATAATCAATTTCATTATTGTTATGACAACTGATTTTTGCTTATGTGCATTTTAAAAATACCACCTGCCCAAAGGTCAAGTAACAGCTGCTCACTACCTCAGGAAAGAGTCCCCAAAAGGGTCAAAGTTCAAATACTGCTTCAAGTTAAAGAGAAATATTTAACACAGCGCAATAAAAGCAATTAACACACAAAGGTTTTCCAAAACAAATGATATGCCTGTGTTAGTGTTAGGACAATTAAGTGTTCCTCATCATGCCCCCTTAAAAAGTGAGTATTTATCTGCAACTGGCTGTAACATTTGTTGATGAGCGGGGTATGGGTACAGACCTGGAGCCGACACTTGACCAAGTCCAGGGGCACTACAGCTGTGTGTGTGATACCGCAGCTCAGGATGCCCCCAAAGCCACAGAGGGCATAGTATTTCCCAGAACCAAACTCACAGCTATCACCTGAGTCTGTTACATGAGGAACACAACACACACATGCTCATGCATCACAAGACAATATCAAACATGCTTGGGGTGCTGGGGTCATACACTCAGGACTCCAGCAGACACACACACAGACCTGCAACCTGCATTTGACCAAATCAAGAGGCACCACCGCTGTGTGTGTGGTACCACAGCTCAGAATTCCACCGAAGCCACACAGGATGAAATACTTCTGTGAGCCAAACTCACAGCTGTCTCCCTCTGAAGAGAAACAAGGCATGGTATTCATTCAACACTTCCCCTGTCTGAATGTTTTAAAAGAAGCTTGAGCAAGAGTGTCCAATCTTATCTCCAAAGGGTCTGTGTGGTGGCAGGTTTTTACTCCAAAGCAGAAGCTCTCCCGATACTACTTGCCTAATCAATCGGCTGCAAACTCAAGACATGATGCTTTACTGGAATTAAAAACCTGCAACCACACTAGCCCTTTAGGAGATCAGATTGGACACTCCTGAGTTTAAAAACAGCAGGTCATTAGGATGACCTTTAGGGCTGAATGTCAAACGTTATCAAGGGTGCTAGTAAACTGAACTAGAACAATCTAAAACTTTCCATTTAGCGCTACAAAAAGCAAGTAGCCCAGTCTGATATGCATGATTTAACAGCACTGGCAAGACACTTCATAAATGTGCGTAACATGAACAGAACACAGGGACAGCCTTAAATAGCTTTGCTATAAAACGTGTAAAAGCACCAAGCAAACAAAGTTGCAAAACAGATTCCAATAAACATTCTTTGAGTAAAAGAAACGTTAGACAGGAATAAGGCACGCCAGATGGCAACCTTCTACAAAAATCATAAAAATAAAATTAATTAATGTAGCATGTGCAAGAAATGCTGCTACATAACAGCCTGGGATACACAAAAATTATTAACGCTACAGAAGGTTGGCAACTACAGGACACATGATATTGGATATGTATACAGAGACAAGACAGGAGCCAATGGCATACTGCGTTGTTAATATGCTCGGTATACATAACGGTCATGTGCCTAGGACGCTTTAAAAAGAACACCATGTCCATCACCTCTCTTAATACCGTTTAGTACATTTTACTCGCATATTAAGTAGTATATTACGGGTCAACGAGGGCAAGTTCGTAATGAACCTTCCCCCCGCAAGTCTTTACTGCGCGCTCCGTTGACCCAACTTCGTCCTTCACTGCCCTCCATGGAACCGCAACAAGGCCCAAGATCTTATTGGCAAGTGAAAAACGACAGATTTCCTAGACATGAAGGGAAAACAAAGCAATCTCACGCATAAATAACTCCTCAGCAGACTAGCTTATGAAGGGAAACAACAAGAGCGCTCCGGTTCTAACTAGACCACCTAGCTAACGTTAGCTAGCTAATTAGCTACACTAGCTGGGGCAGATCTAGCAAGCCGGTCAGAAACTAACCTAGCTAGCTTGCTAGCTAATGTTCCTGACCTTTTTATTGCGAACAGGGTTAGTCCTCCGGTGTCCTGCACATCCATTCAAGCAACAATGCAATGATTTGACAGAACGTAGTCAAAGAAGTAAGAAACAAAACAATGAACATTCATTCATTTTACCAGACTCACTTGAATCACTAGCGTTAGCTGGCGCTACATCTCTAACATGGTTATGCTCGTAGTAAGTTGCTTAATCTTTAAGACCAATAACATCACGATTTTATAAGAGCTGTGTCTGATCGCGAGATCAGTTACTGTGAACTTACCGGCCACAGAGGCGGCTGCGAGTCTGCGGCGGTGTCCTTGAGCACCGGCTGTGTGTGAGGGCTCCTCTACTTTCTGCAGGGTGAAGAGAGGAGCGCTGAAGGGGTTCGCCCGGGCCAGCTGCGTTAGCGTGGTAGGGTACATCCTGGTGGCAACTAGGAGCGAAGATAACGTCTCGAATTAACGTTAGTACAGTAAAACAAACTGGCCCATATGGAAGAACTTCGACAGTCTGTATTACACGGCAGTCACCTTCGCTATGACAGAAAATAAAATGTAGCGACAACCAGCGACTAAGTTAACGTTACTTTGCGTGCACAATCACAAATACTCTCCATTTAGCTTAGCTTAACCGGCGGTTGGCTAACGCTATCAGGTCACTCTGAAGTGAGGGAAAATGAAGGCCCGGTTAGCCGCAGGACAAAAAAACGCGGTTCAAGGACAAACGAAGAAACCTGGCTCTCCACAGACAGCGCGACGGGCTGTTTAGCATGCAAACACGGGAATGTGATTTACAAAGGAAGATAAGAGAGAGAAGGTGATGTGGAGAAAAAGTCCTTACATGTGAAAGAAGTCTCAAAATGGCGCCTCTGCTGCTCCGCTGCCGGTGGCCGTTCGTAGAGACCGAGATCAGCGCTGCGCTCACTAATGTCGGAGAGAGGAGGCCGCCGCGTCACCGGGTCAGCCGACCAATCAGGTTAGAGTGTGGGCGGAGCTTCTTAACACTGCGATAACGTAAAAGTCCAATGCAGCAAACGTCCTTCTTACTGTCAATAAACGAGTAATCGAGTAACTTCCAAACCAAGGTACGAGTTGAAAACATGCAACACCAACATCACGAATCAGGGGTGTATTTCACAAAGCAGGGATCTGTCAGTAAAGATGGAGAACTAAACCCAAGAGTGAAGATTGCCTAGAAGAAAGAACCATGACCTTCTCTCAAACAGGCTTTATTGATTTCACTTCAGCTTAAATTATTTACCTAGCTGAGATAATTCGGTTGTAAAACTCGCCCAGATCATATTCATTTATTTATAAGATGAGATTTAAGTCTGGTCGTTTGTCGCTGCACTTTACTGCAGGTGAAGGTCAAAGGTGTAACTACAGTTTGAATAAATGAAAATAAAGACCCATATTTATAAAAGGTTTTTTTTTTCTTTTTCATCTTAAGTGATGGAAGGGAACTGAATATTTGATGTTTCACTAATATGGGCCATATTACTGTCTGACGCAAAATATTTATTTACTTTACATAGATTCACTAAAAGAGAACAAAATGGTTGAGCCAACTTTCATCTTTTTATTTCACCAATGATAAAACACTCAAAATTCATTAAGAAAGAAAAGTTCCAATTTTTCTTATATCAATTCACTGTTAGCTGCCCTCCGACAAAGTGCAAAGTTTGTTACCATTTTCAAAACCATTTTTTGCCTTTTACAAAGCAGGTAGAAACAAATGTTGACTGCAGCACTTTGATGTGCACTTCTTAAATGAATGCTCTTTATTTGTCATTAAAAAGTTAATTTTAGAAGAGAAAATATTAGAAAAATATTGCAGTTAAAAAAGCAAAAACATTTCAATTCCAAATAGTAAAATACAAAAAAAAAATAAAATAAAATAACAGCAGACTTCAGAATAAAAGATCATTACATATGTATTCCTCTTAATAAAAGGGAATTAGCCATTTCATGATTGGCAAATACATCCATCTTAAAAAATTTTAAATTACAGAAAATTAACTCAATTTATATTTTGGCCAGATACTCAGTGTTCGACAAGGGGAGAAAAATGAAACAAAAACAGGGTGGTTTTGATTTTGCAAAAGTGTCATGACAGAGTTGAGCATTTCAACAGCTATACTTTCACATCACATGACAACTAGATTACATACACACTAAATGAGTCGTCATCTACCACAAAATAAACCAGTTAAACTTCACTGGCATTGCAATGCCATCTATTGCCTGAGAGTGCAGAGCTGTGGGCAAAGCTCTGTTAAAGACCAGTACATGTGGCACTAAAAGCAAACTGCATAACTGACCTGGTATTCTAGTAGTCTGGGCACATTTCAATGCTACAATACACTTAGATGGAAGCTAACTGCTTAAGTAGAGACAGTATTTCCAAACAAGACATACTTCTCCTGTCCTGATAATGTCAGATTAAAATAAACAAAAACAGCAAAGGTATCATTTTTTTGTACATACAGTAATTTTCACAAAAATCCAATGCAAAAGAAACAAAATATCACTTTTCAGCATGCACCAGTATGTTAAACTCACATTAGGCTGATACTACCCCTGTGTTTAACACTTACTAACCTTTTTGGAAACCAGTTTGTTGATATTTAAAGCAAATGGGGGTGGTAGTCCTTGAAGTGCTACAGACATACTGGCAACTGTTCCACCATGATACAAGGCTATACAAATACTATTTCTCATTCGGTCACATTATCTGCTACAAAACAGCAAAAATAAAAAAGCAAGATGAAAACACAATTCACACAGTTTGAAGACTACGTAAAACAAGTTTTTCCCGACATGATTGCGAAGTTGGACTGCAACCAACAAAATCTCGGTCAACATGTTGACCCTCCAACCAAACAGATGGGGCTGAGAATAAAATCTCATTGTAGAGACATCTCATGCACACACTGTAGACCCACACTGACAGAGGGGCTCTTATTTATCACCACCACTCTCTTCCTGACCAACACCACCAATAGCACTGAGGAGTGGATTGACCACAGTGTTCTGTACAAAGAGCTTGTAGGGGTCGATCTGCTCGGGGGTCATGTTCTGAAAGATGTAGAAAAGAGAGCCGACCAGCGTGAGGAACACCAGCAGTTTTAGCCAGATGGAGAAGGAGCGACGAGCTGGAGGAGGGCTAGATGACAGAACACTGCGACTGTCCGTGAAGGACGATTTGGTGGTTGTGTACACACTCTGCTGCAAGAGGGACTCCTCTGGCCAGAGATCCAGCGGCCTCACCGGACGGCCAGCTGCCCCACGGATCGGCCTCCGACAAGTAGCACTGTACAGGCAGATAACAGGTAATTATGTGTATGTATAAATGCTGGTTAATAGAACATAAAGTTTTGTGCTGATAATAATCATGGTGGTGATATTGCTGTGCCACTTAACAAAATGATGCATATACACTGCCACATACTAATGCTAATAATGCAATAATAATAATAATAATAATAATAATAATAATATCGTGTGCCTTTCACAAGATCACAAGTGTCTTACAAAACAAGAATAATACATGTAGGGTGAGATAAAAGGACAATACAATGCAGACACAACAGACAATAAAATTAGAACAAATCTATGATGAAACAAAACAGAACACAATAGGGGAAGACAGCAATATACATGATTTGGCTAGATAACATCAGAAAGAGACGGATAGGACAGAGGGGGAAAAAAAAAAAAGTCTTTCTGAAGGCTGAGATGGAGGAGATGCTATGAAAACTCTATGGGACTTTGCACTAGACTTTAGGTGGCACTACACTGAAATAAGTATTTTGTATTGTATATGTGCAGTAACTGGTAACCAGGCTAAGTCATAGAAGATTAGGATGATACAGACATTTCAGTTTGGTGTGTGTGAGCACTCTAGCTGCAGAATTTTGAATGTACTGTAATGAATGAATGTACTGTAGCACAGCGACTACTGATATAAATCTGTGCATCATTAGCATAACAGCCATAACGCTGGATAATTTCATTAATTTTGGATAAGGCCCCTATTTGCAAACTAAATTGCAGATGTGGCTGTGTTAAAATTAGATGATTTAGATATACTCACGTAATGCCTGTTGGTGTAGCAGGCTCATTAGGGAACAAGTCTCTTAAAATATCATGACCGTCCACAGAATCTGCTTGCTTATTAGCTGCCGTTGTGTCCTCCACCTGCTAACAAGATACAAGTAGTTAAGTAAAGCAATGGTTCTGTTTATTTAAAGTACCAAGGAAATCACACTGCAGTATGACAGAACAGACCAGAATCAGAATTAAGTAACTCAAGTTGCATTGCATTCAGTCTTATATCATCCTGACAAGATCAAAATAAAAACTCTGGATAAAAGTGTCTGCTAACAGAATCAATATCAACACCTCTCTTTTCTAACCATTCAGAACAGACAGAAGAGGTATGCCTCATTGGTCAATGAAACAAATGTTCTTATTAACCTATTAATGCTGCATTAGGCTTTACCTTGCTGCGCTGTCTGCTGCTTGTCCTGGAGGTAACAGGAGTTTTCCCTCTGCTTCTTACTGGCTTGCTCGCTATGGGAACTGGCTCTGGTTCTGGATCTGCTTCAACAACATCTACAAAGCAAAAAAACAGAAACGGCAAAAAATAACAGCCATAAATCAAGAATTTCAACCAGCTCTGAAAATGTTAAGAATCCATCTATACTTGTTTAGATTCTATTACTAAAGCTAGTGCATAAAGAGATTTTAATAGCATTTGTTCTTGTTCTATAAATATAGGTTAAAAACAATACCTAAGTTGGCACTTCCTGTTTAATTACAACACCATCACAGTTCCTCTTTTTTGTTATTTTTCAAGAAAAGAACTGTATCCCATTAACATGGACCAGCCACTCTCGATTGATATTCCTTTTGTGATTTAACAGCAGCTTTATTAAATGCCAGAGGTCCTATACAGGCAATTAGTTGTTATTACATAAAAATGTAAACACATTCAGAATATTCTTACCTTCTTCTTTGTCACTGTACTGATCCTCCACTGAGTGCGTGTTGCCATTCTGATTTCCATCAGCCTTCAAGGTAACCGTCTCTGGAACGGCAGTCTCGGGTTCTGGTGGCCTGGTCTCCGACGGAGGCTGATCTAACAACTTTTGAAGTCTCTTCTCATACAGTTTACGAGTCGAAACTATCATACATGGAACAGCAAAATCACAAAAAAACACTTGTGCTGTGACATTTTGCAAACACTATATGTCTTGCCGTAAGTGAGCGCTTTAAATACATCATTAATAAAGTAACATTTATAGACATACAAATGAGACAGACTGTGCTTGTCTTGCGCTGAAAGCATTCCAGCATGTCGCTGTTTCTTAGGTAAAGTGAAACTGACAATACAGTTTCCATTTAATGAGAACAGGTCCAACATCTCACCACACAACTTTTTAACATTTTTTCACCATCAGTCTGAAACAGAAAACTCACCAACGATGGGACCTGGATTGATTCCATACTTTAAGAGCTGAACCTTCAAGCCTTCATCAGTCAAACTGGAAACGTCCAACTCCTCTTTTTGAACTTTATCTGTCTTCCTTGTAGCTTTCTGTGGATTGAGCACAGACATTAGGGATTTGTTTCATTGTTTTTGAGCTGAGCAAATTCATTATAACAATTGCTTTGCACATACAGTCGAATCATACTCAGGTCCAACAATGAACTTTGGCATGATAAGGAAAAATACACCACAGAACTTGTTCTGGCTGGTTTAATGTGATGAAACTCCATATAGCTACATCTTGGATGAACACCTAAGCACATTTAATTTTTTTTTTGTTATTTGCTTTCCATTCCTTTATTAGCAATGAAATTAAGATCCTCTATTATTTTGCTAACTAAAATGAAGTAGAGACTACTGCTTTTTAGCTAGCAAAATAATAGACCAAAGGAGTCAATGCTAAATTAGCTAAATGATAAACCCCACTTTTTAGGCAGATGATTCGGGGAAAGAGCTTCAGATTTACGATGAGCGAACATCTGGAAAAAAAGGAAATGTAAAATATTCGGATACGGACAGTAATGTGTTCACAGAAGTTACCTTTCCTGACCGACTCCTGTTGGAGAGCACCGGCGTTATCTCCTCATCGCTGGAGAAGGTGTCAGCTGGAGGGTTCCTCCTCTTGTTCAGTACGGTCAGGTTCTTCAGGTACAGCTGGACGTAGACGTCTTTCTTGTGCTCTCCGCTGGGAAGAGGCACATCGTTGGCGAGCAGCTGACTCTTCAGCTTCTCCTTGGTGAGCACCGACGGGTCTTCAAGGAACTCCGCCATGCTGTGTTAGCCAGTGAGCTAGTTAAGTTAGCTGAGGAGCAGGCCGAGGCAGACCGGCGCGCTGATATCCGACAGAAAGGCGGCTCGGTTTGAGAGAAAGCAAAGCACCGCACCGGGCTCTTCTTCTCTGGCGGTTAACCTAACTCTCCTCTCCTCTCCACGGCTCGGCTCAGCTCCGCTGCTGCTCCGTTGTTGTTGACAGACGTCAAACCGGCGGGCACGTTTGAATGTGTGCTCGCGCGCTTCACGCGACGAAAACAGCTCGCGTTTATTCCCAGATACGGCTCCTCACCGACGCCGAGCATCCACTCTTTTACGAAAAACGAGTCTTGGACGCGCACTTCGCCTCACTTTTTAACTCAGAACAGGGAACAAACGTCCCGCTCGCTCGATCTCCGCTACTCTGCTTGCCTGCGCGCGCCCCTCACGGCCGCCGTTCAGTAAGACCGCATGCTATTGGTCGCCCCGCGTTAACAAGATGCTCGTGCGTTGGTGGGTGACAAATGACAGCCCTCCGCCACAACAAAGAGCGCGATGGAGGGAGCAGGGAGAAGAAGAAGAAGAGCTACAAGAAAAACCTGCCACTGTCTGAATTTGAACCCCTCTCTCCGACTGCAACACACAGCATTTCACACACTCAGAGCCTGATATCACCATAGTAACCGTAAAAGACACGAGTGCAGAAACGGAAAAATGTGACAAATACAAACTACAGGACGGTGATAATCAGGTCGTTTCGTGTATTAAATTCGTGTCCATTAGAGAAATATACGTTCAGTCAGTTGGACCTCCTCCGCGCCAATTTATTTATTTATTTACATAACTATTTTATCTATTTGTTTACTTGTGTATTTGTTTGTCTGCATTAATGAGGACGCAGTCTCGGGTTGGTCTGCCTGTCTGAAGAAAACCGAAGATTCCTCAAGATGGCGGCATTATCCGTGTTTAACCACCACACTAGCCCCATACAGGCTGCTGGTGCTGCCGATTGTGGGCTCATGCTTGATTTGGGCCTCTGCCTCCCTGTTTTACTTTCAAGCCAAGTTTGATTAAAGCACAATTAGTTGGAATTAGGCTGTGAAAAGGATTTGTTCTTTATCTTACAACAATCTTACAATATCAGATAATTCTGTGAGGCAACTTGATTCAAAAACACAGAATGTGTCAGAATTTTTAGCACCCCTAAATTTGATACTTTGTGTACCCTGCCCTTCCTAGAAAATCTTCTCTAAGTCTTTTTTGTATAATATGCGTATAATAGGGATTTCTTTGGAAAAAGTTTTTTTTTGGAGATTTTGAAGTAAAATCTCATATTTGAGACATGAATGATGCAAGCTAGAACAATTCTCAAGGCATTTAGAAAACCAACCACGCCGTGTCACGGCACACTTCACAGTAAGGTTTAGTCAAAGTCAAAAGTCATAGGCTCAGTTCTGCATGATCTTGATTCCTTTCAATGCAAACCAAAGCTCTGTTTTTGTATTACCTGATCATACAACCCAATTCTAAAGTTCCAGTGCTGCTCAGTGAACTCCAGGTACTTGTCTGATGATAGAGGAGGCTTTTGTTCTTTGTTCTTATCCGTCTCACTGTGTATGGTGATGAATACAAAATTGTATTTCTCACATTTAAAGTCCTTCATGGTCTTGCCTGAACTTTACATCCCTCCTTGCACTCTTATATCCTCTGGCAGTGTGCTGTTAACAGTACCACATAGGCTTTCCTCCATGGATGGAAGTCATTTAGCGCTATAGCCCCAATCTTTGGAATGCTCTCCCTCAGTCTCTCCCCATGATTGCTGTCCCATTGCATCTTTCAAATCTCAGTTAAAGTCTCACTACAGCTCCAGCTGTTTGAAACTTACTTTCTGCTCTAACAGTGGAGATGGTTACTTTTAAGCTATTTTTTTTTTTTAAATTTGCCTCTGCCCAATTTATGAAGGCCAGCAACGTTTTGTCTAATTTCATTTGTGCATTCTCTGACATGCATGTCACCTCATATCTATACCTCACTGAATGAGGAGAGATGTCTAGCACCACTGTGGCACTAGTTCCATCACTGTTCTATCAAAACTGTTGTGCAGTAGGTTTCAAAATGTGTGATTAACAGCGTTAAAATGGCTGAATTTTAGAACTGTTATAGACAAATGTAACAGTTATATTTGTCTATAACATATTTCCATCTAAGTAAAAGACCTATTATCAAAAATAATTTATGCAGCAGGGTGTAGTTGACTACATTGTTACAACATGGACAGTGCATATGCATATTTTCTGTAATGCATTCATTTTTTAATAAGGGAGTGCATTACTAAGCTGTCTCATAAAAGATTACTAAAGAGAACTAATTAGGGATTCAGAGTGGCACACTAAATTTAATAACATAAAATTTAAATTCTAACAAGACGATTTAAAAATTGCTGTCAGAAACGTTCTAGTAGTCAGATTTGAAAAGAGCTGATGAGCCATGAAGCGATGTAATAAGCTGCATTCAGCATCACTCCCTATTAGAAAAGTAGCGCACGATATAATGTCTGAGCTGTGTGGTAGTGCTCTTAGAATACTCAACAGTAATCACGTTCAATCCCCATTGTTGCCACAGCCATCTTTGGCCAGGAATGCAAGAGAGCATAATTGGACTCACTCGCCATCGCAACGATCTGTTAGCTAATGTAACAGAATTGGCAGTTAACATTCTCCTCCAAGTATATTGAGCTGTCCAATGATGTTGTTCTAGCAGCAGTTAAAAAAAGATGCGGTAGCTAGCTTTATGTATGTCAGAGGAAGCACATGCTATTGGGGGAGACCTTGCTAGCGGGTGGAATTGTACTGACAGTGTAATGTAATGCACCCCCTCATTCAAAAATAAATGTAGTACAGAAAACATGCATGTGCATTGTCCATGTTACTACAATATAGTCCTATAGTCCTCCACCCTGCTGCATAAATTATTTTTGATAATAGGTCTGCTACTTAAATTGAGGAGTAATTGGGATGTAATTGGGTAAAAAATACTCGTAGTAACTTGTTCTATGCTTGTTCTCCAGTCAGTTCATTATTTAGCACATGTACAGAATAGTGAATGAGTTAATGAGTGAACTGTTCCAACCAGCAGTGGATGTATTTGAAATATTCAGCTGTACAAATCCAGCCTAATTAACAAAAATAATGATATTGTTTAAACATGACATTGAAAGAGTAAATGTTGGTCTGAGTAGAGTTGTCACTGGATCATGTTCAGGTTTTTTTTCCTCCACTGGCTGTCCTCTGACCAAATACTACACTTATCTGGGCCCGGTTCCTTACAGCTCAGTTTCACAGCATACACATGCTTAATGAACTTGAGTCCTGAGTATGTGTGTATGTGTGGGTGTTGGTTCTGACCACTGTCTGGTCTTTTTTACATTCCAGTTCACTGTGGTTAGCGGCTCGGCATTTCCATCGCGAGAGCGGTTTGAGGTGGCACGTCCCTCTGACCTGATTTGTATTTCTAGGATATAGCTAAGCTTATGGCAGTGATGCCCACACTCTACTCTAGCCACACAAGATTTAGTGCTTAATCTTTACTTGGTTCTTAAAGAAGAGTCTGCCAATAAAGTGGTGAGAGTGAAGCTTTAAAAATGTCGAACTCTTAAGAATCACCTCCTCAGCCTTCATTGTATTTCATTTGTACAGAAAACACTCAATAGGCCAAAAATCACAAAAAGTGTCTCCTAAAGCATAACAGTGGTGCCCTCAGGAAAAGGATATGAGAAACACTAAATAATGATCAACATTTGTGTGGTTTTGAAAAAAGGAATGCGGTGTAAATTATACAGACTTGATGAAATGTGAAAGTGTACATTTTTTGCATTTCTGCATTTTCAATAAATGTAACAGTATAAAAAGTACTCCAAAAAAAGGGGAATTTCACAGATTCACAGAAGCTTACCAAGTCAGATTTCTATGCAACTGTAATGATAGGAGCCAGGTGTCATGATGTCTACAACACAGATATATATATTATTTACTATCCAAAACAACCACTGACACTGCATGTGTCTCCTAAGTGTTCTTATGTAATGTTGATATTGGTAAAATAGAGGTAAATATGAAAAGTATGAGTATTCTTTCAGTACTATTTTGCCTTAGAGCATTCTGCATATACCTCTCTGGTATATGATTGGATTTGAAAAATATGTTTTGAGCCAAAAAAATATTTTAGGCATCAGGCTGCATATCCACATCCATTTCATCCAATAGCTATTTGTGAGGTGGTTTTTTAAAGGTGCATTAAACTCCTCAGATGTCTGATTCCTATCACCACCGCTGTGAAATTCTGATTGTGCAATTTTTGTCTAGAAAACCACTCACATCAGACCACTCTGGATGATTTAACAATTAAATTAACTATACTTTAACTCCCTGTTATATTACATAGTCTCTGTTATAAGAACAAGCTGAATGATTTATTTAGCTACTCTTATACAAATACGTTAAATAATAAGCTTTGCTTTTGTTCAAAATTCTTTGGAGCTGTTTTAAGAAGGGGGAGACTGATGACTATGATGCCACTCAAACACACTCTTTAAAACCCCTCCTTGCTAAATGGTTCTTGGCTTAGTAGTACAGAAAAAAATTCATTTCATTGCTATAGAACCTTTACATTATGTTGTAGTTCTTTAAAATTTAAAAGGTTTTTCAAACTCGCACATTAGTCTTTAAATAACCATCCATTGAAAGGTTCTTTTGGGAAACCAAAAGTGATTCTTTCTTGGCATCAGTCCAAGAAAGAATCACTTTGGTTGCATTTGGCACCTTTATTTTTTAAGGGTATAACTCATAACCCCAGTAAGGACTTTGTCAATATTGTGCAAATTACCATGTTAATCACACACAGATGATTAGACTGTAGTTAACTGAACTGTAGGCTACCAAATGTCACTGTAACCATGTCCTGTCGTATGACTAATGTTTCATTTTATATGCAGTAAAATCACTCCACATGATACTGAAACATTCTCAGGAAATAAGAGCTGTCATTGAACTATAGCTTGTTATTCTTAAATGATTATTTATAGAACTCAATTGTGAAATATATACAGAGTCCTGGACTGTGTATCATTTCATGGCTACTGATTTGACATGAAACTCCTCCTTGTTTTGAGGTTGGTCAAGTTGGATCCCGGGAGCTAGGGTGGCAGCGATACTCAATATTCTCTTAAGGAGTACTCCACTACGGTGCAAAATGAGAGGTGAGGACATTATCCTTGACAAACCTACAGCAACAAACTCCTCAAAGGATGTTATTCATAACTAATTAAGATCAGGCTGTTGGTGTCATGCCAGATTGAGACGGTAGCTTTTCACAGGAGTTGAATAGGTTTGTCCTGGCATGGAAAAACCTATCCTGTAGCCCTTGCACAGTATATTTCCCATGTTGACAGTCCAAACTGCACTTATAGGACACACACCTTGATGTCAACATCTCTCACTGCAGGGAAAGTGAGACGCCCCTTCCCGAACCCTGGCAGCCCACCTTCCTCACGAATCCGTATGCCAAGCAACTTCTCCATTTATTTGTCCAATTATTATTTGAGCCATTGCACTATTTTGTTTGGCAGATATTGATGAAGGTCAACTCATGTCAATGTTGGGTCACATTCAAAGGCAACGTGAACTTTGTCAGATGTTTTTAGGAGACCTTGAATAGGTGCAAGCCCACGCCTATGCCCACCTACTGTGTTGGCTTACCATTTTCAAGTGACCTTATCCATTCAGTTAGTCATGTCTTATGGCCACATTCATTTTTTTTTGCGACTTCCGCATGTTATCGCAGGAATTCCACATTGGGGATCTAATGTGCAGAGCTTGGCACAAAGTGTTCATTCATGATGCCAAGTACAATTACCTGAACAGGCCTACTGTCCCAAAGCACAGGTCTGGCCCACACAGGTTACTCTGAAAAAGTGAGCTTGGCTGATTGCTTCAGCATGCCGTGATTATGGGAACCGTCCTACATAGACCATGTGTCGTTTTAACCTGTAGCAATGTTCACAATATTCTCTTGCTCCTGCTGCTGACTTAATAGTGGAGTGGTAGTATCTATAAATAAAATATTTGTTAGCCTACATTTAATCTAAGTGCAGTTGAACTGTTTATGAGAGACTGACATGGTAATTTGCAGTCGCATTATATGAATAACACCATAATCAAACATACTATTTAACAGATTTATTCAACATTAACTTAGTCAATCAGTTAACTTTTTCTTATCTTTTCTTTTATCTTATCACACAGCTGATGTAATATAATGGTAAGAGTAAATTTAAGACTTTTCAGTAATACTTAATTTGAATCCGCTAAATAACATCGACATAACCATCCATAAACATGTCATGGCATATGTCATATACTGTCATGAGTCATCAGGACAGATTTTGTTCTGTAATATAACAGTATCATGTTACTATTACTATTAATTATAATGACAGATGACATAATATTTGATATCATGATGGCTAACTAAAATGTCATGACATCAAACATTGTGGCATCTGACAACTCATGACAGCACATCTGCCATAGCATGTTTTTGGTTATGTCAATGTTATGTAGAGTTCAAGTGAAGTGTTGAAAATCTTTTCATCATAATAAACCAACACCATTTCAGAATCAGATTCATTTGAAATGTATTATAATTTTATTATAATTTGATTTTGGAACTCTCTGATACTACACTGATCAACCATAATATTATAAATAGTTCTACAATTACAGACTGTAGTCCATCTGTTTCTCTGCATACTTTGATAGCCCACTTTTACCCTGTTTTTCAGTGGTCAAAACCCTCACAGGACCACCACAGAGCAGGTTTTATTTGGGTGGTGGATCATTCTCAGCACTGCAGTAACACTGACGTGGTGGTGGTGTGTTCGTGTGTGTTGCGCTGCTCTGAGTGGATCAGACACAGCAGTGCTGCTGGAGTTTTTAAACACCTCAGTGTCACTGCTGGACTGAGAATAGTCCACCAACCAAAAATATCCAGCCAACAGGGTCCTGTGGGCAGCGTCCTGTGACCACTGATGAAGGACTAGAGGGCGACTAGCACAAACTTTGTAGCAACAGATGAGCTACTGTCTCTGACTTTACATCTAAAAGGTGAACCAACAAGGTAGGAGTGTCTAATAGAGTGGACAGTGAGTGTTAAAAAACTCCAGCAGCACTGCTGTGCCCGATCCTCTTGTACCAGTGCAACATATGCTAAAACACCACCACCATGTCAGTTTCACTGCAGTGCTGCAAATGATCCACCACCCAAATAATACCTGCTCTGTGGTGGTCCTGAACTGTAAAGAACAGTGTAAAAGGGAGCAAACAAAGTATGCAGAGAAACAGATGGTCTACAGTCTGTATTGAAGAACTACAAAGTGCACCTATATGGTAAGTGGAGCTGATAAAATGGACAATGAGTGTAGAAACAAAGAAGTTGGCTGACTGGTATATGCACATATAAGAAAAGAAAGAGCTGACTGGGGAACTACAGAAATTGCTTATTTGGCCTTTTGTTAGATGCTTTATTGAATGGAACAAAAAGCCTTATGGAACAAAAGATATAAGTAAATACTGATCATTATACTCAGAACTGTTCACCTCTTCCAAGACATACTGATACCAGAAAACAAACAAACAAAAAAACTATTACTATCCTTTGCTGAACCCCTCACTCAATGGAAACTTAAACAGCTTTTTAAGAATGAGGCAAGTTTTTCAGTTTGTTGCTAAATTTAGCTTGGCCCTGTGCAGGCGGCAGGTTCCTGAGCCATTTTCAACAAAGATGAGCCGTAGGCCTTGCCCAGGGCCCAGCGGGTGGCGGCTGCCGGTGGTCTGCTGTTCTCTTATGCACCAGCTTTAAAGTAAACACTGCAATTCTGCGGTCGCCAACGCCATGGCAGCCAGCAAAAGGCCTTACTGTGTGGCAGCACACAGCTCTGGTGTGCCGTCTCCCAGACTTCTCCTCAGGCCTCCCTCTCAGCACCAGAGGACTGGGGTCGAGGGCCAGCAACACCCATGATGTATGAGCCCCCAAACCCTAGCTGAACTCCCTTGCCTTTCACCCCTGAAGTTTAGATCCCATTGTAGGTCGGCTAACAAAGTGCTTCTTCATCCACTTAGCTGTGGTGTATCTTGCTCTGCTGTGAAGAATGATTTAGTATAGATGGGGCATTAGAAAATAACTCTATCCACCTCCATTATGCGGTAAATATTTGTGTAGTTTATGTATGGTTGGATGGTGGGTTGCTAAACAAACCGACCGTTTACTGGAAGGACTTTCCCTCCAGACGATTAGATAAAATCAAGACATGTTTGTGCATGCGGCTTGCTCACCACTGAAACGTTGACAGACCTCATAGGATGCCACCTGCTCTTCATCTCTGAAACAAGTGGTAAAAATCTAGTTTTTGCCGAATGCGATACCATTATATATTTGCCATATTTTGATACCTGGCCTAGAGAAATCTGTAAAAGGCAGAATAACCACTATAGAAGTAATAGTTGGAGTACTGTACTATATAATGGTCAGCATTCAAAAAAAGAGAAGGATTTTTTTTTTATTTTAATGGAAGTTAATGTAAATGAAATTTCACAAAATTCAAAGGGCAGCTGGCATTTTCAAAATATGTACAATATGTAAAATATGTATATATGGAAAATAATAACAAAAGTAAACAACAAAAACAGAGATATAAGGTTGTGTCCTGACTGTAAAATACAGTCATATGCAAAAGTTTGAACACCCCCAGTCAAATTACATTTTGTTTATTTTAAGTGAAAATAAGTTTACATTCTTTACAAGGAAAAACTTAAATAGGGCATTTTCTTCTCATTTTAGATGCACACTTTATTTATTGGCTGAATTTAACATATTGAACATTTTATTGTTGTTAAACATGTTAAATTCAGCAAATCAACAGTAATTGTGAATGAAAATGAGCAGAAATGTGTTCTCTGTAGAGGATGTATTAACTTTCACTTAGGAAATTAACTATACATGTAATTAAACTTTTGTGATTGCGTTTATGGGTTTATGCGTTTATAACACATTAATGCTCCAGTTATGGAGGAACAAGGATCTCAATGAGTGACATTTCATGTGCCGTAGAGTTACTTTCTTTCTCAATTCTGCATCACTTCTAGCAAGAAACAAAATTAACTCACTGGGTTTCATGCAGAAGAATTTGGCAAACCCACAGACAACTGAGAACAAGGAGAAGGTGGCATCAGTTAATGCTAACTGGTAATGTTTGCGTCCACAGTGAAGTGAAAAATAGATGCCCCATAGAAGCCAGGCACAAGCAGCAGAAAACTGGTGGGAGGTTTGGGGAGGGTGGGGGAAGCAGCCTTGTAGGTTTCCAAACTTCTTAGTGTTGCTAGCAGAAGGATTTACTGTAACTCTCAGACAAGCATTCACAGCTTGGGCTCTAAACGGTCTGTTGGCGAGGTGGCCATGTTGTCTCTGGCACAGAATCAAACCCACCGAACTGAGGTCCAAAAGTACCTACACAACACAAACCCGTGGGATGTTTGGATGATAAATTGCCGACGTTCAGCGGTAGAACAAAAAATATTGGCCTTGCTGGGGACATCAGTCTTAATAATTTCACAGCAAGATGGCATGCTGGGTGGTTTGGTCGACCAAACCTGGTCTCTTTCTCAAGTGACATATCATTCACTTAAAGCTGGTTTGTAGCATAGAAGAAATCCAGTGCAGGTGCCATATCAGAGTTTGTCCAAGTGCTGAGAGGGTCAAGTGCCAGTGGTCAATGGGGTAACACAGAGGGTGTTAAATGACACATTTTATTCATTTACTTGTCTCAGTGAGCAGACCACAGAAAATCTTTTTTTCCACAAAAAAAGGCTTTTCTTGGTAGCAGAGTTCAATTACCTATGATTACACTTGGACTTCTTTAGTTCTGCAACAGCCAAGCTGCTCTCTGCACATCTTTCTGCCAAGATCAGGTTTTTATGTCACATATTCATGTATGTTTATGGGACAGAACCAGAAACCATAATAGATATTACATTTAAACCGTATGCAAGAAATATAGGGCTTGATAAGGTAATTTCGAATTCTTTTATATGTTTTTCTTGCCCCAACAGACTGAAAGTGACACCTGGTTTCAAGAATGTGGGAACATGAAGCATGGAACAAGTGTAGAAGGCGTCTCCTTCAGCATTCACCACTGAACAGAAAACTATTCACCAGCTGTCTTCACCAGTGAATAAGTGGCACAATCACCTAAATTCCATTTGATTTCCATTTTACTGATGTTTTTCTTAATATATGCTGTAACTAAGCAGCTAAGAGAAGTCCAGGTCTAAATCAATCTTCCAACAAGCAAGGCAAAGGTGACAGCGGTGGGGAAAATGGTCCGAGACAGAATAAGACAAATATGTGATTAAGGAAAAAGGGGAAATTATCCTCCTTTGCTAGTTTGCTCTAGAGAATTTATGATTCTGGAGATTATAGGTTATATTACAACCAAAGGGGATATCTAACCTGGGCTTGTTCCTGTTCCTGTTAGTAAGGTCATCCTAAATAAGATATGAATCTGATCCTAAATTAGCACTCCTACTCTAAGAAGCTTTGTGAATGCAGTTATTGGTCATTAGGGTGAATAAAATGTGGGTTCAGAGAGTTCAAAGCATAAATATTAGACAATCCATAATGGATAGTACAAGTATTTCACATTATATTTATTTTACATTACATTATATTATTTTTCATATTACTATGAATAGTATGGCAAAAAAATGAAATATGCATATCTCACGTTACCTCAAATATAGTCAGTCTAGACATGTTTGGTGATCAAAGTGTTTTGCGCTGGAATGGTAAGGCTAGTGTAGCTGACAAGTAATGGAAGCTCATATCCCACCAATTAGCATAATGCAAACTGCAGGCCTTAATCAAACAGACTTGCTTCAAGACTTGCTTCTGTGGTTTAGACACTGTATGACATATTGTTATCTATAAAAGTGCTATAGAAATAAAATGTACTTACTATGAAAATAAGGAAAAAGAGCAGCATAAACGTCCAGCAGGCTCTCTTGTTGTCTTTTCATGCAACCTTAAAGCATACAATTCGTCCATTTTTTTAAACAAGGTTTTCTAAGCGTGTGTGATAATTAAGAATCAGGATCAGGATTTACTGGCCAGGTAAATTTGCACAAACAAGGAATTTGTCTTTGGTTGCATAGCAAGCTCACAATTTGTAACAGTAGCAGTTTACCCTTCATGTGATCACAGACGTGTTCTAACATGCATGCATGCAAAAAAAGTGCAAAATGTTTGTGTAAAGTACAGAATACAGCGTCCAGATAAAACATAGCAAATACTGAATTAAATTTTTAAAATGCATGATGCTTATTAGTATACATTAAATTCCATCACTTGTTAGCCACAACAGTCTTATTGCTTCAGGGCCAAACCAAGGAAGCAAACTTCAAACACCAAACATCTCTTGGCTGTTCAACTGCATTTGAGGTAAGTGGAAAATTGCATAAATTTTAATTTTAAACTATTTCTGTAAGTGAAAATATAAGCAGGCAATAGGACAACAATGCATGTGTTCACTGTAGGGGTCACATGGTCATTAAGAGGCAGAATAGAAAGAGGTGTCAGTGGAAACTTTTATACTTGCAAAGGAAAAATGAAAATGATAAAAAATAAAAAATAAGCTATATTGTAGCGTGATAGAACTTGCATCACTCAAGAGACACCTATTTCAATTCATTTAGAAACACTTAAGCCACTCTAAATACAGGAAAACATTAATGTGTAGTCTGTGAATATTACTTACTTAAAGTATATTAACACGGGTTATATAGGCCTTTAAATGAAGTGTTACTGTTTCGCGGGATCTTCAAAAACCACCTTGACCATTACATGGCTACAAGGTTTGCTTAGAAGGGGAGGAGACCTACCCGCAGGCTTGATTTCATTGAGGTTATGGTCAGGCTCTCTTGGGGCAGTGGTCAGCCAAGGTTGTTTGCTTTTTTCACCCAGTTCTGCACATCTCTTGGGAAGGGAGGGTCTCAGTGCTCAGTGAGTAAACCTTTTCTACCAGCTCTGGTGGTAAAATGCCACATTAAGAATTTCCATTGGACACTGGCCATTTCAGTTCAATTTCATTTCAATTCAGCCCATTTAGAACATGACTTCAGTTTGAGTTCTTAACTGAACTCGAACTGACCTTAACTGTAGTCACAATAAGCTCATGTACAATGTTTATTTATTGTATTGAAAGAGTGGTCTCCAAAGAGGTGCCTTGCAAGGTGCCTTGCATAAGAGATTCATCTGGTTGACCAAATATTAAACAAACAGAATTACGGTTAAGGGCTTTAAGCTACTACGCCCTCTCCTGTCCATTCTTTAGTGTTCCCCTCTCTAGGAGCCGGGGAGCCACCCTCTTTCCACTGAAGGTGTGTGCCTGTGTGTTTCTCAGTCTGTGTGTGTGGGGGGGTGTGTGTGTGTCAGTCTGGTGTACACTTTGGCAGGAAGACACACACACATACACACACAAGTCTGTTGAGTATGCAGCACTTTCTAATTTTTCATGCTCATTCTGTTATACTTGCTGGTGGAGTACCAGGCAGCATCAGAGACGCCCACAACTTAGAGTGAGTGCCATAAATCTCATTCAGCAGCCTGAGCGTCCAGCAGGTTCTCCTGTCATCTTTTCACTCCAGCAGGCATCTGAAGGCAAAAAAGAGGACTTCGACTGAGCCTGGCTTAGTGATTACTGGATGTGCTACATTGGGATATGCTGCCATTCACCCAGCAACTAATGCGATCCAGACATGGTTTAGTTAGGGCACATGTACATGTTTGATGTACTATATCCATCAGCAAGATGATCAAGAGATGTAACACATGCTGAACTACTCTGCAGGAGTATATGTAAGTATAGCTCCTTCATTGTATTTCCTAATCACCTGATTTGCAGGTTGTGTATAGGCTAATTGCTTGCTCAGTAATTATATCTAAATAATTATATTATGTCTAAATAACGAGAAATATTTCAATTTTTTAAAAGGGTGTTAGTCTCTAGCATTTAACATAGCTATACACTGGATATATACACAGGGTATATATATATATATATATATATATATATATATATATATATATACAGGGTCTGAGGCACTGTGAAGCAAGTGGTTACATAATACTGAAAAAGTCATACTACTACTACTGAACTACTCTACTGCAAAAGGCCTATTCTATATTAAATGCTCAAGGATATACTCTTAAGCTGGCAATCACACTTCATTTTCCATTTCATATGACTCTTTTCCAGATGAGGGTCTTCAGAGTTTTGTGGATAAGCATGATGCTAAGGCAGTGGAGTTTTGCCGTGCTCTTACTGAGCATCCCTCTACCTGTCCAAGGGAGACCCATCCACGCACTCAGCAACAGACTGTACGTGTTGACACCCCGTAAAGGCACAGTTGATTAAACATAAATATAATGGTTAAGATTGTTATCCATAGCCAAATGCTATATTTACACTGCCATCTACTGCCAGAAGGAGGAAAGTTCATCTGACATTAATCACCAAATGCTGTTACACGCACAATCCAACCATTCAGCTAATTATCACGCCCTTCTTCACGCTCCTAAAAATGAAGGTGCCAAAAGGTTCCCTAAAGAACCTTTCAGTGGATGGTTCTTTGAGAAACCATTTTGTAAATGAGATGTGTGAGTGTGAATTTTTTTTAAAGTTCAAAGAACTTTTATATAATCTAAAGGAATGTGAAAATAAGTTAATACATCCTGCATTTTCCTGCTAATTTTAGTGGTGCACAATTTCCTATTTACTGAGTTTAACATATTAGAAAAATTAAAACATACAATGTGCCATAAATTTTGCACAGGACCTGCTTTATGCCTTATGTTTCCCCCAATATGTTAAATTCAGCAAATAAACAGTAATTGTGTATTAAAGCATGCACAAGTGTGTTCTCTGTGGAGAAAATCAACAAAACATGTCATTTGACCAGGGGCACCCAAACTTCTGCACTTTTTAGAACGTGATTATCTTCCTTTCAGGAAGCGGTCTGTGAGCCACGCCCAGCTGATGCACGATAGAGGACGATACCTGCAAGACAGAAAGAGGCGGCTGTGGCTGCAGGAGCTTTTCAAGCAGGTGCACACTGCCAACGTGTGGGACGCTCCCTCAGACAGTGGCTTCAGCCTTCAGACCGTTACCTGGAGCGCCCACGGTCCCAAGCCTGCCAGCAGCACCAAGGACTTCCCCTTGGACTTTGAACTGGAGAGCACAGGCACCAGTGACACTCTTCCCCAAGAGACCAACAAGGAGCAACCTCTGCAAGCTGCTGCCAAGAGAAAGAAGAGAGTGTGCATGGGGAAGTGGAGAGATGGCAATAAACGGAGAGGATGGCCATGCTCAGCCCACGCTGCAGTGACAATGAGGGGTCAGTGACTGGAGTGATGCAGAAAGGGGAACAGAGACTGTAGGCCACAATAAGACTGTGAAACAAGTGTGAAGAGATGCCATCAACCACTCTGGAGCATGGTTTCTGCACCAGTTCGCTAATGTCTGTCACCAGGAGAAAGAAAACACAGTGTCTGACATAATGCATTGTCCTATGCTCTGTATAAAAACACACAGGTTTATACACTTAGAGACAGTTTCCTGAATACAGATTAAACCTAGTCTTGAGCTAAATGGTACTGACAATGGAGATTTACCATTGAAAACCTTTTTTCAGTCTAGGCAAAAATTTTATCTGGTTCTAGGAAACTGCCCCTTTCTATTTTTTATACAGTTAGAGCCTTCGAGCCTTTGTTACTTTTTACTAAGTATACAGATAAAAGGTTGGTGTCTCTATTTGCCATGAAACCGAAAATTCTTTACACAATCTACATAACTAACCAAGCATATTTGCATTTATTTATTTGATTAGAAATGTGTATATTTATTCTGTGAATGTATTACAATGCTGCTGTTTTTTCTACAAGTTTCAAGTAATGCACTTTTGACAGCTGTGCTATGCTCCTGTACATCAGCATCTTCAGTATTTTGTTTGATATTTCAGGCTTTTCTACTATTTCTGTGACAGAAATAAATCCTGCTACGCATTTCATTTTTGATTTTTTCAGTAAAAAAGGATGAGCAATACATAATAAGGTGCAAAGAAGGTGCGTCCTAAAGGGTTCTTGGTAAGATCATTCTCCACACTATCAGATCTTTTGTTATTAATGATGCCCTATAATAATAAATATTCCATTCCATGAGGACTACAGCTCAGGTCATATATGTATGCTAATGTTGGAACAAAATGGTGTGTGTACAGCTGTGTACTAACCTGCTAATGGAAGAGAAATGTAATGCACCCCTGTGTCAACTTCCTGAGTGTTTTAGCAACAGGCCATAAAGAGTGATAAAAGAGCAGAGACTGAGTCACAGGAATGGAGACAGATCTACACAAATCAATTCAGCCTAACAGGACTACTGTACTGCAGGGAGGTGTTACACAGGAGACAAATAGATAGAAAACAACAATGTCAAAATTAAGAAATGTTTGGGGGAAAAATGAATTGCATTTTAACTGGCATGTTTACATTCGAAAACTATAAGATGATGTTTATCCTCCTAAAATAGCTGATTGTTGCATATTTGTATTTAACATGTATAACATTGAAATTGAAAGTAAAGTTATTCCAGTTGCAATTCTAGTTATTCCAATCTCTAATCACCTCTTTGAAAGTTTTAATGAATCTCTTGCCTCTCCATGTAGATGTGTCTTTGTAGGGTAAAAGTGGTGCTGTCCCTTTAAATGCAACTAACTCATTTGGAACTAATAGCCTGATGTTCCTGATGGGCAATCTCATCTCATCCCACTTTGTGCTTGGACAGTGCAGCTGACTGCAGAGCACAAAATGTTTAAATGCTGCTTAGAGTGAATTTTTTTTTATTCCATCGATGGGCGAGAATCATTTATATTTGGTGAAACAGAGACTACTCTCACACTGAGCATCAACTATGGTGAGTAACCTTGACAAAATACAGTCATATGGAATAGTTTAAACATCCCTATTCAAATTACATGTACTGTTGATTTTTTAAGTAAAAATAAGTTAACACATCCTCTAAAATATGGACTTTTTCTGTAAATTTTAGTGCAAAATTTCTGTTTATTTGCTGAATTTAACGCACTAGACAAAATAAGTAAAAAATAAATAAAACATTTGCACAGGCCACATTTAAGATTTATTAATTAAATTAATTAAAGCACTACAAGCAGTAAAAAAGTCATGTGAAAATGAAAACTTGAAATTTAAATGAAAAAATTGTGGCAGCCTGAAGAGGATGGATTCTCTTTTTAAGTCTTGGTTATTTTCAATGTTTATTTCTTAGGCTTTAAGTTTTCCTTGTTGCCTTAGGCTTGCTTATTCAGGTTTGGACCCAGATTTCTGTAACGCTGCTTTGTGACAATGTGTGTATAAGTAAAAGTGAATTGAATTCAAAACTGTTCCTAGCCAGAGTGCTGCAAAACCTCTGCTTTGGCTTATCACACAGGCTTTTAGAAACCGCTATGGGGTGATTTTTGCCTGCACCTGTGGAGTAATCCTGGGCGTGGGCTTCGGTGCCAACCTGCTGGTGTTCTCCCTCTTTGCTAAGCACAACACTCTGCGCAAGAACCGTCTGGACGCGCTCCTCCTCAGCATGGCCCTGGCAGACTTCCTCAGCCTGCTCCTCATCCCCTTCACCCTGCACTCAGCTGTCAGCTTCTCCTGGCCGCTGGGAGACACGTCCTGCAAGATCTACCAGTTCCTGCTGGCTTTCACCCTAGCCGCCAGCACCTACTCACTGTGTGCTGTCTCGATGGCCCGAGTCATGATCATTACCAACCCTTACCACCCGCCCACCACAGACCTGGTGGTGCTGATGCTCGTCATGGCCTGGGCTTTAAGCTTCGTCATCAGTTTGCCGTTGCGCATTTTTGCTACTAAGGAGAGCCTGGGGACAGGGCTGACCAACTTCACCTTCTGCCTGCCCACCATCCAGGAGCACCACTATGAGGTGATACTAAGCCAGTTCGTGCTCTATTACTTCATACCAATGCTGGTTATAGCAGTCAACTATGTGCGGCTCACTATATTCCTCCACAAAAGCCCTGTGATGTCCACAGTCAGCGCCAGGAACACGCGCAGAGCTTCCCTAATGGTGTTCCTGGCTGCTGGGACGTTTTCTGTGTGCTGGCTACCAGGGTATATCCTGGAGCTGTGTGTATATCTGGGCCTCTATCAACACGGTCAGTCCTGGGAGATGTTCTACTTCACCTGCACCGTGCTCCAGTACCTGCATCCGTGCGTTAACCCTGTTCTGTACGTGCTTCTGTCCAAGCGCTACCGTGGCAATCGGGGAGTGTGGATCTTTCACTGTGCCCGCAACAGGGTGCACCCTCAGGTCACCAGCATGACTGAGAGCTTCTGACAGTCAAGAAAATGAGTACTCACTAAAGACTTTTTTGAGAAAAGATTTTAAATTATGATTCATTTTTATCTGATTCATGACATAAGGTCATATGCAAAAGTTTGAAAATCCCCAGTCAAATTACATGCTCTATTGATTTTCTAAGTGAAAATATGTTCGTGCGTTCTCTACAGGAAACAAACTGAAATAGGGTATTTTCTTTTTTTTTAGAGCACAGTTTCTATTCATTTGCTGAGTTTAACATATTGGGAACAAATAAACATAAAATATAACATATAAATATAAAATACATACATTTTATGTTACTGGTGAGCCCAAATGTAGAAAAATGTATTCTGATTTTGGTTCAAGAAAACTACCCTTAATTCTGTTTGAGCAGACTGTTTAAAGATAGATGTGTTGCAATTATTAGACAAGTGAAGTTCACTTTTATAGCACATTTCATGCACAAAGGCAATTCAATGTGCTTTACATAAATAGAAGAAAAATGAACACCAGAAGGAAATTAAAGACAATGTGCTTAAGTGTATAAAATATATAAAAAAGTGAGGAAAACCACCATCTGTAAGATATTAACCCCTTAAATGGCCAGGGCCTACTGACAGGCCCAAAGTTTTATTACACACTTCTCTAACCTAAAAACAGCTCAGCCAGTTTGCATTGGAGCCCCTGTAGTTACTGAATAACAAGCCTTAGTATGTAATAAGCCTGGGATTTTAAGGTGTTAATCAATCCGCAGGATAACAGTGCTAACATTTAACCACCAGGAGTGTTGATTAAACCTAAGAGACAATTATACTCAAAACTTTTCCAGCTCCCTGAGTAAGGAAGATCCAGATTACTACCTTTCACTGGATGAATGGCAACCATAACAGGATTATACTTTGAAACAATACAAAAAACGCTGAGGTATTCTTATTAAGTTTTAAGTGTTTTATTTCTGAGAATCCCTGCACTTTCAAACACATAGCCCAGGTGATCGAGAACACTGAAATATTAGTAGCTTTTTACTATCTTTCACCCTCTTGGTTCTTCCTCTTTCTCTCTCTCTCTTTCAACTGTACTTTATGCCACGGACGGCATTTACACAGAGCCTGAGCTGAGCTGTTCTTCCCCTGACTGAACACACACACACACAGACACACACACACACACACACACACAATTAACTTTATTTATTTGATGTTAAATTAAATATCTGTGAGGGACTGAAATGTTTATAAAAGCTTTTACTCTCAGAAACATGTCCTACCTGTTTGACTCAGCTGGTGGGCTGGATGCTGTGGTCTGAGATGTTGTCCCTCTAACTGAAGTAAAAAAACAAACACCATAAGAAACATGCAAACTACTGACGGTCCTCCAGTACAGCAAAATTAACAATGAATTATTCAAAGGGCTGGCTAATTTAAGAAGCCATTCTTGCTCATATTTGACCAAAGAGACACAAAGAATAAGTCTTAATTTCATGAAGTATGAAATATAAGAAAAAGCAGTAACTGTCTTCATTATACATATATTTGTGTATTTGTGTTAGGGCTGTCACTATTGATTATATGAGTAATAGGGTAATCAAAGAATCTAGCAATTATTTGGACAAATAATAAAGAAAAAAGTCCAAACATTAAAAATGGACTAAACTGAACAATAATATGCTGTCCAGAATACTTTACTGAAAAAAGAAGGCTCTGAAAGTACTTCATATATCAATAAAACACTGTGTCAAATTCTCTATAGTAATTTCAATGTCAGTGCCAAGCTACTGATGGTTTTCACTTTCACATATACTTTAATATTTGAAACACTTGAAGCCTGTAACAAGCATTCTAGTGGCATATTCCTTAATACATATGCAGTTTTACAGTCAATACTTTTGTAAAGCCTAAGTAAATATTATCAGAGGAGTCTGGTAGCCTGTTAGTTGTCTTCTGAGCTGTTCTGCCTAGACCTAATCAAACAAAGCCTTTCGCCTAATATACATTTTTACTTCAAACGCACACAATTTGTAACATACATGATTTAATTTTACTTCATATGTATGAAACTTGTGATTACAAGAATAATTGTGTTTGTAAGATCTTGCTGGTGTGGGTTTCTTCCTTTTCAGTGATGTTTACAAACTTGACTTGAGTGCTAATAGCTCCCACTTATGGAGAATTCAAACTGCAAACTAATTACTAAACTCCAGCTAATTGGTTTTAATTAGTCAAGGCAGGCCTAATTCATATTGTCTACTACCAAGGTTAAAACTATGCTCACACTGAACTGGAGAGAGTCTGCCAGTAGTCTTGTCTACTGCAGCCAGGTGAGAGAGGCGTGGTAGTTTTATGGGTTTGAAGAGGTGGTCTTTAGAATTAGAGGTATACTGAAAAGCAGACACATGCTGAGAGGGCAGAGTGGAGGCCTGCAGAGACCTAGAGTCAAAATCTGAAGAACACATCCATATGAACAAAAACTATGGGCAGTAACACACAGAGGGATACAAACTCGACAAGAAAACAGCATTAAAGAGTGAGATTAATGCTAATCTGTGGCCTCACCATTAAGGAGCTGTCCAGAACTGAGCTGCAGCCTGCTCCTCACATAATCAGCCATGAGATGCTGCACATACTCAGACTACACCAGAAAACACACACACAGTTAACCAACAAGAGTTCATGCAGGAATCATCAGCAGCTACTGCTAAGAGTATCTCAGTGGGGTGATGCTACCTTTGAGGTAAGAGCTGATCTTTCTCTGTCAAAGACCAAGTACAAGACAGAGACCTGAAGATAGGAAAGACTGACTGTTACTTTTTGTATTAAATTTGAAATATTTCACTGAAGCTTTACTCTAAGCCTTGGCAAAAGCATGCACACTTACTGGTGCCTCATTACCAGAAGAGACACCTTTCTTTTTCTGTTTGGTCTTATGATGTTCGCTCTCTGACACAACAGGTGGTTTCTTCATCTGAAACACAAATTCACACATAATTTCTGATCGGTGTTTCTACCTTTTTTGTGATCTCCTGTTACATTCTGGGTCAGTTTTGCTGGACAAAGGCCTCTTGCTGGGCTACACTTTCTTTTTAATAGGGGATCTCTATTGAGATTTCTGTGTAGTCCAGAACTAAGATTAATCTCTGTCTGGGAAGCCAACCACCTGTCTTTTCAGTATCCTGAATCATTTAGTACAGTAACCTCACAAGAAAATACACAGAGCTAAGATACTGCCTGTGGCAACTGAAAATTAATGGGGAATTCCAGAGGTTTCTGCATAATTCAATGGTTCAATGGTTTAAACAAAACAATTCAAAGAGGTTTGATAAGAAATAGCTCACTGTAGAGAAACTTAGCGTTTCTGATTTCTTTACAGTGGTGATGATGGGAACCAGAGGCTGCAATATCTACAACAAAAATATAGCCATTTTATTTACTATCCAAAACAACTAGTGGACTTACACTGTCTTCTATGTTTTTAATATGTAATGCTGATAATGGTAAAACAGTGGGAAATTTTCAATCTAAAAGTGTGGTTTAGGCCAAACCCTTATTTCAGAACTATTAATAAAACAATAAAACAGACAGTATAATCATAACCATTTTGTGTAATAATATTATGTGATGTAGTTTTAATAGGCATTCAATACTTTAGCTGTCCTATCACCACAGTTGTGAACAATTCTGACTTGGTACGTTTCTCCAGAATGGAGCATTTCACATCAAACCATTCAAGCTGACTTTGTCTTAACAGCTTACATTCCTTTTATGCAGAAATCTGTGGACTTGCTTATTAAATGCATATATGTAGTCCAATAATACCACAACTTGTCCACAGTAGGTTATTCATGACACTTAACTTTTACCACCGTTCATAAAGTAAGAAGGAAAGAGATTCTCACCAGCATATCACTTGAACGTTTCTCCCTGTCCCTACACAGGCTTGAGTTGTTTCTCTCTTTTCTGGATTTAAGTAATTTTCTCTGCAACATAAGGAAAAAAAGTGCAAAAAAAGTAAATATACATGTTCTTAAGCCTTTATATCCCATTCCTTCCAAATATGTTCCTCATACCATCTTTATTTCTTCTGAAGGTTTTTGTTTCTGTTTGAACCTACTTTCTCCCCAATTTAGTCACTGCCAGTTCCACCAATAGTTAGGTCTTTCCCTATCATATGACATCTGCGATGGCTAGTGTCAGGCCCAAGAGCCTCTCTTCTGTGCCCAAGGCCCCTTGACAGAAGATGGATTCTTCTAGCGTGTTCTAATACTATTACCTTAAGAGCTAACTGCAAAATAACTTCTTCTAACAAAATAAGAAAAATGTGTAAGTGTAAAAGAGCAAAGTAAAATAAGAGACTTCAGTCGCTGAGTTCTTGTGGAAGGAAGGGAAAGGTCTTCTTCTTTATTGAGCTTGAATGGCAAGATGGTTCCCGGACAACCAGAATGCAAAGATCATTCGCAAAACACCCATTTTTATATTCTGTTTGGGGTGATGAAGTAATCACCCCTCCCTTTCTATAAAATTCTATACCATCTTAGTTCCCATCATTTCCAAACCTTACACTTTTCCTTTGGAACCCTTATTTCCAAACATATATATGTTTTTTTAAAAATATCTTATCTTAGCTGTACCAGGATGTTCCACTCTCCAAGGGCATTAGCTTTTGACTGGTCGCATTGTAAATTCACCTACTCCAGAGACTAGTTCTCATCATCTCAAGGACAGCTCTTCCTTTTCACACAGCAGATTCTAACAAGCTTCTGGAGGCCTCTTTGTTAAAAGGGCACTCCGGTGTCCAAGTTCCCAGGCAAGCTAAGGCCCATCTTACAGTGTGAAGATTACTATTCTTTTGGTTAATAAACACTACTTGTTAGAACTATCAAAGATAAAGATTATTTATTCAAACCATCCGACACTAGCATCGCACAGGGTGACGGGGAGAGGGATGGCCGTCCTATCCAGCCAGACAGAGGAAGGCCAATTATGCTCTCCTGGACTCCCTTGCAGGGATGGCGGTGGCACACCTGACAGTACAGCTAATGCTTAGATGTTTGAATCACTTAGAAACCCCTGAGTATTTTTTTTTACTTTTTTGCAATTATAGTCAGTTATCCATGTACTCGTCTCCTCTGCAGTACAAACAGGACTGTGAAGAATGGCAAATCCTCTAGAAAATGCATATAAAGCCTTACAAGGTCTTACAGGTCTGAGTTAATGACCTAACCACTGCCTGAACACATAGTGATACGTACTGTACTTTGCAATGAGAAAACATATCTGAATAACCACAATTACAGAATTACACTGCCAACTGCACAGTGCTTATAAAAAATATTCTTCACCCTCTTGGAAGTTTTTATGTTTTATTGTCATTGAACTTTGAGTTACTTTGAGAAACAGACTCTTTAATGTCAAAGTGAAAGCATATCTCTGCAAAGTGATTTAAATAAATTGCAGATACAAAACACAAAGAATGTGATTGCATAAATGTTCATTCCCTTTAATATGACTCTCCTAAAGTATAAACAGTAGTGTAAATGCACCTGTCTGGTAGCAACTATGTTACAAGCTGACTGAAAAGCAGAAGTCAAGAACATATCCAAGTTACTGGATATGCCTTGGAGTACTGTTAAATCAATCATTAAGAAATGGAATGAGTATGGCACAGCAATAAATCTGCTAAGAACAGACCATCCACAAAAACTAAGAGACCATGCAAGAAGGCGATTATTGAGGGAGGCCACCAAGAGACTATGACAACTCTGAAACAATTGGTAGCAATTGTCTTATGCCCAGGTGCTTCACCAGTAGCAGCTTTATGGGAGACTGGAAAAATGAAAGCCACTATTAAATAAAACTAACGTTTACTTTCGGCTACAGTTTGCCGCAAAGCAGGTAGAAGACTGCTGTTGTTAGGCACATCATAAACACACTGAAGCATGAGGCATGGTGGTGGCAGCATCATGCTGTGGGGCTGCTTCTCTGGATTTTTCACTTATGATCCCCATACAAGCTTGAGCAGTTTTGCAAAGAGGAATGGTCCCATTGAGCAAAGCTGATAGGGACCCATGCAGACTCTAGACTGTGATAGCTGCCAAAGGTGCATCTACTAAAAACTGACTTGACGGGGGTCAATGCTAATGCAATCAGATACTTTGTGTTTTATATTTGTAGTTTATTTAATTTAGTTTTTTTAGATTTGTAATAATTTAAATAAAATTGCAGAGGTCTGTTTTCAATTTGACATGAAAGACTGTTGATCAATGTAAAACACATTAAATTCACTGTGATTCAATGTTCCATATTATTAAAACATGAACACTTCCAAACAGTGAAGACTTATTATATACTTACTAACACACAGCAGTATTTTGAGGCTAGAGGAAATGTGTTCAGTATTCAATTGTATAAATGGCCAAATACAAAACACAGAGACATATACACAAACACACACCTCAGCAAAGTACTGGGGATGGTCTCGTGGCCTGTCAGAATCTGAGGAATTGGATCCACTGGGACTGAAAGCAAATCACAAATGTCTTTGATGAAAACAAACCACAAATTTTTATCATCTCTCAGCTTTAGCTCACTTTCAATTCAAAGAAGCTCACCTTTCAATGGTACGAGAGGTGTCCATAATCTTGTTTTTGGTGTCATGATCATTGAGGGCGGAGTCTGCAGGCACAGGGATGTCCCCCCTCAACATTCCCTGCAGCTCTCTTAAGCATGCATTATACTGCAGGAGTCAGATATGGTACAGCTTTATACTTCTATACATTTATTACTAAATAAAGCAAGTTAAAAACACATTCTCAAACAAACTAAACCCCATAAATGCACACCTTTGTCCGGACTGGGTCACAGTAGTCCAGAAGAGTGTCACAGAAGTGAGTCCCCAACATCTCTAGATCCCGTATGTTAAAGTGTGTCCCCTTCCTTTGACCTTACAAATCAATACAAAGTGACTGTAACATACAGACTGAAAGACTACTGTTTTGTTTACCTCTTAAATACATGATGTCATTTCCTGGACACTACCTTGTCCATTTTCTACCACTTGTAGCACAATCTTGTAGTAAATGACATATAAAATATCAAAAGACAACAAAGTATATTTTATTATAAAATTATATTTTATTATTTTCCGATCATCAACAAATAAAATTCTGATGGTTTTGATTCCAGCAGTTTATACGTCAATACGATATGATTGCTAGGTTGGTTGGTTGGACAGTTGGTGGAAACACACATGCCATGCAAAAAGAATTTTTAAGCATAAGTAAGCTTTAAAAATAAGTGAGACAGCTGACCAACTGTGGAGCCACAGAAGGAAGTCTCCAGAGTAAAGCTGTTCAGGATGCCCAGTCTCCAGAGGGCCACTCGGCCAGTGCCCCTTTTTCTGCGCTGCACTTTGAACGTACAGCTCTGAAAAGAGAACTAAAGACACAGCATATTGGGCTGATCAATAAACATTTAAGTAAACCCTAAAAATGTGAACAAAACATTTTACTTAGTATTATTGCAGTAGTTAATTGTAATTATTTAATTATATGAATTCTGCATATAAAACCCAACAGTGTGGAGAAGCTTTCAAAAAAACTCTCTAGTACCATATCAGGACAGTTCTTGTGAAACATGAGTGGGAAGACTCTCTCGAGTGGCAGCTTCAGGCCCTGCCGGGGGCCCTCACACCCATAGATGAAGACATTGTTTTTGCGGCTGTGTCCATGCAGGTCACAATACAGCAGCACCTTACGTTCCTCACACAGCCTCAAAGAAAAAATCTAATTTACACAATTTTCCTTGACCTCACATGTAGCTAATGTGGTTTCCAAAAATGCATGTTATCTTATTAGCTATAAAAAATGTTCAATAGTATGAGGCGTAGGTAAAACATAAGTAGAAGCCTGAGTTTTGTCTGTACTTTTCTCAGCTTTTATAAACAGTATTATTTCAGACATTGTCAGAAACTGGTTAAGCAAGTCAATTTGATATTACTTAACCATTCAGTGTGGTTTGGGGCAAGCATGTAATGACTCTGGCATGCACTTCACATGATGCTAATTTGTGGGCTATTGACTTCCATTATTTATTTGCTACATTAGCCTCATAGCTCCAGTGCAAAACTAATAAAGAAGCCAGCTTCAGATACCAAACACATTTTGGTTGATCGATTTCAATCGAGGTACCAACATTTTTTGCCAAACTAGTCATACAGTGTCACTTCTGACAGAAGTCTTCAGTAGCCCTTTGGTCTATACAATACAGTAAGAAAAGAAGTACTATTTCAGTGAACTGTTTTGTGTAGTCATTTTTACCTCTTCGCCAGCTGCTGTGTGGCCCACACTGAGGGGAAGGAGTCTCTGAGGACTGATCTGTAGTTACGGTTAAGGTCTCTGCCTGAAAGTGAGCAGCGATAGTTTCCTACTATCACCCCGTCTGGGTTCAGCATGGGCAGCAGCTTAAACACAAACATGTCTCTGAGCAGTGCTGCGTTAGGTGACTCGCCCAGCAGAAAGTCCAGAATGCCCTTCATCACCCAGGAGCTGTTTGTCTCCCCAGGGTGGATCCGGGCTGACAGCACCACAGCTGGTTTGGCTGGTGCCTCCTTGTCTCTGTTTGGGTTGGTGATGGTCACCACTGGGACCAGGTTCCCTGCCAGTGAGCGACACAATATCCGTACCTTACAGAAGCGTGAACACCTGGGGTTGCATTCAATGTCTGACAAGTGGCTCCACAGTTTTGTGTAGGTGTAAGGGTAGCAGTGAGCGAAGTAGCAGACATCCTGGTCAAAGGGAAAGAGCAGGGTCCAGGACAGAGAGTAGCAGGGTTTCCCCAAATGGACACGGCCATTGCAAAAATAGGACACGTCCTGGCCGACCCGATGCCATCCCACACCCAGGGATCGGGCCTTTTGCTCTGAATAGAGTAGTGGCTTCTGGCCCTGCTCATACAAGCTGCTTGATTTGAGGAAGTTAGTGATGGTGAAACGGTAGCGAACACCAGCTCGCATGTTCTTTACCTGGAAGTAGAACCACTGGGTGTCCTTCACAGTATAGAGGTCAGTCCTTAGAGTCAGCTCATAGTCAAATTCACCTCTGTGGAAACCAGAAAAAAAACAGGTACCACTTTAAAATAAGAACACCTTTTTAAAGGGTTTATGAATGGTTTAAATTTGTTTATTAATGGCTGTTAATTAGGTCATAAACACCTTAAAATCATTAATAAACACCCAAATAAAAAGGGCAACAGTGACTTATTATAGTTGCGGAATATGCATATCTGATGAAGTTGAGAGGAATAATGCTGATCAGCAAGATCTGAGGTTTAACAGCAGAGATGTAATGAGGGCTCACTATTGGCAAGCAACAGGTCACTGTTGCCCTTTTAATTTATATGTTAGAACTACTTATTAATGGTTTTTAAGGTGATTATGGCTTAATTAATAACCATAAATAACACTCATTTTAAACCATTCATAAACCCAAACATACATAGACTTATTGTGAAGTGGTACAAAAAAACATAATCACACATTTTGTGCTAGTTATGGATCCTTCATGGATCATAGTTTTGAAATAATTCAATATTAAAAGTACCGTTTTTGATTTGACCACAGTAGGCATATTGTTAATATTCTTAACTTAACTGCACTGTCAATAACTGTCAATATAAAAAGACATTATTTATAAATAATTTTGTAACATTTCTATTGGTTCATTCATGTTCGCACAACATAAAGAGCAGCTGGCATTTTCAAATGGCATAAGAAAAAAATTAAATTTTGAATTTCGATGTAATAGGGAAAGTATACTGACATTTCTGCTGGAAGTGAAGCACTGAGGTTCTTACACTTTGTGTGCCTTCAGTAGATTGCCACTCTCAAATCGTCCTTCAAACAGCAGAGTGGTGTCATCAGGCCCAGTGAGAGACACTGATGCCTGACTCGGAGAGCACAGCCTTCCCTTAACTTGAGACCCTGAGAAATAATGCAGACCTGCCACATATACAAACACATTTACAAGGAGGTAAAATGGCTAAAAATGATCTAGCACAAATATGTTGTTTATTTGCTGATTTTTTTTCCTGGTTCTTTTCACCTTGCTGTGTATCATACACCAGCGTTCCCTCTTGTCCTTCAGAGTTTCCTGAACATTTGCTAGTTTTCACAGGCAAAGATAGAGGTTCTGGAGAGGCTGGTGCCCAATCTAAAATGAGACATCAGTTCTTATCACACGTGTTATATTGTATGTACACTGTTAAGGTATATCTCATTTTATGTTCAGTAAATGCACAAGCAAAAAAAAAATAAAAATCTGTTGATTATTACTTAGCAACCATGAATGTTTCAATGTCTTACCAATATGATGTATTTCCTCTGGGATGACCTCGCATTCTTGAGGCCAGCGGGGCAGAACCTGAGCGTTGTTACCTCTTACTCCAAACAGGTCCCGAGGTTCACACAGCTGAGGCAAAACTCGACCTGAATGATGTTCAAACACCACTTGGGTGGTTCTTGGTAATGTAGGCACTCCAAGAAATACTGTTCAAAAGGAAGTTACAATATTCACCCTTAGAAACCCTTACAAATACTCATACATCTTCTGTTTTTTAGTGTTTGGAAATAAACCAGTCACAATTTTTAACTGTTTGTTTGGGCTTTTCTATTTGCATGGTTTTACCTTCAGGACTGTGGGCTGAGACCTGCTCACTCACTGCTGCTTTTTTCCTTAGTTGCTGGTCTTTCTCCTTGACCTCCTCCCCTTTGTCAGAGGCTGAGTGACAGAGGAAGGATGAGAGTGATGGTTGGCTGTTCCTCCTCATTTCATTTTTCCGTATTGTGATCTTCTGGTGATACAACAGTTTTCAAAACAGTGAGAAAGATTGAATTTAAGCTAAGTGCTACAGGGTAAACCCATTCTACTGACACAAGCATGATCAAATAGCACTTTCTTACAGGGGAATACCACTGATTTGAACGTCTGCATATTTCAACTGTTGAAATGCAAAAAGTAGAGTGGTTTGATGTGAAATGGTGCATCACGCAGATGTACAGATAAAATAGATCACATTATTGATTCTGATTTCTTTACAGTGGTGGTGATAGGAACCAGGGGGCAAGAGGCCTATCATGCAAATTTAGCTATTTCGTTTACTATAACAAAAGACCTAAATCTACATGCACTATCTGAGTTTTTTATAGCCTAATGTTGATAGAGGCAAAATAGTGGTAATTCAGAGAAAATAATTTTTCTTTGGGGCCTATTTTGCTTCATAATGCTCTGCTGTGAACTTTCTGTGAGGCAGCTTTCAGAAGCATTAAACTCTTCAGATGTCCGGTTCCTATCATTACCACTGTGAACAATTCTGACACAGTGAGTTTCTCTGGAAGAGCATATTTCACATCAAACCACTCTGAATGACTTTATTTGCATCTTTCACACTAAGCATGCTTTTCAGAGTGCTGGCTATTTCATTAAAATAGCTAGATATTAAAGGTCAAATATTCTTGCAACGGATAACGATATCTAAATAGCTAGCTAGATAGATACATAGATAGCTAATATATTGGTATGTCGATTTTCAGTGATAAAAAAGGTTAATTTGTTACCCTGTGATTCTATTCATCCAGTATACATCAACCTGTATCGTGATAATGCTGAAAGTTGAAAGACCAAAGCAGTCGTTTTATACTTTTCATAGCTGGTGTTCGTCATCAAGTGGATTTGTTCAGTTTTTGGATCAATCATAAGTTAAATATCAATATCCACATCAACGTTTCACATTAACGTTATTAATCTAAGTCGTAACGCTATCGTGCCTAGATTCACATCTTATCTAGCTAGCTACATTTGCTAGCTTACCTAGCTAACCTACCTAGCCTAGCTGAGCAGCGCACATGTCGTGTCTTTGTGTTTGCGATTTCGTGAACTCATTAGCTTTTTCAATTATTATTTCTACCCGTCAGTGAGCTCAATCCGGCGCATTGGAGCTGACAGAGAGCGGATAAGCACTCCAGTGTGCACTTCTTTACCCTCTACGGTATACTCGCGTGTAGCGCTAAACCAAGCGGCCTGTGGGTGGCGCTGCTGCTCCACTGTTGCTAAGCTCGGAATGGTAAGGCTGCGATCTTCACTGTCGTGTTTACATTCGAAAGGTAGGTTACGGAGCAAATGGCAGTTGGTGTCACCTTAGCTACGTTTTAGTACCGAGAGCCTCGGTTGTATATTAAATGCTCAGGACGATGGAAGAACCGAGCACAGACAAATACAAGCCCTGGTAACGTTAATCTTAATTTCATCTCTGAAAGTAAAAAAAAGTCGTAGTAAAACGATTTAATACAGAAATGTCCTTCATGATCATTCTCCATCGTAGCCACACGACTGTTAGCGACGGTCACTACACCTTAAAAATGCCTTCCCTCAAGAAAGGTGAGAACGAGAGAGAGAGAGAGAGAGGGAGAGAGGGAGGGAGGGAGAGAGAGAGATGTGTACACTGCTTTGATAAAATATTGAGATTTATGTTGAAGAAAGCTCTGCCTTTATCATAAAAGGATCCATCAGCTGACCATATTTTGTTGTAATAGAGACGATTAAACATTTTATTCTTTATCAGGTACGACTGAAGAGGATGCTAAATCATCACCTGATTTTGTCCAGCTTAAGGCAAGAAACAACTCAGGTAATACATAGTTATATATATTATCTTGACTCTTATTTATATTTTATATATATATACATGTGTGTGTGTGTGTGTGTGTGTGTGTGTGTGTTTTCTTAGCATTTATAGGTGAGGATGACAGGAAACCCAAGAACCCATTTTTGCTTCCCATGGATGTCGAAATCTTTAAAAAGAGAGAGGAAGATGCACTCATTAGTCAGCAAGTGTGTACGAAAAATGCTTTAACATCCCTTGTACACTTTTACTGGAGAGTTTTACTTAAATTGTTTCTAGTAGTGTTTGATCAGTGAACAGTGAGTGTGTGTCTCACCTGTTAAACCTGTGATTATCAGGAAAAGGCATTCCTTAGAAGCCTCCCCACACCTATGAAGACCACCTATCTGTCTCGCCTTCGGTGTCGCTCCGCTCCTGTGAGGAGCACAGTGGAGGACTCTGTCCTTGAAACAGAAAAATCTAGAAGGAACAGGACAATGTGGGCAGTTGTTGACAATAAAGGCAACAAGCACTAGCTTATATGTCTATCTTTCTAAAGTGATATTTACGCTTCATACAGTGGGGGATTTCTGATGAATCTCAAGAATATTCTCTTTCCTTTGAAAATGTAGATCACTGTCAGAAAGAAAAGAGCATCACAGATTATCTGATAAAGCAGAGAGAGGCTTTCTTGCTTCAGGTAAATGTATTATGGAAGTCTGATTAATACTATGAGGTTGTCTAAGTGTGTGAATAGTGAAAATATGAACTGTATTTTTGATGCGATTGTTATCTCCACAGTATTCTCTGTCAGTGAAGAGAGAAACTATTCACAAGCTTAAAAAAGAGATGGAGACAGAGCAACACAGACTAAATCTTTTCGAAAAGCAACTGCAAGAGGTTGAAGTAGCCTTTGAAAAGTTTCTTAATGAGAATGATCAGAACTCAGTAGAGGCTGTCAATCTGTAAGTGCTTATCATTATGACCTTTCATTCTGTGAGTGGTTCTTTGAAACTAACTTAATGTTGTTTTGTAGCTTATTTGTTGCAACTGATCTATAGTAAACTCTTCATCAAATTCCAGAGCTGAAAAGGAAACCATGGTGAAAATGGAAAAAACAGCAGAGATAAAAAAAGTAACAGCACAAATGATGACAATAAAAAGGTAAAAAAACACTGTACTGTCACAAATTGAGTTCTCTACAATAGCAGAAAAATGAGAGAATTAAAGATACTTTGCTAGAACTATGCCATGTGTTTGTTAGATCTTTCTCGATTTACTCGATTTACTACTGATGCTCTATAACATCAATGCAGTTTTGTCTTTCAGTTTAATTACTTTTGGTACTAATTGTTTTGTTGTAATACATTTTATTCATTTGGACATTTTTTCAGTACATCAGTTGAATCTAATTTGCATTCTGCTTTGTTATCAGTGAAATTTCAAAGTACCAAGAGACACTGACGAAGTACCAGACATGCAAGAAGTTTCTGATGGCTGTAGCCCCTCCACAGTGGCATGAGGAGCAAAATCAGAAAAGAGAACAGAAACGGGAAGCCAAGAGGAAAGAAAGGATGAAGGAAATGGAGCTTAACCCCACTTTTCTTTCCCCCAATATTAAAGGTAAATTTGGAAAATAGTACAGGATCCTATTCAAATATATTTGTATCTCAGTAATTCATGTTCAACTTTAACTAAGAAAGCATTTTAATTGCATCTGATTTTTCATGTGTGGTAAAGATAATGGATTGTTTAACTGAACCCTGGATGCAAAGCTGTTTTCATTATGTTTGTATTCTGTATATAGTTGTTTGTCTTATTATCTTTATTCTTTATCTATTTTTCTCCTGATCAAAATGAACAGATAATATTAATTCTTTTTCATTTTTGTATACAACTTAATTTAAACAGGTGCATGCTTCTAAGGGTCCCCAAATTTTCTGAAATGACCGTGATTTGATGGCAGACCTTTATTCAACACCGTAGCTGGATTCAGCACACAAATGTAGTGTGTATTTAATATAGTATTTTTCCTGTTTTGTTGCTGCAGGCACTGAAAATGGTGATCCAAGAATAGGAAAAGCTACACAAACAAGGAGGCTTAGTACATGGTAATGTGGCCCATCACATAAGAAGATATGAGAATTTCTCTAGAACAGATTGCTGCACAAAGAGATGTGTTTGTGTCTGTGGCTCATCTCAAGCATAAAAATTGTTATCCTGTCCAACATCAACACAGCAGTAGAAAACAAAGTGTCATCCAGGAGAGACGAAGTTCTACTGTTTCAATGGCAAATGAGGACTTTGAGTCATCTGATAATGATGAGGTCTGTCAGTTGTCTGATGATTGATTTGTCTTAGATTTATTTGGATATGCCATGAGAACACTCATCATTTCCATGTTTTTAAATAATATGTAATGACAAGCAGTATTTCTGTCAATTTACTGCTAATTAGCAACTATTTACTGTTAATTTAATTTGAGATTAATAATGTTTTTAATTGTAATTGTATTCTATTTTGCCTGAGAATTAACAAATTAACATGCTTTAAGTGCTTATGTTTTTTGTGACCCTGTAGGAGCCAGCGTTGTGTTTCTCCGACCCTAAGGAAATGCTGAGCATTCTGACAGAGCTGGAGGAACAGAACCTCTCCTACATCCAGAACTTTCAGGAGACAGAGGAAGCCATGGATGTGATTCGGAAAGCTGCCCAGCACTCACAGGATAAAATGTTAGGGGAAGAGTCACAATTAACTAGATTCTGATTTGTACAACATAAGCAATATAAAATAATTAAGTTATAAAATAACTTGTAATTATTTGACTCCTGCTTTTCAATAAAGTAAATATATACATTTCATGCTTTGACAAGGAACCATGAGATCCATCTTCTGCAACAACAGATCGAGATCATGCAGGCCACCATCCAGAGAGAGCGGGAGAAAGTACTAGAGTTAGAACTGAAGTCAAAGATCTTCTCATATGGAGAATACAGCGCAGACAAACAGGTCATTAAAGATTTCTGAAGAGTATACAGCAGTGGCTCTTAACAGAGATCTCCACAAGTTTCAAAATTCTACATAATTAAATGATTAAGATGTAAACAAAGAAGTTATTTTAGCTGCAACTCAATATTAATGCCTATGGATTTAGAATGGGATGTCATAAAAGCCCCTGTGGGTGTAATGTGTAGGTGTCCCAATACTTTTGTCCAGATAGTGTATATGCAGGGCTTTAGTACCACTGTTTTACTACTGCGTGTCTTTTCATACCAATTCTCCAAGCCTTCCCAGTTCATGTCATGGATTTACTTGAAAAAATCATGCGAAAACTTCCATTAAAGTCATGGGAGTTTACAAAAAATCCTACAGCTCTACTCCAAGGACTTTTTAGTTATGAATTTTTTTTTTTAAGTGGGGCCCTTATGCTTATTTTATGGTGCACTGGGTTGAAGTTTGTACTGAACATCCAAGAAAACCTAAGGATAATTTGCAACATGTATTCATATAAATAGTTGTTGATTATGTAACATAAAATATAAAGATGCATAATTTTTTAACAAAACAATTAATCTTTTTTTTTACAAAAAAGAATTTCTCCACTAGTTTTCACTTTCTTGCAACCAGATTTTGATTCTGTGTAGTATTAACATAGGTCCATCACATTTCAAAGTTAAGTGCCACAGATCTTGCTAAATATAGCTGCAGAGCAGAAAACCCACTTTAAGATATTTTGACTGTATATCCAAGAAAAATTATTTGAATTTGCTCTCAATTTTTTTTTATAGGAAAGTGGTAATTATTATTTGCAGATATCTAAAAATAAATAAATAAAAAATAATAAAGATGTTATAGAACTCCATAATTTAATTATTTAAAATAGCTTTTTTTCATAATTTTCTTTGGTTAAGAGTAGACAGATCAGATAATAAGGTAGGAACAAAAAGAGGACAGTATGCAGTGTATGATGTCCCCGTGACTCATACACAGGCATTAAATAGCTTCATATAGGACGCAAATCATTCCTGGTTCTGTGCCGAGTTATAGCGTTGATGCTGAACAGTCGTGTGCTTAACCTTTCCTTTCTGCTTGTTTTGATTAGGATCACATGCTTGAACTGCTGCACAGGAACGTAAGGGAAGTATACAGGGCTTGTCTTGGAGAACTGGACTGCAACATCAGTACTCTACACATGCTAGCTTGTATCGAGAACAAGGTTGTGGATGTTCTGGAGCATCTAGAGATGATGCCTCCTGAAAAAGTGGATTTTGTTCGATCTTTGAGAGACAAGGAGAAAAGAATAAAGTAAGGAATAAACTCAATTGGCATACTAGCATAAAACTAGTGGATGCCATTAAATAACTTTTTTTTGCATAGGTTATATTGAGTGGATGTCAGAGAGTTTTTTGGTTTAAGTCTTGACCTCCTAAGACACAACCCAGCCCAAACTATGATAGTAAAGCCAACAGAAAACATAAAATTGTTTGAGTAGTTTTATCTTGGGCTTTATGCAAAAAGAGGTGCCTTTAGAGGCTCACGTGAACCATATTTGAATTAATATGATCGTTGGAAACTGGAGCCTGTTTGGTTTTGAAAATTGAGGCCTGCTAAACAGAATTTCTACATAAGTGGTTAAGATTTAAACAAAGTACTTCCACAGAAGTCTGAACTAAAATGATGTCTTAAACACATTAGAATGAATTACGACAGACATTACTGTTCGAAATGTCAAATACTGCATACACAACCCTAAATATGTGACAGAACAGAACCTGCCCTTGTTACAGAATCCGAGAAGAAAAGGCGCAGCTGAAGAAACAGCATCAGGAGGCAAGGCTCAAACTGGCCATGGAACGGGCCACTTCAGACAGCAAGAAAAGGGTTTGTGTTTATTTATATAAACAAAGTTTTTACATAATTACTTCTGCATTCTTATTTGTAGTTAAAGTACCTTCCAGGAGTTGCATTTGGTTGAAACTGATGGCATTTTTCTCTATTAAAGTAAATCCACAGAAACTGCATTTATTGCTCAAAGTACTACTATCATTTGAATATGAAATTAAGTAAAAGCTTTTAGATTTTGATCTTGACTTACTTCCATATTTTTTATAATTTTTTCTAGATGGGAAGGAAACTCATGCCACGCTCAGAACCACTTGAAATCAAGAAGAAAAACGAACTCCATGTGATGACCACTAAGGAGCAAAAGGACCATCTCTATTTCTTTACTTGAGATCTAGCAGCTTTCAGAACATCCAGTTATGAAAGGTGCATTTAATAAATTATGTTTCTGTACAATATGGCTTTACATTGTTTCACATTTGGCTATTTAGATTCAAATGACTTGATTTATATGTTGTTCGTGCTGAAAGATAACAGACAAGTTCAACTAATTTGTTTTAAGTAATAATTTCTTACAAATTTTATTTGTAGTTGAAAATAAAACACTACATTGTGCTTTATCCAGAGGTGTGACTGATTTCAGCTCAAAACACATACAAGGTTATTATGCATCATCACCAGCTCTAGTCCAAGTGAGGAAAGCGTTACTTTTCCCTAAAGGCAGCAAAGCACAACTGCATGTTTAAGATGTATCTACACTGTTTTAATGGCTTATTCCTGTGATCAGGAATTAAAGCAATCCAATCTGTGCAGTGTCCTATGACTCTGCCCACTGGCTGAAAAGAGAATTTAAATTGAATGAGGGTACAACTGAAAGCTGCGGAGGAACAAAGCTGTTCCTAATAAGAAGGAAAAGAAAAATATATATATATATATATATATATAATCAGTGAACATGAAATTCTCTTCACCCTTCTAAATACTTTTTTTGCATGGTGGTGTAGTAATACAGCTTGACCTCAGTACTCCCTGGGCTAATATGGCATTATATATGAATAGATGACCACCAATTTTTCAAAATTTTACACTTACTAATCTTGAGGGTGCTCAATAAGTGGAGAGCAAGAGCACAGAGCTGTTTGTCCTGAATTTTCCAAAATACAGAAGGCCAACACCTAAGAGCAAAATTCATTCAGCCTTGCTGCCTGACACCCCCAAAAATACCACAAATATTCAAACTCAACAGGTACAGGCCAACCATTTAGCCCCCACCCAGCCCATCAGAGCACATAAATGTGTCTGTGAAATTTTGAGAAATTGGTGAGCCCGAGCTCTAGTAATCATCGCCACGGCTGACCACCTCCTTGCAGGTTGGCCTCAGTAGGATGGTGTGCTCAAACTGAGCGGTGTAGCAGCCTTTGGTGTCGCACAGAGGTGGGTAGGGGTCAATGATGCCCAGATCACACAGGTTCTTCAGCGCCATCAGGTACTTTGTTTCACCCAGACGATCTAGCCAGCGGCGGCAAAACGCAAGCGTGCCGAAATTCTCATTGACGACATTTAGCAGGTGCTTGGCCCTAGGGAGTCTGTGAGGAGAGTGAAAGGAAGCAAGCAAATAAGGACAATATTGATCAAAACAGGCCTTTAATTTAGCAGTAATACACACGTTTAACAAATTACTGACTACAGTCTTTTGTTCTGTAGGAGCTGAAAGACTTACCTGATTGGCACATGTCCAACTTCAAAGTTTTTCATATAATGTGAGCACTCCATGTCATCATGCACCATCCCTTTTCCAGTGCTTCCAAAGGTCTCAATGGCATACACTTCTCCCTCCTGCAAAAGAGGGGAGCAGTGAGACTTGAGTACACAAAATACCTCAAATATGTTGTGAATGAAAACGTTGTGCGCTTTTAAATTGGATGAGTTCCATTGCCTATTAGGAGTTTTGACAATAAGCACACAAAACTGTGACACAAAGCTTAAGGGCATGAAGGGTCCCAGTAAGCTTAACCACACCTAAGACATAAGGACATGTCAGCAGCTGATAGCTAAGTGTCACAGTAGTCCTGTAGAGATAATTTCTTTAGGCACACCCATCTGCAAACCCATAACTCAAGAGAGCACAACAAACTTTCATTCACCATTCTGAATCTGTGTACACAGCAAAGCTTAGTCTGGGACAACACAGATCTTTCAAGGGAGATAATCATATCATTTAATCAAAGACTAATATTTATAACACCAATCATTTTAGTTTATCCCTTGCCACATAAAGTTATTGACATGTGAAAAGAACTGGAGCTGAAGGTGGAACTAACCTCCATTTTGGTTGCCTCACCGCCTTTGACAATAGGTACAGTCTTGCCGGCGTGTATTCTGTACTGTCCAATTGAGTGGCCATTGAGATTCCGGATTGGCTTCACTATAGGAAATTATGGACATATTACAAAAGTGTCAGAGGTGAAAAACCTTGTCTTGTTTTATTTTAGCAGTTAAACAAATTGGAGCACAGAAAACCAGTATACCTTGGTAAGTTTTTCCATCTAGCTCCACTTCGTAAGACTCCATGACCTCCTGAATGGACTCCCCGATGTCACACAGACGGACGTCAATTCCTGCACACTGACACACAAAATCATAATAAATGTAAATAAAAAGCCAACAAGCTCAACTCTAAATGTTCTTTATTTTGAAGCATAATTCTGTAGTTTCATGCAAGGTAATGGAACAGTTAAGGCCATCAGACGCACCATGTCATGCAGAATCCCAAAAAATCATTATTTTTAACGAAGGTGCACACACGGCCAACATTTAGCACTCAGCACTGTGAATTTTTTTCTGATCTCTACAGCACACCACTCAGCACTTTTGTATCACTATATTTAATTAAACCCAGAACCAGACCTCAGGCACCAAATGGTAGGTGACATATGGCTTGAAATTTACAGCAAGCTAAAGACTTCAGGATAAACAAACAAACATTAATGGTCTGTTATCTCAGCTACATTGTCAGCTTATACCAAATGTGATGCTGGAAGTTTGATTCCATTAAATCTATATGAACAGAGTATAAAATGAACTTAGCATATAGATTAAAGCACAGCTATGCCATGTGATACTGCACGGCACATACTGTGTACATGTTAGTCTTTATTTAGCCCTTTAAAAACACTGACCTCAGCTGTAAAATTCTGTGCAAAACCAAAGAATGACACTCCTACCTTAATTCCAGTATTTGTGGCATCTTTAACAGCTTCCAGCAGTTTATCATACTTTGGGTTAAAGGTGACAGTGAAGGCACAGTCAATGATTCTACCTGTAAGACAAAAGTCAAGCCATCAAATTAAAAGAGAAAAATGGCAGAGCAAAACGAGCAAAACAAGTAAATTCACAGTGCAGCTCTCCTTGTTTGTAAGCCACACACCATTAATATGTGTGCCAAAGTCGATCTTGCAGACATCGTCGTACTGGAGCACCGTGGGGTCCCCAGCATTGGGGGTATAGTGCGCAGCACAGTGGTTGAGTGAGCAGCCAGTAGGGAAAGCAAGACCAGCATTCAGACCATTCTCTTTGATTAATTTCCTAGAGCAGTCCTCAAGCTTCTCACTGAAAGGGTAAAAACCAAGTATGTATAAAAGCAGGGGTGATAATTAGGTTAAATCATTTTTTTAAAAAGTATTAAGTTCTGCAATGTCTCAAAGCATACAGATGTCAAATGAAAAGTTCAGACTCACCAGATCTCAATCATAGTCAGGCCTGGTTTAATCCAGCTCATGACGTACTTCCTGACTTGCCGATGAGCTTCTGCTGCCTGCCTGAAGTCATTCCACATCTCCTCACTGGCCTGGTCCAACACACGCTTCTCCTCACTGCTCGTTCTCCATGCAGCACTGCGGCTGAGAGGGGCACAAGACCAAGAAAGCATGAGCCCAGAGTAATGTCAGATTCTAAATGTTAGCAAATCATTCACAAAATACAATGATACAACTAATGGGTGAGCAAATCATAAACAAGCACAAGCAGCTGTTTATTTGCGTGGCTTTTCAGTTAGAATGAGTGATGCACTGATGTGGTCTGTACCCGTCTTGTAAAGTTGGGAATTCACATTCTTGTCCCTTGGGGAAAACTCCACTTGTATAAAGTTCACAGATAGGAATTGATGGAGGATCTGTCTGCATTTTGGCTGGAAAAAAACAGAAAAGAAAACTAATGTGAATAAGGGGTGGCTGGAGATTTACCTTGTTTAACCTGAGCAATGAGTATATATTAAAAGATGTCAGATCAGTAACTCACGTCCTTTCTTTTTCTTCTTTTTTTTCTTCTTCTTTCCGGCAGAATCTCCTTCCTCACCATCTGTCAAAAAGTAGGAGATTCATTTGAAGAATTCAACTCCACAATTGGAGACCATTAACAAGACTTGTGATATAAAAAAACAGCACATAAACCTATGAAAAATTTATGCACAGTTAGCATTCACAGCACAACAATTACTGAGTATCACGAGAGGGACAAATAGACAGACCATCCTCGCCATCGTCATCCTTTTCCTGGTCATCCAGTGTGTGCAGCTCCAATTGTTTAGTCACTTTATTGATGTCAGATTCTCCTTCCCCATCATTGCTTCCTAATGACAAAATCAAACAAGACATCTCTGTGGTGAATAATTCGTATTTCAGACGCTGTTTAAATTCTTCATTTTGTGTATAGTCATTGGTTAGGCCTATGTGCCTATGCTGACGAGGCGAGTCTCACATATTGACTGAAGCAGTTGGAGATGATGTGAGTTTATATTCTATATTTAAGCTGTTAACCTAAGTGGCAAAGTTAATGCTTTGAGTTTTCAATGAAGGGAGTTGAGAACTAAAAGTTGTGTGTTAAGGGGTTATGAATGGCCCAAGCTAGGTTTAACGAGTGTAACACTGTTTAGCTGGCTAGTCACTATTGTGATGTACAGCCATCATCAATGCTAAAGTGTGTTATTGAATTATTCTTGCTGGGAACTTAACAGTTTAGATGTTTTTTACAAACTACAAGTATGATTAAGTGATTAAGTCTCTGCATTGCTGATGCTTAAGAGTGTGAGTTTGTGTGCATATATAAGAAAATGTAGCATTAATGTGCATGTACTTTTTCTTTGTGTTTGTTTCCTACCGTTCTGTGTACACATACATACATACATACATACATACAACAAACATGTAAATGTACAGCTGGAACCATCTGAACTGTTACTGTCCTCTCCACACAGTGAACAAGTTATATCTATTTGATGACTTTGTACACTCTGACTGGAGTAGTGGCCAATACCGATCTATAACCAGCTCAGTTGGTAAAACCAGAACAATCTCAGATAATTTATGCCCTTTCAGTCCAGTGCTCAAATGGCCTACAAATGACAATAAGTGGGCACATTTTCCCCTCACAAATCGCCTGCAACACAATTTGTGACACCCTGTATTTGTGGACTTGAAAGGATCACTGTTAGCTTTTATAAAACACAAAATATGTCAATTTCACAGCTCCTTTCTGTACTTCTATAAACAGTATTCCAGAACTGTTCCATTTCAGGGGATGTATTACAGGATTAAAGGAGCAGTTCTCCAAAAAATCTAATTACATAATTTTCCCCTAACCCAAAAATGTAGTCATTCAGCTAAGAATCATATGGTCTCGCAATTTTGCTTCTTTATCTTAGCAATGAATCTTTAAGGTTAATGTAGGTATAAAGCAATAGAAGTCTATGTCACCCAAACTTAGGTATGCACAACTGGAATTTGTCTAGGTTGGAACAGGCAGATTTTTGCTCCAATTCTGCAATCAGCCATTTTATTATTGTTATTTTGGCTGATCTGGGTTGAAATTTTATGATGTAAATAATGTGGGCTTGGTAAGTCTGTATTTGTATGTTTGTGTGCATGTTACAAAGCAAATAATGCTATGGTGCAACTTTGGTTAACAAAAAGTACAGGAAATATGCTGGTGTGTTTTTCTTGTGTTTATTTAGCCCAAATGTGAGCTTCAGATCTGAAACAAAAAAAATGTATATTTTATATAAAATGTAGTTTTAGCTTGTATTGTATTAATTTAGTTCAAACACAAAAACCAAAGTAGGAAAATATGGACACCAAACCTGTCTTGCTGATTTATTATGTTTGGATTAAGGTGAACATTGCGCAAATCTGATTTTTAGGTGATCTAATCCTTTAAGATTTTCTTATGTAATATGAACGCTGCCACACTCTGACCTCTGTAACACGTCATGACGATTACAAACCACTAGCATTATTTATTTTTTTGACTATAAAGCCCTAATCCCAGGCTTCAAATCCATTTAAAATCAAGTTAAGCACATATTCCAGTTGTTTCTTGGTAAAACGTGCTCTAGCACGTTCTTCCAGTGTTAGCGATGAGGCGGACACTTCGTTGCTCCGAAATAACAGTGTGACTTTTTAAACCACCAAAAAGTTAGGAATGGTAAATTAACACGCGGTTGAAAAAGGAAACACAATAGTTCAGCAGCATGCCTGGCTTTAGGGAGTGAGGCCTACAGCCCAGCTCTAGCACACCGGCAGCGCTGTGGACAAGCGAGCTACGTTCACATAACACGGGCACTGAAACAGCCCGCTAACCGCGCTGAAGCTAAGTTAGCACACGCGGCTCTGCCGATCTGAGTTAGACCGCAGGCTGAACTAAGCTAGTGAGCACCAGAGCAGGACACGCAGCGTTTCCACTTAGGTTCAAACAGATTTAATGAATTTGTAGGTCAGTTAATGATGTCTGTTAGCTTCATAGGAGAAAATGAGTGGCGTTGGCTTCCTATTCGACTTTTCCAGTTCCACCTTAAACACTGCAGCAGTTACCTTCTGGTGCCTGAGACGCCAAAATGTAACTGCTGTGCATTTAAGGTGGAACGGGAAAATTCGAATAAGAAGCTCACTTAAGCTTCGTCGTGAGAGCTGCCTCACTCACTGACAGCGCCGCTGGGACTCAGTGAGTTACCTGCGCCCGCCGCTTTGCCCTTCTTCTTCTTTTTCTTCTTCTTTTTCGAAGCCTCCTCGGCAGGTTCCACTTCGTCTTTCAGGTCGTGCGTGTCTCCGTTCTGGAGGATTTCCACTTTCGCAGATCCCTGCTCCGTCAACTCCTCGTCCGCCATGATCGAGCAGCAGGGCCACCCCGGCGTCGAAGCACAGACTTGTGGGAAATGTCTGCCTATATTAGCGGAGTGACTTTTTTGTCGTCACACCACAACATGCAGCAGCAGTACAGCCCATTCTGGCACAGCGCGACAGGTACTTTTAGCAAAAGACTGCGTTGCTGGTTAACATTAGGTTAAAGTAACTTGTTCGTTGACGCCATTTCATTTCAAATAAAATATGGTGTTTTCACAGAGAAGTGTACCTGGTGCTTTTCAGTATAATAATGTTAGCCACAGACACTTCAGACTCAAAGTTAAAGCTAAACCAGTGACTAAGTTAAATTTAATAATGCTTAGTGTGAAAATTACTGAAATTGTGTGGGAGTGGAGTTAGATTACAGCTCAGCCTGCATATGTGCGGCTTTTAGATGTTAATTTGGGAGAAGCATCCACAGCACAACACCGTCTTAAATCTTTATTTTTATTAATGAGGGGTTGAAGTAATCGAACCTCTGAACGAGCTTTTAAGGTGGAAACTCCAACTAATACAGCGTCGTCTCTATATTTTGTGTGCATATTTTGTGTATATTTAATATATTTCAGTTTCAGTATTTCTTTGTATTTTTATTTTTACTTTGTTTACTTTCTGTAGAGTGATTAGCTGAGCCTCACCACGAGCATTTCAATGCATGAATGTCCTGACATGCTGTGCAAATGACAAATAAACTTGAAACTTGAAACTCGTCTATTTTAATAGAGGATTTATGGAGGTGACGTGGCATGCACGGGTTGTCACCGTGACGCCATAGAATCTCAACTGACGCCATCAAAATAGAACATATTTATGTGTGCACAGTCGACGTGACTATTGTGACACCACCGAATCTGGAATCATGCATGACGTCACAAGAGGGAAAGTATTTAAATATGGACAGTCGACGTGACTATTTCACTCAAATGATTCCGGTCATTTACAGGCTGCGTGTTACTGCTGAACAAACCATCAGATAAATTAATACCTAATATCTAATCTTTTTGCATTGTGTAGATGGAACCGGTGTATGAGAAGGAGGTGATGAGGTTTGGGGAGATGAAGGAGGAATATTCAGATAAAGAGAACAAAAGAAAGCTGCAGATAATGCTGAAGGAAAAGAATGAAAGGGCAGAAAAGCTGCTCCGCGAGCTGGAGAAACAGCGGGAGGAGGAACACCAGAAAGACAGAAGGGAGATACAGCTGGAGATCGAGAGAATAAAGGAGGCGAGACAGAAATACGTGGAGAGACAAAGACAGGGGAAGAGAGAGTGGATGAGCAGAATGATGTTCACTCTCACAGAGAACGTTTCCTGGGCAAAAAAGAAAGATGGACGCAGAGGTGCTGGTGGGCAAAGAAAGAGTGGCTTCATTAATTCTGGGCAGAAAAGCTCTGACCAGAAGGAGGCCAAAACTCAGGAGCAAGAAAAGCTCCTTCCAAGCCCAGGCCCTGCAGAAGATCCAAAATCACCCACACCTTCTACAGCTGTCCCCACCACACAGCCACACACAGAGGAAAACGTGAGGACTGAAAGCAACACTGTCCCTGAGGAGCTCGTTCCAGAACCTCAGACTTTCAGTCATACTGGATCAGAGCAACAGGCTGTGGAGTCTCCAGATAGGGCCTCAGAAGATGATGAGCTGGATGTGGAGGTGTGGGATTTGACCAGCCAGGACTCAGGGACTGGGAAAGGGAACGGTCCTAAATACAAGAGCAAAAGGAGGAGAATCATTGGCTGGATCAACAAAAAAATGAAGGAGAAATATCAGAAAGCCATCATCAAGAGTCTCAATAAAGAAGAGGAGCATGGACATGAGCTCTTTATGAGTAAGTCACTTTGCGTACAAGTCTCAAAAATGAACAGAAAACATTAAATATCCCCGTAACGATGACAGACATTGGCTAGAGAATTAATTAGCTTTAACTGCTGCTCACACAAATAACAAAAATGTTAGGATATCTGCATTACTGACTTAATTTAACGCTTTCTCTCTGAACAGCACCCAAGGGTCTATGGATGACTGAGGCGCAGTACCAGCAGGCAAAAAGGGAGAGACTGTACTTATACGAGGATTGGAGACAGGCTCTGGAGACTTGCTGGAGAGAGTGGGAGGAAAAACAGGCCCAGAAAAAAGCAGAAAAGAAGGCAAAGAAGGAGAAAAAGTAACAGCTGAATTGGAGGAGTGTGCAAGAGTATATTGTATGCTCTTTGTACATGAACGATGAAAACATGCACTTTCAATAAAAACCTGAAAGACTACCTTAGACAGAGTTCATTTCCTTTTTTGACATGATTACTAGTAGTAACTTTAAAATAAGGTGCTTCCTATAGCAGAGGAATTACTCAAAAAGCGAAAGTTTCTTATTTTGTTTCTAAGTGATTGATTGATCTTTATTTCAGGCTAAGTGCTTTACCAGTATGAAGGTAAAAAGTGACATCTCTCTTCTTACTTAATGATTTCTGATCTTCTCTCAAACGTTTTAATTTATGGCATGTTAGTAGACAGTCTTATCCAGAGGGAGCTGCAGTTTGATCATGATAGGTAGGACAAAGTAGCGGTAGGAGTCTTGCCCAAGGACTCTTATTGTTTTTGCCATGCATACTCTTTGCCCCTGTGTTGTAAAGCACTCAGAGCTGTTTTTATAGATTAACTGGCATGGTAGCACTTCTGTTATAATGTCAAATGAAATCATTGTTATTGTCAACAAGAGCTCCCTATATCTTCAGTAATTGAAGGTGACAAGGTTGTGCTTTTTCTCCATTCATTTGTGTATTGGCTGCATTTAAGTCCAGCTTCATGCACTGAGGACAGGCACTGGCTTACAAGCAAGTGTTATACTTCCAATAGCTCATTAAAGGAGAACACCACCAATTTATTATTCATTTCTGATTAATTTAATCATTGATATAACAGAGTCATTCAGAGTGGTTTAATGTGAAATGGTTCATTATAGAGAAACCTACTGACTCAGATTTCTTTACAGTGATGGTGATGGAACCAGAGGTCGTGACATCTACAACACAAATATAACAATTTTATTTGCCAACCAAAACCACCAGTGAACCTACACGTGTCTTCTGAGTTTTTATATGTAATGTCGATGATGGTAAAATAGTGGTAAATTGAAGAAAGTATAATTTCTTTGGGGACAGTTTTGTGTTTTAATGTCCTGCATGTATCTCTCCGCCATGAATGTATTTTACATTTGTATGTTTAAAGCAACAACTATCGTAAAACAATGTCTCAAACATCAGGCAGCGCATTCATACATTTCATGTAGTAACTTTCTCTGAGGGATCTTTTTGAGCGATTAAATTCTTCAGACACCTGCTACCTATCACCACACACACACACACACACACACACACACACACTATCTAAGTCGCTTATCCTCCTGTAAAAAAAAATCTGAACTGGTAAGTTTCTCTAGAACAGGACATTTTACATTAAACGTCTCTTAATGACTTTTTTTTTTTTACATTTGAATGATGTAATTACATAGAAATTTTAAAACATCAGTGGAATTCCTTTTTAAGGTTCACTCTACGGTGTTGATTACTAAAGCTTTGAATTTCATGAGAGTAAAAACCTGCACTCTCACACGAAGATATAGTTTCGGAGTCACAGCTGAATGGAATGAAATGAAAGGCACATGAGACCTTTTCTAATCAATATCAAAGCATAACCACCCTGTTTTGTTAATGCTGCTTTCCATGTAACGTTATACGTTACATTTAGGCACTTATATGCACCTGTATATTTGCTAAGTTTATATTAAATGCACTTTTAACTTTTAACCTGTGGTTAAGATACATGTAAGCTTGGACTCATGGAGATAATCTTCCGTTACATCCGCCTTGCAGACAAATGCAGTTACAGTTACAGTCACTGTACAGCATTTATAAAACCTAGCAATTCTACATTAATACCTCTGAAAATGATGTCGAGGTTCTGTGACCGTATATATTATCGCCCCCTGCTGGAACAGCGGCGTCGTTCATCTTTTGTTTGGTGCTCTTAGCTCTCGTATGCAAATCTGTCTCTATAGAAACTGGCACGTCGAGCAGGAAGGGGAAGTGTGGCTAGCGCTAGTGAAGTTTGTGTCAGCTCGAAATAAAGAGAAGTTTAACCATCGACTCTTCCTGTCCACTGGTGCTGTTTTATCATCGAACAAACAACACGATGGGCACTACAGCCAGTAAATTACCGAAGGATATGCTGTCGGAGTATCAGGTAACTAACTTAACTGCCTGTTTAGCGAGTTAAAGTTGTGGTTTCCGTGGCCAAGTTAACTGTTTTAACTAGCATTACACTTCGTAGCTTCACCACGGCGTTTGTTATATTTCTCAGTCGTCTTAAATTAAGTCAGCTCACAACTTGTCTTGGGAGTAAGTTAATGTCAGTTAGTAAACGTAACGTTGTAGCTAAGTTAGATAGCTCAGTGTAAAACGTAAAGAAGCCATTTTTATGTATTCATTAGCGTTGGTCACTAATTGTTCACTGTAAGAAGTGTTACCCTTCATGTCACAGAAATTGATGTAATAAACTGTTCTTGTCGTTTGTCCTTAGGAGCTCACATTTCTCACGAAGCAGGAGATTTTACTGTAAGTAAAACTGACAGTGTAACGTTACTGTATGTAGCTACCGTTACTCTCTACGTTTGTTGTGTTGAGTTTCTGAAGTGACGTATTACTTGTTACTCACTCATCTGCGTATTAAAGTGGACTTTGATTTATAGCACCCAACAGCAGTGTGTTTTCCGGAAAGTCATATACGCCCTTGAAAAAGACTGTTAAAGGGTTCTTTAGTAAAAGGAATGGTTCTATTTAGAAACAGTAGAAACACTTAAATGTTTCTGCATGGTGAAATGGTTCCATAGATTGATGAAGAATGTCTTGTATATGGTTCTACACAGCACCAAAAGAGTTCTTCTACTGTTACAATGTCAAGATTGTTTCTATACAGAACTCATGGTTTTAAATAGAACCATTCTCTTTACTAAAGAACCCTCAAAGAACCATCTTTTTAAGAGTGCATGTTAGTTACCAGAATGCAGTGAGGGTTATATTTATTTAATTGAACTGTTTTCTAGGGCACATAAGAGATTCAATGAACTCCTGGACAGAGAAGACAGACAGCAAATCAGTGGTTCTCGTGTGTCCATGAATAAAATTCTTACTTTGCCTGAGCTCAAGGTGAGAAATTACAAAGTTATACTATGTCATGGATAGGCTTAAGTGTGTTTCAAGAGCCATTACTCAAGATTTGTAGCTTATCTGATCACAGTCAGTTGCCAAATAGACTGAAGACCCCTGCCCTGCACATTTTAACATTTTCCTGATATAACAGATCTGCTTCAACTCAGGATGGGACTACTAATTAACTGATTCGTTGGATCAGGTGTGTTAAAGCAAGAGAAACTGTAAAACATGCAGGGTATTCCAAGACCAGGTTGGGAAGCACTGATCTTTAAAGTGAGAGATCATTACTATTTTTTAGTCTTTTTCTGATTGTAATCTGGTCTGAACAATGACTGGAACTCACATTTTGTGGTCTCTTTTAAAGAAAATGTCAGACACTGTATATTAGGGTAATAAGCAATTAATTAGGCCAATTTCTACACATACCTATCTCACAGTGGTCTCTCATGATTATAGCAGTCATGATTATCTCATGATTATAGCACTTTCTCTGGCATATAAAGAACCATATACCCATATATCTCTGTAATTTTATGCTCTTGATTCTGTGTCAATCCAGTCAAATCCTTTCCGAAAAAGGATCTGCCAAGTTTTCTCAACCTCTGATTTGAGGGATGGGAGTTTGTCCTTTGAAGATTTCTTGGATCTCCTGAGTGCCTTCAGTGATTCAGCCACCCTCGAAATCAAATCTCATTATGCTTTTAGAATTTTTGGTAAGGCTTGATTAATGGACTCTCAGGAACCCCAAACACATGATCTTTTTTCATTCCCTCTCCTTTTGTCAGCGATGTTAACCACATATTTCACTAAAATAGAGGCCATGTATAAACTTACAAATTTTGTGAAATTCACCTGTGGGACATAATGCCAAAGAACTTTTTCAGTAATCAATTCACAGTATTATTTTATTTAATGTTCCTTTTTCCCAGACTTTGATGACGATGGCACCCTTGACGCTGGAGATCTTGAGAAGCTGGTGAACTGTCTGACTGGAGAAACGGACGACACAAGACTCACTGCTGAGGAGATGAAACAACTCATAAACAATGTGAGTATGATGTATACACAAGAACACTTCTAAATAAATAAGTTACAGTTATTTAATTTTGAAAACCCTTAGTGACTTTGCAGTTATAAAAGACTACCGAATCATCTGTTCTTATAATTGAGTGCATCTTGCAATTATGCAGATTCTTGAGGAATCAGACATTGATAAAGATGGAACGGTAAACCTCTCTGAGTTTCAGCACGTTATCTCCAGGTCTCCTGATTTTGTCAGGTGAGAAACATTTTGCTGTATTCAGTCATAAAGCTGCATAAACTTGAGGTCTGCAGTACTGGTGATATGTGACATGACGTTGTATTTTGCAGTTCATTCAAGATTGTGCTGTGAAACAACTGAAGACGTTTTGCGATCTAGTACGTTCTCAACACGACGTGCACATTTCTCTTTTCCTGACAGTACTACTGCAGTGTGTTCATTTCAACTGCATCCTTTGTGTCAGTATTTCTACTTTTATGTAATTGAAAATATTTGTACATATTCTCTATAAAACCACTAATCTTTCTAACTTGTATTTTAGAGATCTATTTGCATATATTTAATAAAAGCATGTTCTTATACCTGTGTTGATGACTGTCCACTTCAAAATGGTAGGGTCTTCAGTAGGAGATACAGGCCTGTGTGTGGGTCATAAGGGGGAACGCTCCCTTGGAGTAGCAGAAACAAATGTGTTCCACAGCCCACAGACAACATCTTCTACGATCATTCCACCATTTGAGAAGTACTCCACAACTTTAGGTTCATCTGAACTACATTTTGAACCATGACCCAACTGGCCATAGTGACCTGTTACACAAACAAACTGAGCATTAGAGTATATGCTAACTAACCATTTTGTGGATACCATATCTATTAGTCAGTAAAGTATCTTACCCCATCCCCAGGTGTAGAGATTTCCAGAGCCTAAAGAGAAATTCAAAATTATTTTCTAATTCAAATGTCTTCCATTCTGTAGTTCTTCATTAACCTGTAACGAAAGAAAATAAACATGCTCAAGGGTCTTACTTGTAATGGAAGCTGTATGGCGGGATCCACAGCTGACCTTGCTGATCTCAGTCACTTCTGGAACATCCACAAGGGCAGGGAAGGCTTGTATTGAGATGAACACACTATCTTCTCTTTTATTCACTACCAATTCACCTTTCTCTGTAGAGAAACAGTTATGAAAAAGAGAAGGACACAAACACAATGAAAGAAAAACAGAATGCATTGAAAAAATCTGAGACTGACTCACCAGTGTTTGGTGCTCTCTGACTCTGGTCCTTGACACCTTTTGATGGAAGGCCTATTTGACCACTCTCATTCCAGCCCCACACATAGAGATCTCCACCAGCTAGGCACATTAACACATCATACTGAACACTCAAATCCATTCCTCCATATTATCAGCTGCCCATAAGACTAGGCATCTCTCACTCTAAGAAATCTAAGACTTGGTCATCATTCACTTACACAACATCCACATTTACATCCAAACCAAAGATTTTCAGTAAGCTTCAGTAAGCAGTCATTATTAATTTTAAAGTGTTTTGGCTAACTATCATATTGAAGGCATCTGCCAGAGTAAAGCAGCAATTTTGAGAATTTAAAATATCAGTAATCTCAATAATGGCCCCAAAAAAGAATAAAAAACTAAGGTGGCTAAATAAATACATTGATTTATTTGAATTATGTTGAATAAAACTCTCATTAAGCAGTCTTCTAATGTAGGACTATGAATTGTCAGTGTAATTTTTTTTTATATATCCAGGATAACAATCCAGAATCCAGCATACTGCTGATACACTAATAGACTATAAACAGTAAAGTAGATTTAGGGTAGAAACAAAAGGTTTGAAGCTCAAAATAAGGGACAGTTGAATAGCTGAATTTGAGTTGAAATGCTCAGAAAGGAGTGATATTCTCACCACTGATGCATGCTGAGTGCCAGCCCCCTGCAGCCACATATTTCATAGGGACACCCCACAGAGCCTCTAGCGCTCGAGGCTCATTCTCTGAAACCAGACTGCCATGACCCAGCTGGCCATGGCTGCCAAGCAAACACAACAAGTCATGATCCCTAGATATTTTACAGACTGCTTATTAGTGTTCATTCATTTATTAAAAAACAGCACTGCTGGAAAACACCGATTTTAGATTTCCCCACTGATTTTACACACTTCAGGATTCTTTTTCTCACCTGCCAGACCCCCAACTGTAGACAATGCCAGAGGACGTCAGAAGGACAGCATGCTCAGTGCCCAGTGCCAGGCTCACAGCACGCAGTTCAGGAGAAAGGGGTCGAAAAAATGGAGGCTTTGATGCTATGTATCCACCCGGCACCAGCGGTAATGTTACTGTGGGACCTTTTTAAAGTCAGGAAACGAAAATAACAGTCAGCTGGGGGTTCTGAAAACATCAACACAACACGGCCAGCAACACAAACAGAATGCTTCTAGTTTTCAAAACAGGTTTCCCTATAAAACACAGCAGCCTCTGTGCATTACCAGTGTCAGAGGTGTCCTGTACCCCATTTACCCCACTCCAAACAAGTGCATTTCCATTGGGCTTCAAGCTCCAGGACTCCACTCGGTCAGCAAAGCTGAGGGTTAGATATCTCTCACTGATGACAGCATCCACACATCCTTTACTCTCTTTAGCGAGTCCTCTGTGTTCTTCATCTGGGTCACTTATGAACCCTGACATGCAAACATGTGGGTCACCTGCAATTGAATACAATATTGAAAAATACAATAAATACAGGAGATCTTCAATACCTTATATGTACAGACTCCTGACTGACGATGAAATTTAGATAGTAGAACAGCTGAAATTTAAATGCTTCCTTAGACTTTAGAGATGTATGTAGTATTCGTGGAATTTTTTACTTTTTTTGGTAATAGTTTCATATCTCATTGTAACAGCAAAATAATTCAGTGCTGCAACAACACTGCGTTTTTAGAAAATTGCAATGATGCTGAACAATAAATAAAAAGAGCTAAAAAGAAATAAATTATTCACTAAAAATAACATGAGTACACACTTAAAAATGATAGTTCTTCAAGGGTTTTTAGTAAAGTAAAGAACCACGAACATTCAAAGAACCCTTTGCAAAAGGGTTCTATAAAGCACAAAAAAGTCTTCTTTCATAAGAAGCTTGACATTGTAACAATAGAAAAACCCTTTTTGGTGCTATATAGAACCCTTTTCAAAAAGGCCCACTTAGAACCATCTACAGCACATTGTCCATCGATCTGAAGAACCATGTCACCATGCAAAAGGTTCTTTGAGTGATCATGGCTCTATATAGAAGCATGTTCTTTACTTTAAGAACCCTTTAAGAACTATCATTTTAAGTGTGTATCTGTATGGCTGGCTACTATAACTAGAGAAGAAAACAACCAACAACAAAACAAACAAAACCCTCTCACCATCTCTGAGGACGGCAGCTCTCTGGCTCCAACTTGCAACAACTTTGATTTTGTGCTCTGATGTTTCTGACTTATTTTTTGGGCTCAAACTTGTTTTGCCTTCAGAAGAACTGCACAAACTTCCCAGCGCGACTGGGCTGAGCACTTTAGCGGTGTCTTCATCTTTTTCACCCTTTCGTCTGGGGACTATCTGTCCAAAACCATTGAAACCAAAACCAAACCAATTCATTGACTTTAGCCTAATAAAATATAACTTATAATTTATTGAAGTGTGGCAGAAATTAAGCCGCCATCCCTCTTGTGGAGCGATGAAGTGCAAGTGGGCGTCAGAGAAGCCAGCAGCAATTGATGGCATTGCAAAATAAAAGTCATCTGGACAATTAATAGGAATTGCATTAAAAACATAGAATGTGTACAAACAAAATCGCTGTGATATATAATGTACGTATATCCTAATAAAACATTTAAATTAATTATAGAAAGGAAACCTCGTAGTTGCTTAAAACGAACGACTATTGACCAACTCGTTCTGCTAGTTTCTGCTGTACTTCCGTCTCCACATAGCAACGACAAGCAAAGCAGAGAGACGCAGCAGAAGAAAGGAAGCAGCTAAGACGAGCTATGGTAAAGTAGCTGTTCTTATGCAGATATTAATACAAATATTGTTTGACATGTAATCCCTACTTAAGAGGGAATATTTTACAAATACTTTACAGCGTATTTCATCAGTTGTCATTTACAATTGTGTCCTTAAATCACTGCCCACCGGCGTAACTGTGTCTTCAGCTCAGGTAACTTAGCTCGTTAGCTAGCTAACAGTTAGGTTAGTTAACCTAGAGCCTGCCTTGGTGGTCTATTGTTAACTATGGTGTATCCCACCTTTCAAACTTTGGTTTCTTCTCACACTTTATTCCAGGCTGAAGTCGAAGACACACTGAAGAGAATTCAGGCACACAAAGGGGTTATAGGGACCATAGTTGTAAATGCTGAAGGTAAACACCTTTTGTATTTTTCATGATGCTGAGGCTTCTGTACTGGCTGAGTGCAGAGCATTACGTTGGATTACATAACCTGTGTGTTGAATTCAGAGCTGTAGATGCAGAATTTACGAACTTTTACTTGATTTTTACTATCATTGTCTTATTTTTATTATTTTAGTTATTCTATATTTCCCCCCATTTATTTATTTGTTTATTTATTCATTCTATTTTTATGATTATCTTATTTCATTTAATTTCATTTCAAATTAATTCATTTTAATACATTTTTGAACTTATCCTTTTGTTCTTTTTTTCTTTTTATTTTTTGTTATTTTTTAATTATTTGTATTTTTTCTTATTTTGATTTTTATTATTCTTGTTATAATTAATGTTATAATAATGTTATGATTATTGTTTTATTTTTTTACTGTTTTTTATGTATTTTTATTATTAATGTTTTATTTTTTAATACTTACCTGATTTGAGTCATTTTTTATTATTAAATTTACTTTTATTATTTGATATGTTGTTGCTAGGGGTGGGAATCTTTAGGCACCTCACGATTCGATTCGATTACGATTCAGAGGGCTGCGATGCGATTATGAAACGATTATCGATGCATCTTTTTTTCTATACCGGATTTCTATTTTCCTACTGTCTGAGGACTTGGTAATTTTAAAGCAGAGTATTTGTAATGATCCATAATGAACTTACCTCCAATATCTTTTATTAATAAATCAAATGGAAGTGATGTGGCAATTGAAGTAGAAGACTCTCATTCACTGCTATTGTTTGGAGCACATGAGACGCTGCTGCCACTCATCTGCGATAAAATGCAAATAAGATCCTGTGGCCGTGGACGTCCACGCAGCACAAGTTACAGCTATTTTTCCCCTTTTTATTTAGTGATTTTATAACTTCGGTTTTGGTCTCGTTGTAGAGACAGGGAGGGGGGGCGATCGCTGTGTCACTAAAATATCCCTGAGATGGGACGAGTGCAACGTAGCGGGAAAGCCCTGTTTCGCAACGACTAAGGACTGCAAGTCACATAGCAACGAAGCGTTATTCGCATTTATAAGCACTGCAGTTGATTCCTGGCAAGTTAAATCTGCAACTATAGACTGTCGAACACTAAACAGTTGCGAAGCTGGAGTCGCTTCTCTTTCGAATTTTCCCGTTCCACCTTAAATGGTAGCCGCACTTACATTCGGCGCCTCAGTTAGAATTTAAGGTGGAACGGGAAAATTCGAACAAGAAGCTGGAGAATAAGAAGCGACTTCAGCCTCGGAAAACAGTCGAACGCTGAGAGACTTTTTACGAGAAACTGTTCTAGTTTTGAGGAAAAGTTCCCCGAGGGAAAGGGGAGGAAAGCGGCTATAGCTGAAGCTTAAAGCAGAGCGGAGTAAATCTGCATTTTTATTTATATTGTTTAGCCTTTACTAGGACATTATCACATACTGAGACATACTGGACATAAATGTTGTGGCTTCCAAGGTGGTTTGACTTTGTTGAAAGGACAAAATGGCTCTTCTTATTATTTGGGTTGTGACTCCTGACCTGGCTTGTAATGCAGAGGGAGCCGGTCGGATTTCTCGCTCATCCAGTTGTGTTTTTGTTATGTGCCGCCACAGACTGTCCGGGCGCTGCACTTACCCACTTCCAAGTTCCGCCCTTTGCGTTCCGTCAACATTACGTTATAAATTAAATATGTAGAAAATCGATTTTTGACATTTGTGAATCGATTCAGAATCGTTCGCGTCCGCATCGCGACGCATCTAAGAATCGATTTTTTCCCGCACACCTAGTTGTTGCACATTATCAATCCCTTTTTCCTGTATCAACTCGGCAACGTTGTAATTGAGGGTCACCCTCAATGTTCTCCGAGGTTAAATAAAGGTTGATTGATTGATTAAACTTATGGTCATTCTAGAGGAAAAATATTGTAACCTTGTTTACAGTATTAATGTTTTCCATAATACAGTGATAATAATAATGATAATATTAATAATAATAATAACAATAATAATATGAAATATATTATAACTGCTCTAAACGATCATCATCCAAAACCAATGTAATGTTACATTGCTATAATAAACTGCTGCATAAAAAAACTGGTCTTTGACTTTGTTCCTTCAGGTATTCCCATTAGAACAACTCTGGACAATTCTACCACAGTACAGTATGCAGGACTGCTGCTTCAGCTGACGATGAAAGCCAGGAGCACGGTCAGGGATATTGACCCCCAGAACGACCTTACATTCCTACGCATCAGATCCAAAAAACACGAGATCATGGTTGCACCAGGTAAGTCATGTTACAGATCAGGTATGCTAATCGTTGTCTTGATTGTGCTTTTGACCCAGAGAAGAATGATATCCAGCCTAATAACAGTTTTCTTTGCTCTGTTTCAGACAAAGAATATCTACTGATTGTGATTCAGAACCCGAGTGAATAGTATTGCAGGACTGTTTCAGCCATTCACACTTCATGTATGTTAAAAACACCTTATTGATTCATCCTCATTCCTCTGCATTGAGTTCACTGTAAACCCTTTGCCTTACTGGTTTGTCATCTGCCTCTTGAATTAAACTGTTACATTCCTATGAAACACTTGTGAGTCCTACTTTTTCCTACAGAAAATGCTTTGTAATTGAAATAAAATATTATAAAAATGAAAAAGGTTCTTGTGTCTGTTGTTTAAGCTAAGTGAGTTAGAAGATAGCTCAGTGGTTGTTGTAACAGAAGCTGTCTTGGCTGCTGTTGTGGGGATGGGGGCGTTGCAGACTCTAAAACTTTCCACTAGAGGGAGGTATGCTCCATACATTGTGTAGAGAATCAGGACCCAGGCTGTCAGGGTACGTTTAGCATAATTTAACTTTAACTAGGAATTTAACTTGGAACAGTGTAACATTGCCTTCCGTCATTTCTTTAGTTTTATATGATGGACCTCACCCTGGACTATATGTGATATGAGTAAATGCATTTTAAATGTAAATGTATTTTGGTTACAGAATTTATAGAATATAATGATTTTGTTCCCATTTACATCTCTAGTCAGGCAGATATTGCACAGAGCAGTAAACTGGATTACTCAAACTCAGAACTTGGGAATTATCAGAATATTGACTATTGAAAAGCTTGACTTTGGGCTTAAGTTATCTGACTAACTGAGAAAAAAACTTTTTTCATTAAAATAATTAATTTTTTTTTAATTAATTCAAAAAATATTTTAAATACTACTACCACTACTACTACTAGTAATAATAATAATAATTATTATTATTATTAATAATAATAATAATCATTTGAAGCCTCTTTTTCTGTATTATGCCATTGCACCTCATCCTCAGTCCTGTTCTACTAGAAGGGTTTCGCTTACACTAACGTGTATGTATGATTTTTTTCTTTATTAATGAGCAGGGGTTCCGTAGCAGGGCCGGCTCCACAGGTTTTTTGATCTCAGTCTTCTCCTTTATTAATGAGGTGGTCTCTAGCAGGGTTGGGTCTACAGGTTTGCGATTTCAGTCTGTTTACATTAGTGCATTAGAGCCTTCTCTTTTATTAAGGCTGTATGTGCGAGTGTGTAAGGGAGACCCCTCTTTTGTTCCCCCCCGAAAGACTCCACACAGGCAGATTCGTAGACGGATGGTAGATTAATAAATTAAATGGCTGTTATAATTTGATCGGTGAGGTGTACACTCAATATCAGAGTTCATATGCAGCAGCTGTGCTGTGTGGCAGTGGAGAGCACTCTGGTGACACAGGCTTGGCCAGGGCAAACGTCATCTGAAACCTGGCCTCGCTGAAGCCTCAGACCCATACAACGGATTTGCTTTTGCCAGTGTTCTGCTTCAGTGATTCAGCTGCTCATAAAGCTGTTTCTGAAAGGCTATGCATAATGTTCTGGGTCATTACTGTTCAGTTAAGACTATTTTTATTGTTTAGTTTTTTTAAAAAAAAACTTGATCAATCATCCAAATAATCTGTAAAGTTAGAAATATAGTCAGTTATTACAGCCCTAGTTCCCAAAATACTGAATTGTTAATGAATAGAAATTGTTTTATTTATTTTTTCTGACTCCATCTTATTCAAAAGAATATATGCAACTGAAAATTGTTTTCATATCGTTTCCGCTTCCATCATTTTATTTTATGTGTGTATTTGTGTATGTGAACGTGTGGTTTCTGGTCTTAGTTACAACCCACTGAGCTTCTGAGTTAATTAGAGCTTCATCAGCATCAGAGATGCGGGGTTATTGTATGACCTGGCAGCTGGGGGAGAGTGAGTGTAGCACCTATAGAGGCTATAAGAAGAGCTGTTCATACAGCCAAGTCTAAACAGCTCTGTTCAGCACTCTGTGAGGGGAATTAGTGCAGATGCATGATGTGTTCTGTTTCTGTTTTGTGTTATCTGTAGCTAAATCTGGTGAAATCCTCTGTAATATTGAACAAACACTCATTATTCAGTCTCTCAGTGTGGCAATATCACACTATAGATTACACTGGTTTGAGTGTTAACACTCTGAGTGAAAGTGGGACACACACACACACACACATGCTTTCCTGTGAGCTGAGTGTGTGTTTGCCTAAGGGAGATGTGTTGTCTCTTAAATGAGCGGAAGAGGGTGGCCTAATCTTTTCTGCTCTAATTGAGTCATCTTTCATCTTTTCATCTCTCTCTCTCTCTCTCTCTCTCTCTCTCTCTCTCTCTCTCTCTGTCTCATACTGCTGCATCAACCTGTGTGAGGAAAATCCCTAATGTCTGGCTCCTATAATATACAGTATGATATAATATATTCTGTGCAAAAGTCAGAGACCACCTTTCATTTATTTATTTTCCAGTCAAAACAGCTATTAATTACAAGTTTTTCAGCATCAGGAAAAAAACAGAAATATATTAGAGCTTCTTTTTGGGAGACTTGATTTCAGTTTTTTGAAGAAATCTGCAGGGACATTTTTTCCACTTCCAACGTTCAGTCTTAGAAGTTGCATTTTCTGCTTCTCACGAACCAAATATCCCCAAACACATTCAGTGATGCTGAGGTCTGGACTCTGGGGTGGTCAGTACATCGTTCTGAGAACACCAGCAGCTTCTTTTTTGATTTGCAAATGTTCTTTTTTCATTTTCTTTTCTCAGTAATGGCTTCTTAGCAGCTGCACATCCTTTCAGACAGTTCAGATAGTGGAAAGATGGACAGAAACACCTGTGGATTTTTTTCAGATCTGAAGAAAGAGTGGAGCTTGATGTTCTCCTCTCTCTCAAAGATGAAAGCTTTCTGATGGTAACAGTTTTGGTGGTCTACCAGGTCTTGCGTTTTTTGGAAACTCCTGTTTTTTTCACCTATTTCCCTTTGACTTTTTTTTTCATTATGCAAATGGATTTATTTCATGTCTAATCTCCTCAGAAATATCTCCAAAAAATTACTAACTTGTACTTATGGTCATTTTGACTGGAAGTTATATAAACGTAGGGTTGTCTCTGGCTTTTGCACAGTACTTTAAAATATACATCAAACAAAATATTACTTTAAATTTAGACACTTCTCATTGGACCAATCATCATGAAATGTTCACACAATGTAAAGGGCAGCTAAGAATAAAACTAATTTATAATTACATCTATAATTATGTACTATCTGGTTCCTCACCCATAATATCTAGCTCTGGGGTGTCCAGCTGTGGTCCTGGAAGGCCTTCATTCAGCACAGTTTGGTTATTTTCCTCCTCAAACACACCTGACTCAACTCAGCTGTTAATTACCTGGTTTATTTAGTAAGTCTGTGCAGGCAAATCACCGAACTGTACTGGACTCCACACCTCCAGGACCAGAACCGTAAACTCCTGGTCTAGCCACACCAGTCTCCTCTGTCTTTGTGCACCTTGGATGGAAAGTTATGCTGGCCTGACCCCTGTATGGATGCCATCTGCTCTCTGCCCACCTCTCTGCCAGTGTGTGTGTGCTGCTGGCAGGTGGCCTTGGGGCTCTCAGGTTCGCTGGCCCTCCAGCTCTGGCGCCACGGCCTCAGAAAGGCACTGTCAGTGCAAAGCAATTAAGCAAATAATTAACGACCAGGTCAATTAGTGGGATTAAGGGAGAAGAAAGTGGTTCTGGCAAACATGCGGAGAGAGAGAGAGGGAGTGTGTGTGGGGGGTGTTAAAAGAACGCATTGTGTTTTGCAAGGTTTGTTTGTCACTCTTTGGCATGAATGTCTTTGATGGTGACAGTGAAAGCAGCAAATCACCCGTAATTTGCAATATAAGTGCTTAAATGACTGAGAAGCACAGTGTCTCTCTCTCTCTCTCTCTCTCTCACTCTCTCTCTGTCTCTTGCTCATTCTTTCTCTCTTGCTTTCCTCTCTTTCCCGCTTGTGGTCTTTCTCTCTTTTACTTGTTCTTTCTCTCTCTCTCTCTCTTGTTCCTTCTCTCTCGCTCATTTTTTCTTTAACCTCACCATCATTTATCTCCCTCTTCTTCTCCCTCTCTCTCCATCTCTTTCACTCGTTCCTTCTCTCTTGCTCATTCTCTCTATCACTCACTCATCTCACTCTCCCTCTGCCTCTCTCTCTCTCTCTCTTGCTCACCTCTCTCTCCTGTCTTTCTCTCTCTTGTTCTTTCTTTTCTCTCTCATGCTCGTTCTGTCTCCCTCTTGCTCTCTCAGTGTAATTTGTCTTCATCTCCCTGTGCCTCTCTCTATCTCTTGTTCTTTCTCCTTATCTCTGTCCTTCTCCCTCTCTCTCCATCTCTTTCACTCGTTTTTTCTCTCTTGTTCATTCTCTCTCTCTCTCTCTCTCTCTCTCTCTCTCTCTCTCTCTCTCTCTCTCTTTCCCTTTCTCTTTCTCTGTCTTAAATTCTTATCTTAAGGTGAAAGATGAAGAGTTTTACTCAGACAGCTGTGACAGTGAACCATCTGCCAGGAAGCTTACAGATGAGACTGCTACACTTCAGCCTTCACTCAGCCATTTACTCTCTCTCTCTCTCTCTCTCTCTCTCTCTCTCTCTCTCTCTATCTCTCTCTTTCTCTCTATTTAGCATTCAACTTGTCACTTTCATTGTGTATATAAATGTTAATGTATCTAGCTGTACTGAAGCACTGTTAGATTGTTCGCTCTCTTCTGCCTGAGAAAAGGCATTGCTACAGCAGTTGCTAGACTGTTACAGCAGTCACTAGACTATTTACTTGTGATACAAGGGTACAGCTTTGATAACCATTTGCTACATGGACCATAACATTTATTGTACATTGTACGTTTATTGTACATTATTGTAATATTGTTGAGAGTATTTGAAGGTCATTGCATTGTGCTAGGTATGCCTCTGCCTGGAGAATGCAGCTACTTGTCAAACTAAATGTATAGTATTGCTGGAGACATCATTATTTTCCTCAAATGGCCTGAGGCCCGTACATGCATGAGGTGTTTTTATAGCAGCCTGCATTAGCTGAATGCTGAATGCTGTATGGCAGTGCTGTACACAGAGTGGGCTGCTAATGGGGCTGAGGCACCTTTAGAGCGCAATAAAGCCAAATGCAGCGACGCTGCTGCACTGGAATGGTCTTTTATTCACTCTAACCTGTGTGTCTGCCTTTCTGGCTCATGGGAATCTATTAACCATTATCACATTTGTGTGTGTGTGTGTGAGAGAGAGAGAGAGAGAGAGAGAGTGTAAATTATAAATAAGTGAGTATGCCTCAGGTATTTTTCCTGCATCACATTACCACAACACAGATGGTGCTTGTGCATGCATGTGTGTGTGTGTGTGTGTGTGTGTGTGTGTGTGTGTTTAAGTGTGTCCTGAGAATGCTTCAATGAACACATCACTGTAATGGCATGGCCCTGTCCATACATCGTGTGAAGAGACAGTTGGTAAATTTTTAATCTCTGTGTAGAGCTTGCTTAGTAAAGATCACCTCAAGGAGTTATCTGCTACAGCGCCTCAGGCAGTGTGAGTGTGAGTGTGCGCAAGTGAGTGATTTATATATATATTTATATACATATACATATATCTCTGTGTGTGTGTGTGTATGTGTGTGTGTGTGTGTGTGTGTGTGTGTGTGTGTGTGTGTGCAGTGTGAAAGAGAGCTAGAGAAGAAGAAAAAAGGAGAGAGTGAGTTTGAGTTTGTGTGTCAGCATCCAACGTTTGTTGAATATGAACGATGAATAATCCTATCTGGTCAGTGGATGTCTGTTTATAGTCTGGCGGGCAAAAGAGAACAGAGAGAAAGAGAAAGTCCACTTAGTAAATAACAATGTGGGCAAATCTGTGTGTGTGTGTGTGTGTGTGTGCGTGTGTGTGTGTGTGTGTCTATTTGTTTTGTATGTTTTCAGGACAGAAATGACTTTGTCCTGACTTTGTAGGAAATCCAGAGAAAAACAGGAGCCTACAGAATGAGGACCAACAAAAGGGTTCTGACTTTGTAAAGTGTTTTTATGTTACATTTTTTAAATATGAAAGGGTGAAACCAAAAAAGTTTGAAAACATTCAAAGCCAGATAATGTAATGATTGTAGTGATTTCTGGGGCATTTCTACTGGTCCATTCATCATGAAATCTTGGCACAATGTAAAGGACAGCTGCTGCATTCAAATTATGTAGTGGAGATACTTTTTTTTGAACAGTGACAATATATGCATACATGCAAAAGTTTGGGCATTCCTGGTCAAATGACATGTTTTGTTGATTTTCTAACTGAAAACATGTTAACACCCTCTACAGAGAACACTACAGAACAACACTTCTGCATATTTTAATGCACAATTATAGCTTAATTTACTGTTTACACACAAAAAGCAGCTTTTAAATGATCATTCCATTTATTAAAGCTATATCACCTATGTGAAAACGTAATTCCCCCTCCGCACCTAATAATTGATTGTGTCACCCTTGGCTGTAACAACTGCAATCAAATATTTGCAAAACTTGTGATGACTCTTTTACATCGCTGTGGAGGAATTCTGGCCCACTCTTCTTTGCAGATTTGTTTTAATTTGGCTACATTGGGGGGTTTTGGAGAACTGCCGTTTTAAGATTGTTTCATTGGGCCATTCAGAGGTGGACTTGCTTGTGTGCTTTGGATCATTGTCCTGCTGCATAACCCAACTGCGCTTGAGCTTTAGGTCAAAACTGACAAGCAGATATTCTCCTTCAGGATTTTCTGATAGAGCGTAGAATTCATGGTTCCATCACTTATGACAAGTTGTCCAGGCCCTGCAGAAGCAATGCGTTCCACTATAAGAACATCATACCAACAGTCAAACATGGTGGTAGTGTGATGGTCTAGGGCTGTCTAGACCATCACACTACCACCATGTTTGACTGTTGGTATGATGTTCTTATGATGGAATGCAGTGTTAGCTTTACACTAGATGCAACAGGACCCATGTTTTCCAAAAAGTTCCACCTTTGACTCATCAGATCACAGAATAATATCCCAAAAATCTTGGGGGTCATCTAGATGTTTTTTGTCAAATGTGAGACGAGCCTTTGTGTTCTTTTTGGTCAGCAGTGGTTTGTGCCTTGCAGCTCTCCCATGGATGCCAATTTTTGCTCAGTGTCTTTCTTATTGTGGAATTGTGTACATTGACCTTAACTGAGGCAAGTGAGGCCTGCAGTTTTTTAGATGTTCGTCTGAGTTCTTTTGTGACCTCCTGCATGAATCGTCGATGCACTCTTTGTGAAATTTTGGTAGGCAGGCCACTCCTGGGAAGGTCCAGGTTGTTCTCCATTTGTGGTTAATGGCTCTCACTGTGGTTCGCTGGAATTCCAAAGCCTTAACAATGGCTTTGTAGATTTCCAGACTGGTAGATTTCAATGACTTTGTTTCACAAGAATGTGGCATCATTTGCTTTTGGAGACCTTCTATCCTGCTTCACATTGCAAATAAGGTTCTATTTAAGTGATGTTTAGATTCAACAGGTCTGGCAGTAATCACGTCAGGGTGTGGCCAGTTAAATTAAACCCAATAGTCAATTGAATTTGGTTAACTGGTTGATTTAATAGCTGATTACTTTTTTACAGCATTGACCAGTATTATCATTGTCTAATATTAAAAATAATTTAATGATCTGAAACTTTCAAATCTGATAAATATGCAAAAACAGAAGAAATTTGGAAAGGCTATATACTTTTTCACAGCACTGTATGTACTTAGATATAAGAGGAATACACTGTAAATAGAAAAGTTTGTAGACAACTTAAAACAAAGTGTGTGGGGCAGAGACTGGCTGACTGATACATTCCTCTGGTGCTTCCTTTCAATAGCTAGCTATGATCAGCTGGGTAAGCTGTGTTTTGTTTGGAGTAAACCTCAGTCCTTTCTCCTCAGTCTCTCCCTTTGTTTCAAACTGACTCTCTAAGCCGCTCCAGTTTGTTGTGTTGCTTGTTTTCAGATGCTCCTCTCCCAGCTGCTGCAGGGCTCTCAAGTGCCCTCCTTCTGCTGGATCCTGTAAGATCTGTCATTGATTCAGGCCATGAGCAAACCTCTCTGACAAAACACCCATATGGCTCAAGTATGGCCACCCATGCTCAGGACCTGCTCTCTCACATTCATCTCCTAATTTACGAATCATTTTAGGAGGCTGGATTAGCAAGTCTTGAATACAGGTATAATAAGGTTAGTGAAGTTTCAAATAAATACACTCAGAGATTTTCATACAAATAGTACAAAATTGCTCGGTGTAAAATTTTACATAAACACATTGGAGTTGAGAAAATTCCCAGTTCATGGGTAACTCTCAGTCTGTTTACCACAATTGGTAGTCCACCAGATCTAACTCCTTTTTACCTTCAATAGGCTTCTGACATTATTTATTGTTTTTTATTGGTTGATCTGGAAACTCCTCTCTGATGTTTAGTCTCACTCCATGTCTGTAACTCATCATTCTAACATTTTTTTTTCGTACTGTGATCTCGAACAGAGAAGGATGTGTTCCTCTCAGTTTCCTCTTTATGCTCTTACCACATCCATTGTAAACAGCGCTATAGAAATGAATTTGAATGTCAGAGAGGGAGACATGGTTTTGGTACAGTAAACAACACTGTTTGTATCATAATCACTGTGTGCAAGCCCTGCTAAGTAACAATGGTGGACAAATGTATTCTTTTTGTCATTAACCATGAATGGCTTCATTCTATTCTCATCACACTTCTAGCCCCACTCCAAAGAGTAGCTTCTTTGTAAAGCATCAATCCGTCCCATTCTCTTGCTCTTCAGAGTGCGTAGGACTGAAAAGTGTCTGTGCCTTAACTAAAGAGCTCAGTGCTTTAGGTATGTGCAGAGCAGAGACACCAGCTGTCTGGGGAGCACATGATACACCTTCAGGATATTCTACACAGCCTTATCTAAAACAGGATTAAACACTTCGGTCAATAGCCACAGTGCAGTGTATATCTCTACCTACACAGACATTACACAGGTGCTTATTCTCCTTATGTGAAGCTGCTCTGAAGCTTAATGTTAACGTGGAAACATAAGTTGACAAAGGTGCATAGTGGTGGGGATCCTCAGGGCCTTCTAAGCCTGCAAAGAAGGCTTAATGATTTCTGGCAATCAAAAAATACATGTCTGTAATTTTTAGTTCATTTTTACTTCATAGAATCATCATGCTTGTAGATCTACTCTTATTTCATTGTTATTTTCCCCTTGATATTTAGGGAGCTCTCTCATTGGTTAAGACTTCAGGAGGTGAATGAGCAACAAACATAATTAGGAAGTGACAGTGGAAAATCATGCTTTGGTTTACAATGGGTGGGACGGATTTTGTGTGACAAAAACATCAATCTAGTCCCTTCGGGAAGTCCTTGATAGGTCACTGAGCCATAGTCTAACCAGGCTTCAGTGAGTTTCTGAATCACTGTAAAACTGTGATATACAAGGTAAAATATGTTAATGTCTGTTACAAGCTTCAAATAAAACATTTAAATGGTTTTAAAAGCTTCAAGTGTCTGTGTTTAATCTGTAACAACCAAAAATATTAATGTGTACCAGGGTTAGCATAGTGTTAACATAGTAGAAATCCCATAGGGGTGCTAGGAATTAGCAGTAAGTTAAGCAATACTGTGTATTGTACAATTAGGATTGTGAAATGGTTGAATAAAGAGTAAATGTTTTTAAATGATGTCTTATGTGAGTTTAGATTCAGCAGCTGAACTGATGATCACACAGGCTGTGAGGTTGTTAAGTGTGAACCCACAAACACCTATGCATATGTTACTGGGCATTAGAGAGGTCAGGTCACATGAGCTACCGTCAACTGGTTAATGATGTCATTGTTTTTTGTGATTCACTGATAGTGTGTCTTTGTTTCACTTCATCATTAACAGATAAGCACAAGGGTGGAGTATTTTCACGCTATGTAAAACAGAGACTGTTATATTTACACTGCTATTCAAAAGTGTGAATTATTTAAAAATATCGTTTTCCATATTAATACATTTGATTCAATCATTTCTTCTACAGTGCAGATTGAAATGGCATAAACTAGACACCAAAACATAAACCTGTAGATTATTCCCAATTGAAAGTTATTGATTTATAAGCATTTTAAGTTAGTTATAAATTATAAGTTATTAAAATTAATTATGTAACTTATAACTAAATGTTATTAAATAATGAACTGTAATTATCCATTTATTGTAAAAGGACTTTGAACGGCTATTTGTTTAGTGAGGCTTGGTCCTGGTTTTCCAAGATGTGGCCACAGCTTTCTGAATTATTATGGAATCATCAACTCATCATCAAAAGGTTTCATAATTTTTCCAGTTTCCAGTTTATTTAAATATTAGAAAGATCCCATCCAAAATTGGATTTATTTTATTTAAAACAGTGATTCTACAAGTTTGAATGGTGATTCCAAGCTTTTGAATGCTGGTGTACATTTACATATGATCATTTAGCAGATGCTTTGATCCAAAATGACTCACAAGTGAGACAAGCAGAAAGCTAAAGTAGCCAAAGTCAAAACTACACAATTATGTTTCCTCCTTATGAATAATTGAAGACAATTGCAGACTTAGAGAGGAACCTCCAGTCCAAAACAAACAAACAAACAAAAAATACAGTTCCATTCTGCCATATAGGAGTGTATATGATAGGATATGATGTAAACGTCCAGTACAGTCTGAAAAATAGACAAACGTCCTTCCTCAACTAGTAGGTTGAGAATTTTGTTGCAGCACCGAATTGTTGCTCTCTCTTGTCCCCTGAGCGATGAACAGCGAGCTAAAGATCTCATTTAACTCAAATGTGTCATTTAGCCTTTCCAACTTTAGCTGTAGAATGACATTACTCAAAACTTTGATTGTCTTATTTTCCATACGACTGACTCCAGTTCATATGATATCAACACAGTGTAACAATGGCAGCCTTCTAGTAGAGGGATTTTGCCTATTTGTCATGTTTTTTCTTAATAATGAACAAAATATTTCTGTTTTATTTATACATAATATTTTAATAGTATTGAACAACTACACTATTTTAAAGCATGCTGGTCTTAATAGTCAAAGTTTCCTTTAAGGTTATGAAGAAGTAAAACGATTTAGGATTTTTAAATGTTACACACATGAAAGATGCATGTAAAAGTACAGAAGGTTTTTATTGCAAGCTATTTTTCTTCTGTCCCATTTTTTTGGCACAGTGGGACAGGATGTTACTGGGATTGTTGATTATGTTCCTTATTTATTTACTTGTAAACAATAATGATTACATTTATTAATAGTAAGTGCTAGCTAATAGAAGTTTTCCACCCCATAAAAATGAGATCCAGAGGCTTGTGTCAGGGGTTTGCTTGACAGGTGTGGCCAGGTTAGGCCCAGAGATTGATTCTTTCTAACCCCCACTTGGAAATCCCCCACCCCCCACATTAACCTGGCCTTACTCAGCTTACACACATCCATTCATCCATCCATCCGTCCATCCATCCATCCTCATGCTGTTTGCACATACATGAACCTTTTTTCAAACATCACTTTTCTGGTAATGTCCTGTACTGATACAGTCAAAGGATGCTAACACACACACATACGACACTGACAATTATCTACCTATTCATACACACACAGCTTCACCTCCCTCCTCTATTCTCACTCCTTTAATCAATATTCAGCCTCAGTGCCCCCCGAGACCACCAACTCACTGTTCAGCTGTTACAAAGGATGAAATAGCCTGCAAGCATGTGTGTGTGTGTCTGTCTGAAAGGATTTTTAGCTAGAAAGTGTTTATATTGATCTGAATGTGTGTGTGGTTTCTTCTCTGTCTGTTTCTTCTAGTGAAGCTCAGTAATGCAGCCTGCTGTATAATCATACACACACCCATACTGACTTTTCTCAGTCGTCTTAAAGTGAGAAGCCACAAGAGGCCCTGAGATACAGTGATGTGGTACTGGGTGTTGCTGAGTATCACACAAAGCAAACAAAGCATGATGAAATCAATGGTCGTCACTCATCAATATCTTCCTAAGTTTTATCTTAAACGTGTTCTTGAGAAAGGTCTTAAGAAAACGTCTACTTCAGATTCATGACGTGTTCTTAAACCGCAGAATAGTTTGCATCTTTGTGTGTGTAGAAACCATTGGTGACCAAGAAAAAACTGGTGAATGTCAGAATTTCTGTAAAAACTGTGAGTGTTTTAAGAAGAAATTTCTTCTTATAAATTATAAATGTATTATTTATAATTTACAATCCACCAAACAACAGTTCCATGGTTGCAATTTTTTCCTTATTTTTTACGTTAATCAAATGTAACTGTGCATTGTTATTTGCATGAAAATGTTATTTTTAAAATAGTTTGCTGCAGAGGTGGTGTACTTACTGTACTTTGGTCAGGGATGCCCAAACTTTTGCAATCAACTGTGTTTAAATGCATTGGTTTCTGTGACATCACAAAAACAGTAAATTCAAAATGGGATGCTTTTGCAGCTTGGTCTCCATATTTGGACTACAGAAAAAGGGAAGTGAATGATATATTTACATATAGTGTTTATATAGTGTTATAGTGTTTACATACTTACTTAAACACTTTATGGTCAAAATGTGATTAATCATCACTTTTAAGAGATTTAAAACCCATTTTTTATCTTTAGCTTTCATGAATTGTGATCACTGAATGCTTAATTGTGTGATGTTTTTTGTTGTATTTATCATTTATGATGTTTTCTATGTTTCAGTTTGTTTTAGATACCTACTTGGTTTTCTGTGACATAAACCATTTATAAAATCTACATTTCTATGTAGAACAAAAACAGTTGACAACTCTATACTTCCTTAAAGAGTTATAGCACACATACCAGTATCTTCTCAATATTCTTCCACTTAACTTGATTTTTAATGTTATAGTCTGAATTGGTAGAATTAATATTTATTGATCTAATCAATTTCATTGGATCTCTTCATGTTCCCACTTCTCAGCAAATCTCAATTTTCCAAACCATTAGATGATTCCTACATTTACTTATCTAAGTGCATGAAGGGAGGACATAAGCCATGTCCAGATTAATCGGTCTGAAAAGCATTTCTATATTTAATGCCATAACTATGTGATAAACAGTGAGCGCTCCATTTAGAGCGCCTCTTGAATGTCTGCAGTAATGGTGGTGGTATGTGAATAAGAGAAGCATGTAGCATGTATGTGGTTTCACATCTCCCTGGTTCTTTGCTTTGTGTGTGCTGCTGAGAATGTGTGTAAACTACTACGGCACCCCGATGACACAGAGACTTTATACCAGCTTGCTTGACACATTTAGCGATTCAACCCTGAAGCACTCAAATCCCCTCAATCTCCTCATCTCTGACTCATCGACGCAAGGAAAGCAGGAATCTAATCAGCTGGAGTCCTGAGTGAACTTAAAACAAAAAGAAAGGAATGTTTCTGTATGTGGTGTGAAGGTTGTACAGTAGGGGTGCGGGAAGAAAATGATTCTTAGGTGCATCGCGATGCGGATGTGAGCGATTCTGAATCGATTCACAAACGTCAAAAATCGATTTTCTAAATATTTAACATATATAACATAATGTTGACGGAACGCAAAAGGCGGAACTTGGAAGTGGGTAAGTGCAGCGCCCGGACAGTCTGTGGCGGCACATAACAAAAACACTACTGGATAAGCGAGAAATCCGACCGGCTCCCTCTGCATTAAAAGCCAGGTTAGATCAGGAGTCACAACACAAATGATAACATTTTGTCCTTTCAACAAAGTCAAACCACCTCGGGAGCCGAAACATTTAATGTCCAGTATGTCTCAGTATGTGATAATGTCCTAGTATAGACTAAACAATATAAACGAAAACACAGATTTACTTCGCTCTGCTTTAAGCTTTAGCTCAGCTATAGCCGCCTTTCTCCCATCTCCTCCAGAAAACTTTTCCTCAGAAGTAGATCAGTTAAAAGTCTCTCAATGTTCAACTGTTTTACGAGGCTGAAGTCACTTCTCATTCTCCAGCTTCTTGTTCGAATTTACCCGTTCCACCTTAAATTCTAACTGAGGCGCCGAATGTAAATGCGGCACCATTTAAGGTGGAACGGGAGAATCCGAAAGAGAAGCGACTTCATCTTCGCCACTTTTTAGTGTTTGATAGTCTCTCGTTGAAGATTTAACGTACCAGGAAACCAACTGTGCTGCTTATAAATGTGAATAAAGCATCGCTGCTTTGTGACCTCCAGTCTGCACGCCGCTTCTCAGTCGTTACGAAACAGGGCTTTCGCGCTATGTTGCACACGTCCCGTCTCAAAGATACTTTACTGACACAGCGATCTCCTCCGTCTCTACAACGAGACCAAAACCGAAGTTATAAAATCACTAAAGAAAACAGGTAGAATAGCTGTAACATGTGCTGCGTGGACGTCCATCACCACTGGATCTTATTTCACCGTAACTGCGCATTTTATCGCAGATGAGTAGCAGCAGCTTCTCGTGCTCCAAACAAGAGCACTGAATGAGAGCCTTCTAGTTCACTTGCCACATCACTTCCATTTGTTTTATTAAAAAAGATATTGGAAGTAAATTCATTATGGATCATTACAAATACTTTGCTTTAAAAGTACCAAGTCAGTATATTTAATATATTTCAGTTGGTTTTTCTTGTATTTTTATTTTTACTTATTTATTTTCTGTAGAGTGATTAGCTGAGCCTCACCACAATAATTTCAATGCATAAATGTCCTGACATGTTGTGCAAATAACAAATAAACTTGAAACTTGAACTCGAAACGTGAGCTCACACAGTGAGAAAATATAAATGCTATATAGAAAAAAAAGATGCATCGAGCTGCATCGATAATCGTTTTATAATCGCATCGCAGCCCTCTGAATCGTAATCGAATCGTGAGGTGCCTAGAGATTCCCACCCCTATTGTACAGTAATTGTTTTGCGGTAATTTTAATGATGCCCAAGTCTTCCTCTGCCTTGCTCTTTCCTCTCTCTTCCATGCGCCTGCTTCCTCTTGCTCCTCAGGGGCCTGTATGTGTTTGTCCCTGCGTAACTACTCGTCAGCACATTTAACAGAATAGCGCAGTTTTGCAGTTCTCTCTCTCTCTCTATCTCTCTCTCTCTCTCTCTCTCTCTCTCTCTCTCTCTCTCTCTCTCTCTCTCTCTCTCTCTCTGGTTTATATGGCCATCCACTGCAGGGCAGGTTTGGTTGTCAGAGTGTGGCCTGTGGAATTTTTGTAACAATGCACATAGTCACTCTGTACACTTTACATACTGACTTGGGATGAAGCAAGGTAGATTGCTGTGTCACTCATGATTACTACAGAACAGCACAGTGTCGTGTTTTTGAGTATGAGAGAGAGAAAGTATATCTAATCAATTCAGTTTAGTTCAAAGTAGCTTTATCAGCATGACTGTCTGATATATAATGTCGCTAAAGTAGGTTGGTAGAGTTTAGGAGTACTTACTTAATAATAACAGTTAAAACAAGGATATTATGAAAGAATAATAATAAATACAAATAATAAACAGATAAATCAAATATATTCAACCCTTGTGTGGTGTTCAGGTCTGTGGGACCCATTTTCAATGTTTACCAAAAGATAAAATGATGCGATTTATTATTATTTCAACCTCAGATTCCTTGGCCTTTGCTCATTTTCTGTGAAGAACATATAAAATAACACATTTTCAGTGACTTCACACTGTAAACCCCCTACACATTTATATTACACATGTGGTGTTGGGGTGAACCCGCAGGGAATAAAAGCGTGGAGGTGCTGTGCCCCTTCACTCTGTTCTCCTCATACATGGCCTGCTTTTAGTGTGTGTGTTAATCTGTGTGTGTATGTGTTTGTATATGTGTGCGTGTGTGTATGAGGGTGGACAACATGGACAGGCTGCTGACTGGCTACAGCTGCTAAAGGAGAACCCTACGCTGGACGTGAACGACACACAAGGGTTAAGTGAGTAAGTACCAGGGGTGTCCAATTTTTTCGGCAGACAGTGACGTGTTGCCACATATTTTGCAGCGAGACATGCTGTGTTCCTTTCACCAAGTCAAATTTGTCATTTTTGAGATTAAAATCTAAAATTATAATCTCAAAAATCGTTTCTCTCTCTCTCTCTCTCTCTCTCTCTCTCTCTCCTCCAGCCATGTAAAGGTGCCTGAGGGAAGGAAGCTCTCTGAGGCAGAAATGTACAACAGTGAGAGGAAGAGAGAAAAACAAAAACAAACACATCTCTCACTCCCCCAGAGGAGTGCCAGAGAGAGAGAGAGAGAGAGAGAGAGAGAGAGAGAAAGGGGGGGGGGCAGAGAGGAGACAGAGAGGGCAGTGCATTTTGTTTGTCACTGTCAGGATGCTTTGACCTCTGCTGTCACACTGTTTGCTCTCCTCCTCTGTCTACTTTTAAGACACACACACACACACACACACACACACACACACACACACACTGACACACTGACACACTATAGGGTCATAGTGGCCCTTTACACATGCGTGCACACACACACACTTGCCCTTACACTCAGAGCTAAGCTTGTCGTGTGAGTTGGACAGGAAAGTGTGGATCAATAGCACTCTCCTCTGCCTCATTACTGCATCCCAGAGGTGCAGTGGAGCAGAAGAACACACACTGCACGGCTGGAGCCTACAGACTCTTCACTCATCCCTCTCAGCTGCCTCTGAAGAGCTTCACAACATCAGTGCCGTTTACAAATACATTCATTAATTTACCAGATGATCTCATACAGAACAACTTCCAAAAAATGTCCAGAGAATCTGCAAGGACTGATTCCACAAAAAAGACGAGCCCTACAACAACTTGATCAAGTTAAATAAATATAAATGTGGACCTTGGAGACAAATAATAAGTGCGGATTCTTAATAAGCAAATATTAAACACAAATGTTTAGTACAGACGATTGTTGTGGTGTAAAAAAAATGAAGTACAAATGAGTGCAGAGTAGTGAAACACAGGGGAACCTGAGTGGTGCAAAGGTCTAAAGGTTCCTCCCATCATAAGGAGATGCTAGCGATGCCACAGCCATCCATCAGTAGTTCAGCTCCCCTCTCCCTCTGTTGCTTAGTGTGCTGTTCTCCCTCTATCACTCAGTGTGCTGTTCTCCCTCTGTCGCTCAGTATGCTGCTCTCCCTCTATTACTTAGTGTGCTGTTCTCCCTCTATCGCTCAGTGTGCTGCTCTTCTTCTGTTGTTTAATGTGCTGCTCCTCCTCTATCGCTCAGTGTGCCGCTCTCCCTCTGTAGTTCAGTGTTCCACTCCCTTTATCGTTTTGTGTGCCACTTTCTCTATCATGTAGTGTGCTGCTCTCACTCTGTCACTCAGTGTGCTGCTTTCCCTCTGTTGTTTAATGTGCTGCTCTCTCTATCATCCAGTTTGCTTCTCTCTGTCTATTGTTTAGTGTTTTGCTTTCCCTGTGTCGTCCAGTGTGCTGCTCTACCTACATTGTTTAATTTTCTGCTCTGTCTATTGTCCAGTTTGCTTCTCTGCCTCTATCGCTGAGTGTGCTGCTCTCTCTCTCTCTCTATCATTCAGAAGGATGTCGTCATTCTTATCTCTCTATCATTCAGTCTGATGCTAGCCTATCATATAACACAACAGGTAAGTAAGTGCTCTCTCTCTCTCTCTCTCTCTCTCTCTCTCTCTCTCTCTCTCTCTTTGAGCAGACCAGGGTATTGAAAGAGAGGAGAGGGCCTGAGGCTGTGCTGAATTTGGAAGAATTGTCCTCCCTCTCTCTGACTGCCAAAAATGATCAATATGAGCAGATCACTGTTTAGCAGTGAGGCCTGAGGGTCTGGACTGTGTAAACTGTTCTAGCACTGGAACATGTGTGCGAGTGATTATGCTGATTACTGATTAGAGAAATGGACATAATGGAGACTCAGCCAGCAGATTGTGGGAATACAGTATTGAGTTGGAAAACATGTGTCAGACAATGAAAGTCTTACTGAAAGGGAGACTCTCTCTTCTCTTTCTCCCTCCTCTTATGGGTGTATTAATTTTTGGAGGGCTAGATTTAAGAGGAAGTTCTCCCTCTTGGTGGTGAGTATGTGTTTCTGTGTGCTTGTGTCTCCATAATGAGCATGTTTGAGTGTTTGCACTTCACTGCGCCTTAAGCGTGTGTGACAACTGCAAATTGCCCTCCTTCCTACATGTGCCAACCTCCTATTCTAGGAAACATGTGCACATACATGTACAGTACACTCATCTTAAGAATAAGCACAGTCCTACAGCAAGCACTGAATATACTGATAGAGCTGACTATCATGTGTATCCACATGGCAACTTGATCAGGTAAAGTCAAGGAAAGTAGATTTTTTTTTAAAAAGTGTTATTCAATTATTTGGACAATTGGAATTATTGTTCCATGTGTGCAGCAAACAGTTTCTTCTTTTAATTGTGCAATGAAACAGTAGAAGCCACATTGCCTCCAACACTTCCTGTAGTGTATTGCAATTTGAATTTGTCACATGAGCATTAAAAACACTATAGTGACAATAAAAACTCACTGACATGGCTAATGTGCTTCCTCATGACTAATGTACTTCCTCATCACTCTCTTGCTCTGTCTGTAACTTCAACCTCAAATAACTGCCTCTCCCAACCCTGGGGCACTAGAAATAGCAGACTACACCAGCTCCTGCTTTTTACAGTGCTTTCTACAGCTCGCTAACCCAAAAACAATTAGATTTGCCAAAGCCAGTGGCAGAGTAACAAAGCACAACAATGACACTAATTAAAGAAAATACATTTAATTTAATAAATAAATAAACACTTAACCCTTGTGTGGTGTTCAGGTCTGTGGGACCCATTTTCAATGTTTACCAAAAGATAAAATGATGCGATTTATTATTATTTCAACCTCAGATTCCTTGGCCTTTGCTCATTTTCTGTGAAGAACATATAAAATAACACATTTTCAGTGACTTCACACTGTAAACCCCCCACACATTTATATTACACATGTGGTGTTGGGGTGAACCCGCAGGGAATAAAAGCGTGGAGGTGCTGTGCCCCTTCACTCTGTTCTCCTCATACATGGCCTGCTTTTAGTGTGTGTGTTAATCTGTGTGTGTATGTGTTTGTATATGTGTGCGTGTGTGTATGAGGGTGGACAACATGGACAGGCTGCTGACTGGCTACAGCTGCTAAAGGAGAACCCTACAACGTTAAAACTATAAAACAATAGCCTGTACACTGGCACTAGCAGCAGATAAATAATACCACTTAACCTAATACATTTTCACAACTGGTTGCCACTGAAGCCAAAGGGAAAGGAAGCAGAGGAAACTTGGAATGCAGAGTCTACAGAGACTACAAAGAAGCTATCCACAGGCACAGAAATCCAATGAAAAATCCTATGCTACCTAACACACAATAACAGCCAAAAAAGCAGGGCACTTTGGAGATCCCCAGAGATCCTTCAAAAGGAAAAAAAACTAACCCATGATGTCTTTTCACCCATGTTTTTATCTGATTGCAAGCCCAGTGCAAGTTCATGAGTAACAGGGATTGGCAGAACTGAAAGAGAGGAAAAAATAAATAATCTGGCTATACCCCAACCACAAACAGGGGGTGAAAAACAGAATAATATTGCAACACACTCTTACTAACTAATATAGCTCACCTGTGTGCCACTACAGCCAACATGCTTGTGTCACCAAATAAAACCAATTATATGGCCACTGCAACAATCACAGTATATACAGCCATAACACATGCATACACATCACAGTGTTGATCCTTATTCTCATCACTATATCTACTCTGCCTCTATTTCTCCATCACTCAATCCACTCATCCTTTGTAGCTCTCTTCACTCCTCCAGCTCTGCTTCTCTCTAGCCTACGGCCTCAGCTCAGGCATGTGTGTGAAAATCAGCACTCAGCTACTAATGTCTTATGACTATTTGAGGACACAAGCTTTGTTTACCCCACTCTATCCCCCATCACACCCCTTTCTTTTCTTTTCTGTGATAGGCCTAGTGCTGAGGTTTGCTCTCTCTTTCTTCATGAGATAGCCTTATAACCCTCTCCGTCTGCCGAAACAGGCAGCAGATGGCAAATTAGCACCAATTAGCCTCAAACTCAGCCAAGTCTCACCCTCATCTGCTCTGACATCGCAGAAAAAACGCTGGAGTGAGTTTTCCAAAAAACATCACAGCCATAAGATCATGTTGACTACTGGAGAGATTGTTCATACTGTATTGTCTAACTATCATCTCAGCGATACAGAGCCTTTAGGACACTCAACCCTGACCTGTAGCAGAATACTAGCTTGGGGAACTTGACCTTCAAATTGGCCTTTTATGAAATAGATGTAATTATGTGAGCTGGATAGCTGTACATGTGTATTTTCTCCATATAGTTTCTGTCATATCACAACGTTTTAAGTAAAGTTTTTGTATGTATGATGGTTAAAGCTTTGTCCTTGTCCCCTTAAATACTACAGGCTTATTATTTAGTTTTTTTTTTCATTTTACAGTAGGGATGTAGTCAAGACCACCTATCGAGTCCAAGACAAGACTATAACTATTCAAGGTTTAATCAAGGCCTTAACTAGCCTTTAACTGCTTCCAGTCCAAATTTCTTGGTCCTTCCAAGTTGTTTCTGGAGTCATTTAAAAATTAGCTACACTCCTACAGATTAACTTTGGACAACAAATTTGATGTTTAGATAACATTACATTTTTATTCAGTTTACATTCTGTATCGACAGGTTCAAAACATTGTAAAAAATTTGAAGGATATTAATTTCCACAAAACAAAAATGTACATACACACAAAAACTTTTCATCAAATTGAAATCTCCTCTTCTACTTCCAAACACAAATGTGGTATGGATTAAAAGTTTAGAATAAGGCTTCAACTGTCCATTTCTAAATTTAGTTTTCAGTTTCTCAGAAGACGTTTCTTGGCATTCAGTGCCCGTTCTGAATAAATCCAATCAATGGCTTCTTTGTCATATCAAAGCCTTGCAACTTTTTTTTTTTACAACATTAGTAAACACCAGCTGTTCTTTACAACTGAGCATAAAGTAAAAAAATGTTCACTTTTTCTATAAAGTTTCTATTTCAGAGATATGAGGTGTTGTTCTCCACTCTAACTCTGTCTCTGTCTCTCTCTGTGTGTGTGTGTGTGTGTGTGTGTGTGTGTTGTAAGACCAAATAGTCCAAAGTCAATTTCCATTGACCACCAGAGAGGAGAGCATCACAGAGAAGCTCCCAGAGAAGTTCTCAAATCCTCTCATCCTTGCCTGCACTGCCTGAACTTTCCTCTCTGTCTCACCCAAATCTCTCATTCTCTTTGTGAGCTGGTGAAATGTTAATGCTGTTCACCACCACATTACCTGTTACTGCCCTGCAGGCACGGACTTTGATCCAGACATCTCTGTTTCAGCTCTCAGAGGCTTCGTATTAGCAGGGGAATAGAACACACAGACACACACACACAGACACACGCACACACACAGACACACGCACACATACACACACACACACACACGCTATAAAATCAACAGCTCATGATCCAGAGTGAAGGCAGTTCTTTAAAAGTTAAACCCATCTATTCAAGGATCGCACTGCAGCATCACTGTGCACAATTTAACCCCTTAACAATCCAGATTTATTTCATTCAAAGGAGTGTTATTCAGTAACTACAGGGACTTCAATTCAAACTAATTGAGCTATTCTTAGGTTATAGAAGTGTGTAATAAAACTTTGGGCCCACCAGCAGGCCCATGGCTTGTTTAGGGGGTTAAATCAGGCCTTATTCTGACAGCGCATGTCATTTCTATAGAAACTGTTTCCAATATTTTTTTTATATTGTACAGTTACTCAGTAGTCAGTAGTTAAATCAGTTTAAATACGTGTACCGCTTTACTCAGTCTTTATTTATATTGCACATATATTATATGGATTTCTGGAAGCCACCTGTGAAATGCACTGCACATATGTGGTGTTCTGTCATCTCATTTTGCTGTGTAGTAACACACTGAATGGCTGCATTAGCATTTTAGTTTGCCTGTTTGAAGTTATTCATTCACCATGTACACTTTGTCTTAGTCTTCTATGGCAACAGATGAAATATATTCATTCACACTGTCTCTCCCACACTCATGATGTGTTAAATGCTCTAAATGAGAGGAAGCCTCTGTGGATATAAACATCAATACCAGTGGAGCGACACTGATGCTTTTTCACACTTAGTGATGAAGAGGTGTACAAAACATTTGCAACTTGGTAATATCTCTGTGTTAAACCTATGCATTACTCGGCACGTTTATTATTCATTTGTTAAAGGGATGTTTCATTGAAAAATCAGATGTTGCACATTTTACCCCTTATGCTAAACATATGTGAGACAAAATATGTTCTTTGCTTCTTCGGCCTTACAGAAGGCCCTACATGTCAGATTTACCACCATAATAAACTGACAGTGGAATCTTCTATTTACAATGGCTGGGACCAACTTAGTCAGAACAAAATCACTGTAGGCTTTCTGGAAGTCCCAGATACATCAGCAACTATGAATATGAGGCGTAGGCTAACCAGGTTTCAGTCACTTCTTAGAAATGAATACCAGCAGAAATACCAGCAAAAGCAGCTCTATGTCAGAGGTTTTTTACTAAAATGTGAAGCTAAATCGCACTTGAGTTCCATAAAAGCACCCTGCAACTCCATAAAAGCACCCTGCAACTCATTTAAGACTCAGCTGCAACAGTTGCAAGCTTCTCAACTTCATTAAACAAGTTTCATGAAACAGCCAATTAAAACACTGATAACACATCATGTGATCACGTCGAACGGCATGCTATCAACTGACTGATTTCACCGGATCAACGGACAAGAAAATAATCAGAAGTGGTTGAAACTGACTTTATGTAAAGTTAGTAGTGTTTTGTTTTGTCCATTTCTGGAGTCAGGACAACAAATGTGAGTTTTTCGAAGTTAATGTTTCTGTAATGAACAGCTAACACTAACAGATTATTCTACTTTGTTAGCCTGCTGTAATCATGATCTATGTATCTAGATTAATTTTCTCCTCTCTGTCAAAATTAACCAAGGATCAGATCCCAAAGAATCCAAAGCATGAAAATTATTACAGAAGGTAAGACTGAGATGCGCTCCTCATAGAACTTGCATTGCTTCTAGGCCAGAATGGATGAGACATTGAGTACACTGTAATGGCAAGTTAGACATACATTTCCAAAGGTTTAATATACACAAAACAGGTTAAAAAGTCAAATATATAGTAAAGAATAGATAGATAGATAGATAGATAGATAGATAGATAGATAGATAGATAGATAGAGAGAGAGAGACTAGACATAGATAGATTAAACACAGACATTTAGAATAGAAAGACAGAATGTAATGACTACTGGAAAAATTATGCAAAGATGCTGCAAATGTTGCAAATATGTAATCACCTTGAGGATTAATTTAAATAATAAGAATAATGCGGTGAATCAAATAAAAAATACAAGCTGCTATTTTGTCTAACTAGTGGAGTAATCCAAATATGTTGCATGCAACTTAGTTTTTAAACTGCTTCATCTAACTATCCAATTGCACAGAAATTAAGTTGCATGAAACTCATAATATGCAACTAGTGGTATGAAATTTTCACTGTGTAAAGCCAGCCTAAAATTACAACATACAAGATAAAAAATGTCTTTATGTCTGTCAAAGCCTCAAATAAAACATATTCCATATCTTTAATAAGCTTCAGCTGCTAGCAGAATTTTGCGTTATTGTAGTAATTTTTTTGTCCATGATTTTGACCAAATCTTGACATTTGTGAACCAAATTCTTAGCTTTAAAAGTCACTGTGCACCACTGGTTTGGGGATAATTGTGTAAATTTGATTTGGCAAACAATCCCTTATATTATAAAGTAAATTATTTGGTCACTGATACAAACATATTAAATATTGTGTAAGTCATGTAGTTGTGAGAGTGAGGAATTGAAGTGTGAACACACACACAGACCATTACAGTTCAAGGAGCTCAAAAATCCAATGAAGAAAGGAGAAAGATACCCAAGAATGGTGTGTAATCTCTCCCTCTCGCACACTCTCTCCCACAAACGCACACACACTAGTTTTCCAGAGAAACACCAGCTTTCAACAGAGTGTCAGCCTGTGGTGTGTGTGCAGAACCACTCGGGACCGCCTTCACTCCACACACATCCCTGCTTATGAAAGAGAAGAGAAGCCACACAGTTTTTAACACACAGACTAACACACAGCACACATCGCACAGCCCTAACACACACAGGCTGCTCTGCTCTGGCTGCTCCACGCTGATCTCATGGACTGTCACTGGAGAGTCTGGAAGCCACCACTACTTGGTAAGAACCCTGGACACGTACTTTATCACCAACTGCTGCAGTGAGAGACAGCATTCAGATCCAGTGCATGTTAGAACTCCTATTAATATATACATATTGGTATACTTTTAATGGCAACTAAATAAGATGCATAAGTTCAAATACAACTTGTATGTATGTCCTCATTCAAGAATGTTTTGAGGGGACTTTCTGAACCCATTCACTCATTCTGGATACAGATCTGAAATAAAGCAAATAAATCTGTGACTGTATAGAGCTCATTTCTAATGAAACTTTTGAGATGTTAAGGGTCTAACAGCTTGGGAGCATTGTTTAAAGGAGCTATAAATTATGTGTTGCATAGTCAGTGTCAAAGCCCAGCCATGCACTCAAATAAAAAAGTGCCCAAAAGATTCTTTGGACAATGCTATAGAAGAACCACTTCTGGTTCCCTAAAGAAGCAAATGAAATATGTAAGTATGAAGAACCTTTAAAGGCTCAAGGAACCTTCACATGATGTAAAGTTTTTATACAAATTTAGAGGTTCTTCCTAGAACCATTACATGTTGAGGATGTTCTTCACACTCACATATCTCCTTTACAGAAAGCGTTCTCTAAAGAACCCACTGAAGCTTTCTTTATGGATCTAAAAGTGTTTCTTCTATGGCATAGCACAAAGAACCCTTTCTGGCACTTTTATTAAGAGTGAGGCAATAGAATTGTGCAGTTTATTTAACTTATCTCATTACGAAGTTAAGGAAAATATGCTTAAGTTTTTAAGAGTATAAGGAGCCAGTCTTGGATAATTAGGGGTTATTTGTACTCTGAAAGGCTAGAACTTGCCAAACTGACACAGATACTCTCTTACACACACATACACACACACACACTCACTCACACACAGGAGCTGTTGACTCTTTGCAGCAACTGTTCACACCCTCCTCGAAGACACAGAGACAACACTACTAACTGTTCTAGGATGTTAAAATGGGGATGATGCGGGAAATAACGCTTTTACAGCAACCCTGTCAAGCTGTTTAGCTTTAGCACAGAGCTGTGTGTATAAACACATGCTTGTGTGAAGATGCAATCCTTTGAAAGTGTGATCGTTAGCTTTTGTCCTCAGGCATTCCGCGTACACAAACTGAACTGTTGACGTTCTTCCAGATCGTACCCTCGTATTCCAGTGGCGTGGTTCCCAGTGATTTTGTTCATGTTGTTTTCCTCTGATGTTGACAAGCTCCCTTTAAAATATTGAGGCAAGAGGGAAAGAACACTCTCAGTCCAAGTGGAGCATTTTTCCCTCATGAAAAGCCTATTGGCCATCAGTCGGCGCAGACTGGGGCTAGCGCAGAGGGAATTAGGTAGGAGACAGTGGCTTGGGCTGCAGGCCAGGGCTATCAGGGCCTAACGAGGCGGGCAGCGGGGCAGCCTGGAACTCACTCTGGAGAAATGAGAGAGTGAGGGAGAGAGAGAGATGCTGGGATATAAGAAAAATGGTCAAAGAGAGAGATTGAGATGGAGGAGTGATGTGTAGAACAAATCTTTACTGAAGTTTAAATGTTTTTTAATGAGTTACATAAAAAAAATCTTTGCATCACAATATTTTTTCTAAATTTTACCAGACATTTTTGCTGTCTCAGAGGGCTCGGTATAATTCCAAAAGCTTTCTATACCAATGGCAATAATGATACCTCGATATGTTCTTTTAAATTACAAACCAAAGGTGGGTGTGACTTGAACTAGATATAAGTGTGATTTGCTGGAAGTGTGTATATTTACGGACCACATTGAATTACAGGATACACAAGAAACACTGACATTAATAACATGCATACATGTTATTTCAACAGCCAATCAGCAGTCTCGATTTTGGAACAGTGAATGACCTAGAATTTTTTGATACTCTGTAGTGTTGAGGTAATTCGATCTGTACTATAAAAGTATTGACAGGGGACGATGTATGGGAGGGAAAAGTTAGGATGACTCAAGGATCCGTGACTGTCAGGGGCCCTAAAAATTATTAGAACATTAAGGTTTTTTTCAATATTAAATGATTAACCTATTATAATTAATATAACATTTTATTCATTTTTAAAACTAACACTTTCTTTTTCTTTTCATGTTTTTGGCAAAAACTAAACATCCAGAGAGTCTCTGTGTTGCCCTGTCTCCCTATCCCCAAACCCCACCAACAGCCCAACCCTATCAACCCATACCCATACCCCTACCAATGAACCAGCCCTGTCTCCCCATCCCCATACCCCTACCGATGAACCAGCCCTGTCTCCTCATCCCCACACTGTGACCTGTGGTAGTGGGGTGGTGGGGCCCAATGTGCTATTTTTCATGGGGCCCACAATCCCTGGTGGCACCCCTGGGTATTTTTGAACTTCGATGGAGAAGCATCAAGAAGCAAGAATATTCCTAAATTCAACGTAACATTAATGTAATGTGATTTTATTCGTAGTTATTTTGGACCACTTATCGTAAAATTACCACAAAGTGTAGAGCCGGAATCTGGCTTTTTGTTAAGTAATATTAAAAAAAATAGTTATAATGTTTTGATAATATAGTGGTGATATTCATTGTTATTATAAGCAGGTTGCAAAAAAGATTAGAGCCAGCTGCTTTTTTTCCTTGTTGTTGTCAATCGTTCTCACAAACAGCAGCTCTGTCATTAACTCTGTTCTTTATGTTCAGGGTTCACTGATCACACAGCTTGGTGTCATGACCTGATATGGCTCTGATGTCACAGGTCAGCCATTTCTGGCCCGTTCTAGTTTATCTATAGCATCACTTTACCTCAACCTCTGACCCCTGACCCATCAGGGAACAAGAATTACTCCAGTTCTTCTACTACAAAACCGTACATGTCTGCAGATCATGCGATTATCAGGCTTGTCCCCTAGAGCTTTTCAATATTGAAGTTCCTTAATATTGTTCCTTAAACATATGCTTCATTACCATTCCCATCCTCTAACCCCAGTACAGTCCCCCCCCAAATCCCTTTCCTGTGGAAATTGAGTATACACTGGCTCTGTCTGATGGCTTCCATATTAATATTATCTCTCACATAGAACAGAGCATAGAATAGTGACGGGAAATTTGTGTACATTTGGTTTTTGGTCAAAGTATCACTTTAAGAGCTCTGGGATTTTGCTTATGATCTAGGTGTCAGAGGGTTGCCTGTGGGGGGGCTTTGTTTCTGAAGAACGCTTTATTTACGTCACCCCCAACACTGCCCTCCCCCACACACACATACAAAAAAAAAAAACCTCAGCTTGACCCTTAACCTGTAATTAGAAACAGCAGGTGGTGAGTATGGAACTATAATCTGAATCTGACAAAAGAAAGGAGAGAGAAAGAGAGAGGAAGAGCAACAGATAACAGTAGTAAACACCAGCAGCTGTAGCTGACAAATGCCTTTTGTTGTACTGAGTGGTGAAGTATATTACTAATCAGGTAAGTTATCTTGACAGGCATAGAGATCTAGGTTCTCTATAGGTTCTCTCTAAGCGTTCCATTCTATTTTTTTTCATGAAATAACCTCTTCATTCCAAACGTCCTGCATACTAAACATTATTGTCCCGGGTATTCTAACTCTATAGAAGCAGGTATGTCACCACACTCACTTTAATGTGTTTCTACAGAACACAGCCTTTGTACTGGTTGATTATTTACACTCGCTGCCTCCAATAGCAAATGGAACACTGTTTCTGAATGATCGTATATTTATCTCAGTATTTTTGTATATATGTGCTTCTGGAAGGTCCCTCTTGTGAAAGGCAAAAAAAGAAATAGTACATATTTATTTCTACATATGTTTTATATATATATATTAATGTCCAGTTATTTGGACTCTGTACTTTGTAAATTTGGACTTTGGACTTTGTGAATTATGCTTTGATTAGTGTAATAGATAATTGATTAGTATAATATACTTATGCATTACAAAACTCAATCATTCAGGATTTTTTTTTGTTAAAAGTAAAATCTAATGTTTATTTAGGAGTGACAGTAGATGATGTTCTATGAATTTGGGGACAATATTGTTTTGTAGTGATTTTAATGGATTTTACTGTTCCGTATGCATTGGAATTGGGCACATGATTTTGAAAAATGAAAATATTTATTATCACTAAAAACTAAACTTTCATGACATTATTTCTGTCTAGGACACTGGGCTAGATGTATAAACGTGTGTAATATGTTTATATTACCTACAAATCTATCTAGAATGTAATATAGATTATATAATGTTTTCTGCCTTTTTTAATCAATGATCTTGATTGTTTCAACCATTTGTTCATTTTAGATATAGTCATGTAAATCAGTGCATATGCTTTGAGTTAAAAAGCTCTTTGTTCATTATAATCATATAAAAAATATTATGAAAAGTATTTCATATTTTATGAGCCATTCATGCAGACTTACAAGTGGTTTCAGAGTTCAGAAACTCTTCCATACAGTGAACACAGGCACAGTTCAATGGTTGCTATGAGTCTTGTTATATTGGTGATAATAAATATGATCTTTCAAAACTCTCACATATAATGTGGCCATAAGTCCATAAGTCCAGTATACTGGACACTGAACATTATATCTTTACCAGTAAACCTTTAAATAGTTCACATATTATGTTATTTAATATGCCGCAGAGAACATGTTTCATATCAAAACATTGTTTTTAAAGTGTTCAGTCTTGGGGTTGAAGAGGATATGTTATTGGGAGTGGGCTTTACACATATTCAAGAAATAATAATGCTGTATTATGAATTATTTTATTTGTGAAATAAAGGTATGTTTTTTTGACAATGTATTTTATATGTTAGCTGTTATTCTTTCCAAAACCTCTTTATATCAAAAATAGTTGTGAATTGATATTCAGTATTTTGAAATGAAACTTCAATTGCAGTTCATGAATTAGTCATACAGCGCCAGACAGTTGTGAAAGTGACGTGAGAGCACACTGTGGTTGGCCTGCAAACTGTATGAAATATGGTATGAAATACAATGATAAATAACATGGTTTGCAGGTCACAGGCTCTTTTCCCAGGCTGGCTCAGCTTCTCTGGTATAAGAGAGAGAAGTGGAGGATGATTTGACTGTTTCACACTTCCTCTGTGAGGTTTTGGCTTTGTGGAGCGGTTAGTTTGGGTTCTGCACTTCTGCTTCTGGGGCTAAATGTGTGTCTGAGTGTGGCTTGGGCAGAACATTCACTCCATCAGCATTATAGTACGTTCTCTGCACGTTTTTCACTTGCAAAACTCTGTGTGTTAAAAGCCTCTGTCCTTTTGCATGGCAGCAATATTAACAGCAGTAGCATCGGTGGGGGAAAGTCCATGCTGCTGTTAAGTGAGACTGAAAGCTGGTGATTTAGCCTTAGATTCTTGTTTTAATGTGAGTTCAGGGGCGTAGTACCAAAATTTGGGTCCAAGGCCCAGGAGTGTGCCCAACCCCTCCTCTCACCTCTGCCAAAAAATAAAGGAAAGGAAAAACTGTAATGTATTTATTATGTTGTGTGTCTTTAAACAGTTTAAACAACTGACAATATGGAAAATGTGCTTTGAATCATTAAACTTGGTCTATGTTCAAATCACTCAATAAAATTAGATGAAAATTCAAAAGAGAAAAGCTAATATAATTACTGACAGGAAACTGCTCAGCAAATGGTTTATTGGTTGGAACACCTGTTAGCTACCTACTTTGGTGAGCTCATCTTGTCTTATGTCTTCAGCAGCATCAGAAAAGGAAGAGGTTTTACTCTTTCTCTCTCAGCGACTGTCCCCCAGCTATCAACTTTGGTTATAATCACAGAATCAAATCTTGCATTGAATCAAATCCTGTGCTTCTTTATCTGCTTGTGCTTGTTACAATTGTCTGCAAATATAACTAATCCCCATAGATATGGCTAATCACTAATGAGCTAGCTAGTTTATGTAACTGCAGGATATTTACTGTTTGGCACTTTAGACTCACCTGTTTTCTGAAAGAAAGTAGTCATAAGTTGTTTGCTCATTTATTGCTTTCTCTCTCTCGGCTCCTTCCATTTCTGAAATCCTGAGTTTGGTTGTATTTTAACCAGGTCAGAATTGGTGGACAGCCACAATAGACGTGCACGATGGAGGATCAAACCACTTTTGCTTTTAAGGCGAGGTGTGTGGGGAGGGGTGGAATGGGGGAGTAATCAAGGAAACAGCAGTGGAAGATGCAGTTGTATGTTGTTTATTTCTATAATAACAGAGAATATTGAAATTAGAAACCAAAGTCAATTTATTTCCACGACTTTTGGAGGGCCCCCACCAAAGAGTGCCCTGGTTTGTCTTGTCCATCATTACCTGCGGTCCACCACCCCTGACTGAGCTACACACTCTCACTTTGTAATGAGGTTGGATGAGAGCTTAATATGAAATTAGAGGCAGAGCATCAGGAGCTCCAGTGACCTGCACAAAGCCCTGACCTCAACCCCACTGAACATCTTTGGGAAGAATTGGAATGTTGATTGAGAGCCAGGCCTTCTCGTCCATCAGTGCCTGACCACACAAATGTTCTTTTGACTGAATGGGCACATATTCCCACAGATACACTCCAGAAGCTTGTGGAAAGCCTTCCCAGATTAGTGCAGGCTTTTATAGCCACAAAGAAGGGGCAACTCCTTATTCTTGTCCATGGTTTTGAAATGGGATGTTCAACAAGCTCATATAGCTGTGATGCTCACATATTTTTGGCCATATAGTACATACAGTGCCTCCAAGTAGTATTCAACCCCCTGCAGATTTTGTAGGTTTACACATTTGGAGTTAACTTAGCATTGTGAAATTTGGACTGTAGATGGGCCTGGACATGTGAAATGCACTGCAGCAAAAAAGAATGTTATTCCTCTGTTTATTATTTTTTTTAAATTATGTATTATAATTTAATTGAGCAACTTATATTTTTTTGTTTGTAATATTTAGGCATCTGTTAATAAATGCTACTCTTGTTCAAAGTTTGAAGGCTCTAACTTATTTGCAACTTGTTGAATTTGCAAAATCTGCAGGGGGTTGAATACTACTTGGATGCATTGTATATCTCTCAGACTTTGCTCACAGCAGCTCTGCTGTGTCTGATCTGCTTGTAACAGTGCAACACACACTAACATGCCACCACTATGTCAGTGTCACTAGAGTGCTGAGAATGATCCACCTCCCAAATAATACCTGCTCTGTGGTGGTCCTGTGGGGGGTCCTGACTATTGTAGAATGAAGTGAAAGGGGGATAACAAAGTATGCAGAGAAACAGATGGACTACAGTCTGTAATTATAGAACAAAGTGTGCCTGTATGCTAAGTGGAGCTGACAAAATGAGCAAAGAGTGTAGACACAAGGAGGTGTACTTCATAAAGTGGCTGCTCAGCGTCTGTAAAAATACATGTCACATGAATACTGTTCATTGTAGGCTTTCACAAGTAGCTGCAATCTAGTAAAAATACAAAGCAATGTGAAGAGAAATTGAAAGGGCTATTACACAGAAATAAATGTGCTTTGCTCGCTTTTCATACAATGTTAAATGAAAACATAACCTTGGCAACATTGAAACAACATTGAGTGTAGACTGCACTACAGTTGTAGCCTTAACAGTAAGTTAAAGAGCTCATATTGTGGAAAACCATTTTTTTATAAGGTATATTATGTAAACATAGAGAAAGTTCCAAAATGTGTTGTTCTGAAAAAGCTGAAAAAACAGTGTTTTGAATGCATTGTTTTTGTGATGATTCATGATACACCTGTGTAGTCCTGCCCATTCATGTTGAAGTTGTAAAAATATTTCAGCCTGGACTGCTTTTTGGTTGAGGCACAGTACAGGGCAGCCAATCAGAACAGGCCTCACTTACATATATCAGTCTAATTCTGTCAGAATTGAAGCCTGTTTAATTCTAAGGGATAAAAAGAGGTTAAACAATTCTCATGCAAAAATACGTTATTGCTGTCTTTGGTACATAAACCAACACAAACAATATAAGTGGACCTCAGAGGGAAAGAGGTCCCTTGTGGCCCATTGAAAGTAAGCTAGCAGTTTCATTGGATATCTAGACTGCCACCAATGCACTTATCCTGATATGTGATTCATTACTACTTTGGAATTTCTTCTATGCTGAAATTTCTTCCATAGTGAAATGAAATCTTTGACTGAGGAACCTGTCTACCAAGCACAATTCAGCATATTCCCATATCACATAGGGAAAAAGCACATAAATGATTTAAAAAATGACACACATACACTTCAATCTTGTTACACTGAAGTTACAATCTGTATGGAGAGACTTAACACAATTACTCTAATGCCCCCTTACTCTCCTTGCCAACGTACGTGGAAAGCCAGGAGGCCTAATGGCAGCATTAGCAAGCATAGCTCGTTTAGTTTTAAGCAGTCCTCTGGGAGACAGGATTTGACCTGCAGGCTTTAATAAGATCTGAGGTTGTAAATGAATCACATTAGTCTGTAAATGCGGGCATTAGCTACATTATTCTCCTGTAGCCTTGCGGCCCTTCCGACAGCCTCCGCGATGGAATCAGTCATTGGGTTAGCGTGTGACACTAATTCAAGCTGTGAAGTTTCTGTGGAGACTTACAGCCTCTTGGATTTGATATGACTTCACATGACTTCGCGCTAACTCTTCAAAAGGCCGAACACAGGGCGCTAGTGGTAAAAGTTAACAGGAAGCAGCTGAGGACGCTGCTGAAAGGGGCTGTTTGGGCCGAAAGAAAGATGCTGAAAACCATTTCTCAGAACAGTGACATTTGGAAGGGAAAGAGGTTGCCAGTCTGAAAGTGGGCCTTGTAAAATGAAGAAATAAAGAGTAAACATTTGATATTTTACAGTAAAATAAACATATTGATCTACCAGGGTTAAGAAATCTTTGAAAGAGAACACTGTGAACCGTTGAGAGGAGTAAAAACAGCAGAATTCATGCTAAGTTGAAATTTAATGAAGAACACATGGGTCCAGCCTGTCTTAAGTGAACCAAAGTTGAACATTACTTCAGAAATGGGTGGAAATAATGTCAAATGCAGATTTTTAATTACTACGCTCTTGCTGCAGGGCTCTTCTCCTCATACGGTTTAATTAATTAGACACTGTAGACCAGAGTGGCTGAAATGTAGTTTTTAAATAATCGTAATAATGAGAGATAGAGCTCATTTCTTTCTCTCTGTTGCCTCATTTTCCGTAGAACACAGAAAGGGGTGATATGGGATTTGATTCTAATAAAACTCTCCTCTGAGGAAATAACTTTGTTATGCAGAGTGGAGGGAAATAAGTGTTTTGTTCTCCCTTTATCCCATGTGGCCTTAAGAGTTTACTTCTTCAATCTGTGGCGTTAAAGGACAAATTACAATGTAAAACCTGCAGCCTCACTGTTTACAGGGACTTGTGAAACTCAAATTCAAATGACTGGATGTGAATGTGAATGTGTCTCTTCCTCAAACCAATCATTACTTGTAACTGAGCAGACTGAGCACCGAGAGAGAGTCACTTTTATGTATAGTTTCACCTTATTAGCAAGCATTTAGCACTGTCTCTCTCTGCGCTGCTGGAGACAGATGTTTTAGTGGTGTGTGTGTAAGACTTTAGTATTAGAGAGACGATGTTGGTGTTTAAGGTGTGAGCTGCTGGTAGAGATGTCAGAAATGACATGCATGAACAGCACCTCAGCAAGACCCTTTTTAATTAAATCCAGCACTTGATAGGGGGGCTGTATATGTGGATTTTACTGTTTTCCATGAGCTGCTACCTCTCTCTCATTATTATGGCTTAACAAGCAATGTGAAACATTTTAATTACTTGAGTTGAACAATAAATTTCCACTTGTTTTTGACATTTTATCAAAAGATAATAAACAAATCAAACAAATAGTATATATTTTTAAATTACTTTTATATTATTGTCTTCATCTAGTATGAATTACCAAATCAATCAGTTATTAAGAATACAACCTATGACTCATTTTTATTCCTTTTTTTAAACCTGGAGCCTTGTTGGATCAAGTCTCGGTGTACACTTTGCACCATGCAGATTACAGTTCTTAATTAACTATCGAAACTAGGGATGTCAGAGTCCAGTGTTTTTACCCCCAAGATCCCCCAGCATCAGCTACTATTGATCTGATCTGATCTTACAGATAACACAGCCACATAATAAATCATTATTGTATAATGATTAAGGAAAGTTACTTTTTAATGCATTGTATGCAGTAGCCTTGAGGGTACATCCATTCCTATTGTTCGTATGTGCTAAAAATTTCCCAGAATTCCAGTATTTTCTCCCTTTATTTTTCACCCAGTGTTCTTGTGTAATACAGCTTGGTCAGTTTGGATATCTGTCTGACAGATGTGAACTTTAGCTGCATATTTTCAAACTTTTATTTTCTGTGCAGCAATTTAGCCTTCACACTTGCTCTTAACGCACAGCAGATCTTAATCTCCAAGCTTATGCTCTTGTACTGGCTCAATCCAAAAAGGCCTTCAATGGTAGACTTTTTTGCAGTGCATATAAGTTTACTCAGATATACTTAGACCCTCTCAATATGCACAAACAATATTTTAATATTTGGCATGCATTTAGTATCTGTATTTTTTTTTATTGTTGCAGAGCTTGTTGTTTGGATATTTCCTTTTTTATATGAATTTGTGTGATGGTCTGTCTGAGTTGGCATAGAATACAAGCACATTCTCTCCTGCACATGTATAAAACTTATGCTATATCTTCATCAAGCCTCCTGGACATCTAGAACCTGCTATTGTTCCTGACATCTGTTTCCCTTAGTGATTAATTGCAGTTATCACATGTTTTGAAGGAAGAGAGTGAGGGAGAGAGTGAGAGAGAGAGAGTGTGAGAGAGAGATACTAATGAGTTTGGGCAGTTGTCAGACGGACACCTTCGCAGCGGTGCTGGAGGGAGTTCAGTGGATCTCTGGTGGCAAAGGTTGCCAGATTGCACCCAACTCCCCCTTTCCTCATCACACTTCATCTTCCCTCTCTGATGATCAGGGGCAGAGCTCAGAGCCCCCCAGCTGTGTCAAAACGCATCAATGTAAGATTCCTCTTTAAAATTCAGAGACTGACACACACGCACATACACAAACAAACACACACACACACACACACACACACACACACACACACAGAGACAACCTTGTAAAGCTATCTTTGTGGGGTATTTCCATAGACTTATGTGGTGGCTTAAGAGTGGCTACACCCAAACCCAGCCTTAATCTTAACCTCAGCAACTGGATGAAATCTTTTAGCTTTTTAAATATTCAGACAAAAATACCCTTTTTTGTTAATTAACTTTCAATTCTCTTGGTTGTTAAAGTCAATCAGAAATCAAAACAGGTCCCTGGCCATATTTAGTATGATTGATTATATCAAATCATTTAAAAGACATAATTCTTATATATATATATATATATATATATATATATATACACACAACTGTCATAACAAAACGTTGCATATGCTGTGAGCCATGAGCCACGTGTCCCCACATCACAATTTTTCCTTATGAACATGGGGTTTTTGGTCCCCACAAAGACACATGCACACACAAACACAGAGAGCGGAGCCAGGATCAGAGTCATGTGTCTATCTGAGCTTTCCTGCAGAGAGCTAAAACTGCTCTGATTAAATATGTGAATGGTAATTGTATAATTATAATCAGTAATTGACCTTTGTTTGGCAGTGCAGAGGCAGCAGCTGCAGAAGGAGCTGTTCAGCATGAGCTAGAACACACACACACACACACACACACAGCAAGCAGCGGGGGAAAAAAGCATGCAGGTTATGCTCTTTTAGCATACATTAATATTCAAAAAGACAACATGAACAAGATGAGACAGAGCAAGGTAAAGAGCACTGTGAAAAAAAGAACAAAAAACATCAAGTGAAATGACTAAATTATCAGTAATTAAAGTGAGTGTGACTGTGATATCTCAGATACTCGCACATTCTAATGTGATTTCACATCCCTTGTCAGTGCGCTTTCCAGTTAATTCAATTTCTAAAAGCCTCTTAAGTTCTTTGCTTAGAGAGAACTACATTAAGACCTCTGTTACACTGTGTATGTGTGTGTGTGTGTGTGTGTGTGTGAGAGAGAGAGAGAGAGAGAGAGAGAGAGAGCTAAAGCTCAGCTTTCAGTATTTTCTAATGGTTTTCTGTACATCTACTTCAACTTTCTCAGCTGAATTGTAGAATCTCGGAGGAACAAACTTACCAGGGGTCAGCCATTTCCAGTGTGAATTTGGGCCTTTAAGCACTCGGAGGCAACTGATAGCATATTGTGCACACTTATATCTTAAAGGGACACTCTGACCAGAATGAACAATGTTACCATCGCTGCTGTAGACATGCCTATTCTCCTCCTATAACAGTGCTACAGTAGTTTAAGGACGCTGTTCTGTTCATATATCTTGAAGAAAAGAGAAACATCTCAAAAATTAGCAAAACATTGGGGTGGATTTTTGCCACTGTAGTAACTGTCTTCAAATCATCATTACAGTGAAGAAATGGATTACTCAATCATATGACTTGTAGACATGACTTGTCAGAAGAAGAGAGCAACAAGGTAACAGCTACAGTTAGTTACTGGCCCTGGCAATTTAAATATATGAGTTTGCCTGTAAGGTTAAAAAACCTGCCTCTGGTGTCTGTTTTTGAGACAAGAATTATACCAATGCTAACATTGTATTTATTGGCCTATAGATCAGTGGCTAGGCTAGCAGTCAGGATTGGTCGATACCACAGGGATTCACAATGGTTGTATGATGTATCTGTGTGATGCATGCTGGGAAACTCTAGTGAGAGAACAGCAATGAATGAAAACATGAAAATAATTTAAAATCACAAATTTTGTCAAACCAATGAGGATGTGGCATGCAATGCTGCACTACAGAATACTGCAATAACAGAACAAATTACACATTAAACTTTAGTTTTAAGCTGAAAATGCCCCTTTAAAAGAGTAAAGGTTCTGAAGGTCATTTATTTCCGCTCCACCATCCTGCACAGGCCATGTTTATTTTGCTCTTCTCATGTTTTTTGTTTTTAACTCTTTATGGCAACAATAAACCAGGGTGCATTGCAGTCATTGGTGTTTTCTGCTAGACATAAAACCAAACAAAAAGCACATTAAAAAAACACTTTTTCTCAGGGGAAGCTGAAGAGCATTTTTGCTTGTGCTAAGATCTTTATGACTTGTGGTGAAATAACATGAAAAAATGAAACGCTTACAGTCTCTCTTCAGACAGTGTTATTCAGACAGGAAGGCAAGCTTTAAATGCAAGAGTGATATCCAGAACAGGATATTAATGACACTGGTACATACACAGTGAGGGTGTTTTTTGTGTAGCTAATCAGTTTTTCACAGTAAAATGATTGATATGCAGGTCTTTTTTGGTGCAGAGTGAACAGACTGAAACACATGGACTGGATATCCTGCTGCAGATGATCTGCACTTTAAACTGACCATTAAAGTATGGGCAACAATATTTTGTTAGATTTACTTTCTTTATTCTCTTGGCTTTAAAGGATTGGTTTGGTTCCATAGCTAATTGCCTTACTCTCTCTACTCACTCTCTTTCTCTCTCTCTGTCTCTATGATGATCTCTCTCTCAATGTCTCTCTCTCTCTTTCAATCTCTCTCTCTCTCTTTGTGCGTCACATGATCTTGATTAATTACCTAGCGGGAGCAGAGGTGAGGGCAGTCATAAAGTCGGAGGTCCGAGGTCAGCAGGTCAGGTGAGGGGTCAGGCAGGTCTGAACTTCAGCCGTCACTGGGGGACATTTGTTGTCGTGACACGTCGCCCCCAGTGGTGGGACATGTTTGCACAGGGGGTAATTAATGTAGAGAAGTGCAGTTAGAAAGTGGTGCCTGTTTGACCCTGCGCTTTGTGTTTCTGCTCCAGAGAGAGAAGACTCCTACACCTACACCATCTGGAACACACACACACACACACACACACACACACGGTACTTTCATTCTCACATTCAAGGACACACACTCACACCCCACACTTGCTCTCACTCACACTCTATCTCACATACACACACACACACACACACACACACAAGCATTCAGGCGACACATGCATGGGCTAATTTCACACTCAGTAAGTGTAAGGCTGGTCAGTATAGGCTCAGATGCAGGCACAGATGGCTGAGAGAATGGTCTTTTGGACTGTATCACTGGAGTTAGATCTGATCTAGGTCCTGCTTCCTCTACCAAACGCGAATCTTTGGCCAGTCAAACTGCAGGCTTATTATGCAGTTATTAATCTTAAAGGGCCCGTATCACCAAATGTTTCTCGCTTAAAAAAAAACGTTTTTTAAAAAAATAGTCGGAATCTTTTGAACTAGTTAAAAGAAAACTGGTTTGGCCCCTAAATATCATGTGGATTTGTTAGGTTCCATAAGCAGCACACCTGATTTAACTAAATCAGATATTAATTAGGATATTGGATGATAACTACAATTAACACTTGGCTTCTTTGAGTAGAGATTTGGAAGCTCAGAGAAAAAAAAAAATACAAGAAAAACATTGTGGCTGTGGCTCCTGTAAGAGAAATAAATGACCTGAGATCAGCTCTTAAAAAACAACCAAACCTTATTGTGCTGTGATGTGTGATATGGAATATGTGTGTGCATTTGTACATGTGATTGCTATGCAAGTGGAACTGCATGGTCCAATAGATGTGTAGATTTAAGTGAGATTTGTATTGCTGTATTCCTTCTAAACCCTCTAGCACTGTATTTTTCCCTCTTGTAATCGCAAGAGGGAGTGGTCCCAAAAAGTATTTGTGTCATATTTGAAAATATTTTGAGTTGTATTAGGAAATGAAATATCAACCCTAGAGACATTTATTTTAAGCAGACCGTTACAAGACTGAAATTTACCTTTCGGCAAAATATTCTTTCAAAAGGTGGCTGGCAAGGTTCAGATCATTATTTCTTTTCAGACTTTTGCAGTTTTGCCTCCAAAATACCTTTGTACACTTCTGAGTTCACAATCCCATCAATGAACATGAACTCACCGACACCACTGTTAGAAAAACAGCCCCAGACTTTAACACTTCCACCTCAGTGCTTTACATTTTGATAATGTGCTAGAAATGCTTTTCACTGAAACAAATATCATTTTGTTAAACATTGTATGAAGTAACCTGTAAGAGTTTACCAACAGTTAAAGTGTCCAAATACTTTCTGGGAGCCACCTAACATTAGTACTGGGAGAGTGCAACACAGAATGTCGTGCTATTATATCGACACTGTATCTCCAGAATGGTAACTATACTGCAAATCAATGGAAGACATGAATAATCGAAATAAAAGATTTTAAAACCTTAATTTCACATGCTTATTTTTGGTATTCTCTGCTTTAACACTAGTGTTTTTTTGTTTTTTTTTTGATGTTGCAGCTCCAATTATTTTCTTAAATAGTGGAACAATTCAACAAAAGACACATAACATAGTTTGTGTTAAAAACCAGATCACCTAGATGCAGTGTAGATGAATAAAACTTGTTAATATCAATTTATGTAACTTTTCTTGCCTCATTCATCATGAAATGGTCACATTTGTCACCCCAGTGTTGTTTTTAAATTATGTAAAACAAACAAGCAAAAAAGTGAGATTATAAGGTTTTCTCACAACGGCAGTGATGTGTTATCCTGTACCATGGGCTGACGGCTAGTCCATATTGCAGAGGGGCAGTTGCTAGTTCTGGGTGGGAGTGGCCTTGGCTACCCGAGGTGTGTGTATATGGGTGTGTGTATGTGTGTGTCTCTTGCACCCAGACCTGAGAGCTGCGCAGACTGGCATTAGAGGCCAGGGCCTCTGCTGGGCCTACCGATGGCCTGTGCCATCTGCGGCTCCCTGAACAGGCTGCTGCGAGAGGGCAGCACGCAGAGAGCTGTAATTGGGTTAGAGTCCTGAAAGGCAGCGCTGCTGGGGAGAGCGTTAGCAGACAGGCTAATGATAGCGCTCTGCTGGAGAACTCCTGACTGAGACGGCCTTCTGTTACTGCTCAGGTCAGATTTAGACACGCTCTTTAACGAGAACGGTGTGACCATGATCAGAGGGCAAGGTTAGAGTGTGTTCATGCAGTGCCCATCCAAAGTTTGGGGACACCTTTTTAATATTATATAATATTATATCTATCTATCTATCTATCTATCTATCTATCTATATCTAATAAACATTTAAGGTAATAATATTTTTATATAATAGAATCATCATGCTTGTTGTATTTAAACTCAGTAATACACATTTCATTATGTTTTCGTTGGAAACACACACATTAACTAAGCTGCTTATCCTTCTGGGTCGCTGGGGTGCTGTAGTCTTTTCCAGCGTTTATTGGGCGGAAGACAGGAAACACTCTAGACAGGTCGCCAGTCCATCATAGGGCAGACACACAGACATATACAGTCACACACACTCACACCTGGGGCAATTTAGTATGTTCAGTTCCAATTTGACTGTGGGAGGAAATCCACACAGACACGGGGAGAACACGCAAACTCCACACAGAAAGGACCCTGGTCACCCAGCCAGGCAATCAGATTGGTTGAAAAGGGTTTAATTCCTAAAACACAACAGAAAATGATCCAATCAGCATTTTTTTTCCTCCATGGTACGTAGAAACAGCCACATGAGTTCTCCCACTGGTTAGGCCTCCAACCAACCACATTTTCATTTACAATAAGTAGAACCAATCTCAAAAGAAAAAACATCACTGTAGGCCTTCTCTAACTAATAGATATGTCACTCCAAGTAAGAATGGCTTCAGTCAGATGTCAGAAATGAAAAACAGTGACGGTGCTGTACCAGGGCACTACTGAAAAAAACACTATACAAACAGCTACAAGGTTAGATACATGTTAATGTTCCAAAGTCCAAATAAAACATGGAATGTCTTTTACAAGCTTTGAATGTCCATGTTTAATCTAGAATGGCCAAAAAATGTTTATGTAAATTGGTTTTTAACTTAGAGCTGGCATACTTCTAGACTCCCATAGTAGCACTGGCAGAGATTAGCATTATAGTAGAAGTGTTTTTTACTTGTTTTTAATCGAGTGACATTTATGGCTGAACTGAAGGGCTAAGTCTAATATCATGGTTCTCCACTGCTTCATACTAAAGAAGGCACTTTTATGTGGAGTGTTAATTTACCTGAAGTATTACCAAATGGTTGTGTTATGTTAAGAAAAGCTTTGCAGATTTTTTTTACTTGCTTAAGCTAAAAAAGTATTCATAAATAGGCAAAGTGTCCCTAAACTTTTGACAGGCAATGTACACATACACACACGTGAGCACACCCTCCTGCACCCTTTTTGGTCTGAGTGTTTTTTTTTTTTTTTACTCATGTTTCTCAGATGGTGGTTGCTCAGGGTTGAGGGCTCATGTTTTCAGCTTTACTCGCTTCCTTTCCCAAACCTCACTACTGTATCACATATCCGACTTGTTGACCAAAGAAGTGGCAGCATGGCGTGCTCAAGCAATCTTCTATAATGAAAACCAGCAAACCAGGAAAATGCATTTCAAACATTCTAAAAGAAGCTGAGCTGTAAGTGGTCTTCATCGATGAGGGAAGATTTTCGCACTGCAGCAGTGGAACACACATTTATACAATGGCAGGATGTGTGGTTCTTACCTGTGTGTATAATTTTTTTCTTAAGCCTAACCTTTGGTCACTCAGTGACCAAAAAGACATGGTTTTCAGTTTGAAACAATGAAATGCATGGCTTTTGTGAAAAGCACTTTAGAAAGTTTCTAAAGAAACTTTAGAAATTCTTTAAGGAACCATCCATTAAAAAGTCCTTCATGGAAACAAAAGTGGTTCTGCAATGGCTTTGCTCCAAAGAACCCTTTTTGACAACTTTATTCTGTCCTCAAAAATGAAACTCATGTCCACCATACCATGCCTGAAGTCCATGAAACCTATTTAAAATAGACAGCAGGTTTGTTTAATCCAGTATGCATTTTTGTCCTGAAAATGTATGAAAACAAACAGACACACACACACACAGTGGCTTATGAAGCTGTGGTTTTTAACTTGCCAAGGCTTTGCGGAGACAAGTCAGAGGGTTTGGATGGAACTGGGAGGTCTCGTCATTTTTTTTGGTGTGTGTTTTAGTGGAGCGCCAGTGCACGCCAGTCTAGCCAACACTGCTTGCCACTGTCTCTGGACCTCCTCACCATTTCTAATCATGTCACATTCATGATGGGATTTTAGTGGCTTTTCTCCACCCTGTAATACTTCTCATCACCATCCCTCCATTCTTCTCTCTCTCCTGCTCTTCCTGTATTTCCCCTCCTACTCCCTCTCTCCATAATCTCACATAGGCCTTCTTCCCCTCTCTGATGTCCTTCACTTCCGCTGTCACTGACAACCACCACCACCAGCAGCTCTGTAATCTAACCACACTCAGGCCCTTCAGCTGACACTAATGGCAGTGGGCTTTAAAACATCGTCTCATTAGGAACTAAGTGAAAACCTCAGCCATATTTGTCTTGTCTTTGGGATTCTAACAAATGAGGCCCAGTTGGAGACTGAAATAAAGGCTATGTTTAGGTCAGGATGTGATTGCTCTCCACTCAGTATTCTGCACTCTAATGCCTCGGGGCTCTGGAGCTTTGAACCAGCCGTACCGCATTTCACCTTATCTCCTAAGCCAGAGTTAAAAGGCGAAAAGCTACAACTGGGAATACCTCACCACCATGGCTTCAAAGCTAGTAACTGCACATCGATGCTGGTGTTAAATGCATGCTGAATAAAGCAAACCCGCTGCCTTTTTAAAATACATTTAATGGACTTCAGGTATAATGGACATTAGTTGGATTTGTCAGTACACTCTGAAAAGTGAAGATGCCAAACCAGTGTTTTTTGGAGCAAAGCCATAGAGGAACCATTTTTGATTTCATAAAGAACTTTTCAGTTCATGGTCTCTTAAAGAATCATTTTTGTAAATAAGATGTTTGAGTGTGAAGAAACTTTTCAAAGTTAAAAAAAAAAACCCTGCATCATGTTATGGTTGTGTACCAATTAAAGGTTTTTTCTTAGAATTGTACATCCAAGCTGAGAAGGTGTTAGGGACATTTATAAGAATGTATCTGAAAAAGGTGAACTCTAGAGATCTAGAGGTTCGTGTCTTCATTTTGTTTTAAATGTGAAGCAACTCATGGATCTGGCCTGTAACTCACTCGCTCACATTTCGCAGACTATAACATGAAAAAAGCATGAGGTGCTTTGCATCAGTGATACTGTGTGTCCTTGTTACTTTCTCATATTGATATTTGCTGGATAAAGAAAGATTTGGACTGTATGTTCCAGAGAGAAATACAAGATCATGTAAATAAATTAAATGAAAAAGCTTCAAATTCTCATTTCAGAAGAAACAACCGTTTGTTTGCAGCAAAAAATTGTTGTTCTCCATCTCTCATCCCCTCTAAATCTAGAAAAGTTAGATCTTTGTACCTCATGTGTGCCACAATTTATTTAGCTTTTCATTTATTTTATAAACTGTTTGTTTCACCAGAATTATTGTAGACTGCTATGCTTTTGTACCTCTTGATTTTAATTTGTTCCTGTTGAGATGTCAGGATGCTAGGACACTCTAAGACTTTGTCATCAGTGTATTAGATACTTGTTGTTGGAGCACAAGGGTTCTACAAAAAACCTCATTAAGTGAGCACACTCTGGGTTTTACAGCCATCTCAACTTCCATTCAGCCGTATGCACAGACCTGACCTACGGCCCGTCCTATTTTGTCAACCCTGGCCAAAGAACTTCAACTACCCTACTGCATAAGCTCTGTCCTCCACATTTAGTCTTGGTATGAACTTACTATGCTACCCATTCTACTTCATGACAACAGAGCTTGCTTTACATAATACATAACATAGTGCGCTAACAGGGAAAACCTGTATTGCAATCAATATACTGAAAATAAACGTTACTATTTTTACTTTTATGATAATGCAGAGGATTCTGGAAACACGTTAAACACGTTCTGTTGTGCATGGATATTCTGTTGTGGAGTGGAGCTGAGGCCACTTACATGCATATAGCCACGATAACATGTGTGAGATTCCATTAGCATAGCCACCTCTCTACTTAGACTCTTTGACCTGAGTCCCTTTTAGAAAAAAACATTATAGCTGGTTACCAGCAAAATTTGCATTTGTCTTGTTTTGGATAGTGGAATGCTGGTCAACCAGCATGACCAATCTGGGTAACCAGTTAAACCAGCAGAAGACAGGTATAAACCAGTATAAACCAGTTTAGACTTCAGTTTCAGTTTCAGCAGAGTAATATTTGTTAAAAGAGTGGATTATATCATGTAAATAAAGGTATTACTAGACTTCGATATATAACAGTTAATAATTTCTACTGTTCTGACCTTTGCAAATTTTCTCCACATACTAAACAATGTTTTCATTTTTCTTCTCTAGCCAGAGATACAACACACACCCAACATCACCCATCAAATGAAGTTGTCATTTTAGGCGCCTAGCTAACTAATGACTCCCCCTTTTTCTTTCTTTCTCTCCATCTTCATGATAATGTCCTCTATGGAGACAGATCATTGTACTAGGCCTGTCAGTATTTATTAGTTGGTGCTGCATTTAAACTCTTCCCCCTGTCCTGTTCAATACTCATCTGCCAGCCTGTGCTGGAATGGCTGTTGTTGCGCTCGATCCATTCCCCCTTTGAACTGAGACGAAGTGACTGGGTAATGAGTTCCTCTCTGTGTTCATGACCCCACTGGCATACGGATGGATAAAAAGAAAAAGGAAAACAATGAAAGAAGGGCGGAAAGAAGTGGATAGAGGAGGATGGAGAATCATTTTTCTCTCTCTGCGACTTTCTGCGAAGACACTAAAAGAAAGCAGAGCTAATTTTGCCCAATTTACCATTTATGAAAGCATGGCTGACAGCTTGTAGACAAACCTGCAAACAAGCTCACATGAAAGAAACATTGAAGATATTATGAATTCCTGGTTCATGAAATTAATTCTTTCTTCTAGCAAACACTTCAACCCCACCCCAACCCCTCCACACACACACATACACACAGACTGCAAAATATATTTTTGATCAGATTCAGTGGATCAGTGGTTTGAGTGTCAGGCACAACAAGTTCTTCAGTGCTGGTTGTCACAGTCTCCTCTATGAGTTGCTTTGACTTGAGAAATCGGCTATTAGTGCTCTACAGTGCTTTATTTTTTGTTCGATAGATGTCACTCACTGCAGCCTGAACTGCTATCAAGACAACAGTGAGTTTAATCTGTTCCCAGTGTCCTATGATAGTTTGTCTCTGCTGATCTGACAGGTTACATTCAAATCAGAACAGAATTTAACCAATAATAAGGAAGCAGAGGTCAAGTAAAGTTTATTTTTATTGCATGGTTTGTGACACAGGTAGGCCTGTAAGTAGGGGAATTCCACCAGTTTTTCTGAATTTCTGCAGAATTCACTGGTTGAGAAGCACAGAAAGTCATTCAGAGTGGTTTGACATGAAATTGTGCATTAGTATTATCAGTGGTGCTGATAAGATCATTGGATAAAAAATTTGTCATATGCATCATTTCTTTTCTAAAACTTGTAATACGTTGGCCTCAGTGGAAAAAACAAAATACAGGACAAAATGTAAGATAAGGGCCCTTTAATCCTCTTGACTCTTATTCCAGCCCCCTCAACACTCTCTGCCTACCCGTTTCAATACTGATTTTAACATTCATCCACTTGGCTGTAGCATTTCCCCTCAGGGCAATCCCCAGTTCCATCTTAAGGACTTATTACTTTATTAGCTCAAGCGAACTTTATTAGATGAACCCTTGAAGGTGTGAGGGGTTGAGTCATCATACTAGTCTACTTCAGCAGCAGAACAAGCCCAGAAATAATTGCAGCCTGGTGCATTTCCCTTTTCAAACTTAAAAAAAGACAGCTGTTTATGAGCCATAGCAGTAAACTAATGCTTAACATTTCAAAACTACAACATTTAATTTACTCGGCTTTAAGCTGAATAGCTCTGTCATACTGATAAAACTTCATCACTTCACTCTGCCAGCTTGCTTGTTAGCAAGCAAAAGACTTCACGACTAACAATAAAAAAGAAAGGCAATGCATCATGATTCTATACCAAAGCTTACGTAGCCAGACAAAACAATTATTGTCAAATTTCATATTATATTCATGTTATATTTAAGGTACTCAAAAAAACATTTCTTTTTGTTTGCATGTCTAACCTAGCCAAGGGTGAGTGCGTTCTGAGTGAAAAAGTCCCCTCCTCCCTTTCTGCTAAGAGTGGCCACTTGTGCAGTGTAGGTATGACGCACATCTAAGCTAAGAGTCAAAGCTGACAAGGACAAAAAAAGTATTGAATTATTTTTATATCGCTTCTTTCTTTTCTCTTTTCTTTTATTTTGCTCCCTCCCCTCTTCTGTTAGCATTATACAGGCCCCAGCACAGGGCCAGTGCAGTGTGTGTTAGTCAACTGAATCACCGTCTCTCCTCAGGGTTCTCACCTTTGTTGCATACTTCATTTCTGCTGCATCTCATTACCTGCAAATGGCCTGCGGGATACCACGCTCTCTCACTCACACAGGGACAGTAGCTTGTTTGCTCTCTCTCATTACCCTCACATGGCTCAAGGGTTTGTCCTAGACCGTGAACTCTAATCTTACAAACAGTTTCATCTCAAACCTCAAGACGAGGGAGTGACTCACACATTTTCTTCTTCTTTTTCATCAGTAATAATCTACGGAGACTGTGTGATTCAAAGAATTACATTTGTAGTGTAATTGCAGCCTCTGTGGGCTCGCCCCCTCTGTGTGGAGCAGGCTCGGGCCAGCTGGGCAGGTCATTAGGACTCTCTCTCTCCGCTGTGCAGGATCACATCCACTGTGCAGAGGAAGAGCCAGACCCCAGGCTATGAAATAAGTGGGCCGTGCTGTGTGCGATTGCTGCAGTGATGGCTCAGTCCAAACAAGCACAGTAATGACAGTGGCTAAAGATGGAGGTGTAGGCTGAGTGTGATGTATATGAGAGACAGTGTGTGAGAGCATTTCATTCTTCAGAGAGAGGAAATCACCTATTCACACTATGCCCACAAATGTGTTTTATAGGTACTGTTTGTGAGGCTGGACAAGATCTCATTTAACCTAATGAGAAACTGTAGAGTACAACTCAGTTTCTGTCAAAATTCATGCATTTATGGTGCATTATTCATTTTAAAAATAAAAAAAAAGTCAAGATCTTATTCAATAAAAAGTATAGAGCCAAACATACACTTGGGTAAAATGGAAAACTATCAACATTTAAACATACATACATAAAAGTAAGAAATAAATGTTTTAATAATAATGTAAGGAGTTAAAAATTATATTTTTTCTCTTAGAACGTATTTTAATACGAGTACATATATACAAATTCAGTAATTGAGTAAAATACAAATCTTTCAAAATATTATTTAAAGCTCCACTATGTATTTTTTGATAAAATTAAGAGAAGTGGCATTACTGAGTCATGAGAAAAAAAAACACATTATGGTGTCCATGCACTGCTGCAAGTCACTCAAGAGTCAGAGGTGGATTTTTTTTACCTTGCGATGCATCATTAGATATTAATGTCTCACACACAGGCTCAGAAAGAAGGTCCAGCTCACTGTTTAAGTCTCAAATGCAAAATCATCATTATATTGATGAAGATATGAAGAGAGTAGTAGATAATTCATTTATATCCTTGGAAGACACATCCTTCACCAAGTTTTGACTGAGTTCTCTTTGAATGCAGTTTCAGTGCGCTCACAACTGATGAACAAAATGTTTGTTGCATACAATTGTACATTTCCACCAGAGAGGTCTCCAAATCCCCAAAACTTGCATAGTGTAGCTTTAAATATAGTCATGAAATACAATTACTGAAGTATTGGTGTTTTTGTTAGGCTTCTCAATCAAATGTTTGTCCCTAAAAACCTTGTCTACACACACACACACGCACAGACATGCACAAACTACATCTACATTTATCCTAACAATGTGATCATTCAGACAGTTATAAAATAAATGCTCATGAAATCCAAATTTAGGTCACTAAAAGTTTCCTCCAGGCTGAATGAGATTTTTGTCAGTGTTCTATAAAATCTGTCCGGGTTCACAACTGTAGCTACCACATTTGTGGAAAGGGCATGGATAGGTCAATTAGAGATTAAGGAGCAAAAGAGGCCTCCTCCATCAGAGAGAGAGAGAGAGAGGGTGAGGGTTGGGGGGGTGGGATTAAATATCTCAGGAAGGAGAGAGAGAAGTGTGTCTGAAACATCTCTAAATTGCTGAGCACTCTGTCCTCCCCCACTTCTCTTTTTAAAAACTCCATATATTGAGTTGTTCAGCAAGCTAGTGACCCAACATTTCTACCCTATCTCCATAGCAACAAGGCCACAGGTCAGCCCCCATTAAGCTCTGTTACCTCTAATCATTACAGTTCCCTGCTGGCTGTTTATTGGGTAGAACACGACCTTTGACCTCTCCTGACCCCAGAAGGCACAAAGAGGTCACAGACTTTCAGCCATGCACCCAGCAGAGAGTGATGACCCTGAGGTCAGGGCAGATTATGATGTGGGAAATGTTCTGGTGCTTCACTGCCTTACTGTTTAGCAGTGCACTGACTGAATGTAGAGGCAAATAAGACACAGTCAGATGAAATATGCTTTTCACTGACTTGCACTGACCATCAAAAGTTTGGGGACACCCTGAAGTCTTTGGATGTTTAGTTTGAATGTAATTTTTTCACACCTGCATTTTTTGTCACATGATCTTGTATTTTAGTTTTGTTTTTTTTTTTGTATGTGTTGTCTGGCACTGTGTTACTGTCTAATCAAATACTGGAAATAAATACATTAATTAAAATTAATTATATATATTTGATCACTTTTACTTTTCATGCCGATATCAAAATTTGCATTTTAGTTATTTGAGTTACATTGTTAGTTGCACGATTCATCAAATCATAACATTTAATAGAAAAAATCTTGGTTTTCTGTGATCCTTCATTAAAATGTACAGACTTTTTTATGTCCCTAAAATGTCTTGTGAGTTTCCAGCACATCATTTCACACCAGCAGGTTAGAATAAATAATATTAATGATATTTTCTTTAAACCCCTCCACCCTACACCCTCTCAGGCAGCATAGAGACCCTCACCGATTGCCTGTTCCATTGAAAATACTTCATAGTACAGAATAATGTGTTACGTTTTTAAGTACTAAAAATTATCCTTTAAATTCACATGAGTACAAGAAACAAATGTGCCAATCAGTTGCATATAAATAAAATGTGTTACATCAACATATTCCCTGCCAAAAGAAGTGAACTGAAGGATATTTTATTCATCTGCAGCTGAGGTTTGAATGATATCATTTTAAAGCACCAGTTTCAGTCAGTAAAAGGATTCCTGCAAAGGTTTTGTTAACGTGAAACAGCTGTTTACTAATACTTTGGGTTTACTCTCTTAAGAGAGTAAAATGTGTGGAATGTGTCACTATTCACAAAGTAGTACTGTCACATTTATTACCGTTTACATTTACATTTATCTCCAAACTGTTGATGGGCAGTGCAGATATCTGTGCTATGTGCCACTGTACTGCCTTCAGTATCCTGACTCTGTGTGTAGGCATTACAGAGAGAGAGAAAGAGAAACACACAGGCTGACAGAAATAAAAAAAAATGTGCTCTATTCATGTGACATGAGCAAATTCATGGCTCTAGTCTCAGCTTTCTGTATTCAGACATCAATAATCGCTCTCTGCTCCCCTCCCAATGCGAGCCATTTATGTGCCTGTTCAGATGTGTGTGTGAGAGTGTGTGTGCTTGTCTGTGGTTTGTGTGTAATGCCACCCTGGAGAGAAATAAATTCTGACTCGTAATAACACATCCAGCTGGGTGCATTGACCCGTCACTGTCTCTTTCCCTCAACTCCATCTTCTTTAACAAACACACAGACACACAATCACACACACTCACACACACACACATGCACACTTGCCCTCTTCACACTTTATACAGTCTCATTGGCTTTACACACATACACAGAGAGAGAGAGAGAGAGAGAGAGAGAGAGAGAGAGAAAGAGAGGGAAAGAGAGAGAGTCTTTGTGTCATTGTAATTGATGCACACATAATGAGTAAATGTAGAGAAACCGGATCGTGGCATCGCTGCTCTGGCGCCTTCACTGATCAGATGGCTCAGTGCTTTTTATCTGAATGGAGCTCACAGTAGATCATTATTAAATGAAGGCCATTTTTTTAAACACCTTCAGAGTGAGTGTCCCACATTTACTGTTTCACTTTTCAGGTATAAAATAGTATAAAAATGATATAAAAGGCCTTTATAGTATTAACAGAAAACAAAATAAATGTAAAAGAGAGCGTTTTAGTCTGCTTATTGTCCTACCGTAGCTCAAAAAGACTCTGCATATCAGTGAAGTAGTAGAAAACATCTTTATCTTCATTATCACTGTCTGTCTGTCTGTCTGTCTGTCTATCTGCTTGTCTCTCTCTATCTATTCCTCTCTGTCTCTGCTTCATCAAAGGCTCAGTCACTCCATCTCTCGCTCTCTCTTTCTCTTTCTGAACTCTGCCATCTCTCTCATTCTCTCTCACTCACTTTCTGTCCTCCCTCTCTTTCTTTACAATGCCCTCTGTCTTCTCTTTCTCACTCTCTGCTCTGCTCTCTCCCTGCCCTCTCTCATCTCCCCCCTCCCCCCTCTCTCTTTCATGTTCTCTAACTACACTGAGGCTGCCCTCCGTGCTGCTGTGTTAGTGTAATTGTGTCAGTAATTGTCAGTGTGTATGTATGTGTGTTCGTTAAATCTGCTCTTAAAACACTCCTCGGTGCAGCTGTGGACAGTAAGCCTGACCACTTTATTAAAGGCTCATTAAATCTATGTTAAGCTTATATTAGGCTCTTATTAGTCAAATGGACAGTATTAAGTGTTCTGGCAAAATGGTAGCTGCACTCTTAAAAAAGATGGTGCTTCAAGGGTTCGTCAGTAAATAAAATGGTTCTATATAGAACCATGAACACTCAAAGAACCCTTTGCATCATAAAAGGTTCTTCAGACTGATGAAGAACGTGCTGTAGATGGTTCTATATAGAACCTTTTGGAAAATGCCCTCTCTCCTCTTTTTGTGACCATGTTCAGGCCTTTGTATGAAAAGATCAGACTCTTATTCCTTCCACTGAAGCTTAAGGATTTGTTCTACACCTCAGAGGATTGTTAAAGTAAATCAACTTGCAGCAAGTTTTCAACTTGCATGAAAGCAAAACAGGGACATTTAAAACAATGAGAAATTTTGTAATATTTCAAATATTCTACTTTTAACATTCTAATGCTAATAACGTAGTCTGTAATAGAAAAGTTTGTATTATATCAAAATGGATTGTACAAAATAAAAAAAATTGCAAAAAAATTTTTATTGCATTTTTATTAGTGGTCTTAGGCCTTTGGACCCCACTGTACATGTGCTGAATGATCCAATTACTGTGCTAAATTATTGTTTTTTCAGAATTCTCAAAATCAGATTATGATTTTAATCCAACATGTGAAATTATAGTACATTGTTTATGTAACACTTGAATAATCAGGTAACTTGAAATCAGATAAGGATCATATGTAAATGTTCATGTTAGCACACTTAATGTTTCCACTAGATATATAATCAGTTGTGTTTAGAGTCTGATCTGAGTTGATATGATTACACAGAATCTCTCAGAGTGTGAATGTAAACTCATTTCATTGCTGTACAGGAGGAGATCCAGTAGCTGCACTCAGTCCCTCACTGCATTATGGCTGCACATGTGTGTGATTAGTGGGTGGAGGTGGTAGAAACTGTCTCTCTCTGGCTGTCACTCAAATTCTATGTACATTCATGTGACAGCAAGCCTACACACATTCCCATTCAGCCCCTACATTAATGCTGAATATTTATGTCTGAGTGCAGCATTGCTGAAATGGAATGAATAGCTGGTCTTTGCTTGTGTTGGCATAAATGCTATAAGCACTACTCACTGATCGCGATGTATAGAAATGTGTTTTAATTTATATAACCTCCAAGCACAGAGTCAGAAGGTCATCTACACATGTCTGTGTGCCTTTACAGTGCATGATGCATGTATGTTAATGGGAGTCTTTAACCACTGGGGAAGAGCTCCTAGAAAGGACAAATCCACAGTGCTCTCTCTCGGGGTCAATATATTGAACACATGTCCAACACATCTTTTTTCACTCTCTACCGTGTGCAAGGCTGTGTGTGAAGTGTTTGTACTTACTCTTGAGCATCACAAAGGTGTGTGTGGGAGTATGTGCATTGTGCACAATGATCTCTTGCTCTGTAGTTGGTAATTTTAGCATACTTTGAACAGCTGCAAGTTCAAGTTGGCATTTTGTGCTTGTCCAATAGTTGCATTAAATGCTAACCTCAAAGCAATTAAAAAATCAATTTAACATAATTTTCCCCTTACTCAAAATGTACTCGGTCAGCCAAGGCATGTTTGGCGTTGTAAATTTGCTTCTAAGGTTAATGTTGCAATTAATAGAATCTATAAAAATTGACAAAAGCACATTTCATTGTTAGGAACAGCAGCAGATATTTTGAAACCTGAATTTTGGCTGTAGTTTTCTCCACTTTTGTAGATAATAGTATGTCATACAGTGTGAGAAACCACAGAAGCAAGTCTATTTGAGATTAGTTGAGAACTCAAGGTTTGAGAAAAGTGTATGAAGATTTAGACATCCAGTTTACATGATGCTAAACGGGGGGTTATAAACTTCAGTTTCTTGTTAACTGGATTAGCCTCATAGCTGTAGTACAAAATTCAAGAAGCAAACTTCAGACATTAAACACACAGTACTGCACAAAAGACACTCAAGCAACAGAGAATGATATTACAAAGTACACGTCTTTTCTCAGCATCAGGAAAAAAGCAGAAAACGTATTTAACAGATTATTTACACAGAAGCTTCAACAGCTAAATTTACTTTTTTTTAGAATTTAGTGTGTCCACTCTTTGCTACGGAGCTGTATTAGTGACATCCCACATAAATAAAAATAATGCGTGGCCACGCCTTATTAATGCATGGAAACGAGATCCTAACGCATGGCAACAACTTAGTAAGGCGTGGGAATGAGATAATTAAGTTGTGGCCACAACTTAGTAAGGCATGATCTTGTTCCCACGCCTTACTAAGTCATGGCCATGACTGAATGTTTTGTGGCCATGCATCAGGATCTCTTTCCCATGCCTTACTAAGACATGGCCATGACTTAATTATCTTGTTCCCATGCCCTGCTATGTTGTGGCCATGTATTATTTTTGTTTATACAGGATGTCACCAGCGGGGCTCCGTACTTTGCCTTTATTACAGCTTCCATTCTTTTCAGGAGACTTAGATTCAGTTTTTTAAAGAAATCTGCAGGGATATTTGTCTACACCTGCAAAGTTCAGTCTTAGAAGTTAGCTGCATTTTCTGCTTCTCACGATCCAAATAATCTCAAACACGTTAAATAACCAGTTTATAAAATCTTCTACTACTTCTTCACATCTGAGATGTTCAATTTTAGTGTTACAATTTTTTTTATTTTTGTCTGTTTTCTTTTCTTGACAGCTACACGTCCTTTCGGACTCATAGTGCTGACAGAGTAAAAGAGTATACAAATTGAATGATGATAGATTTTATATTATACTTAGTGTGGTAGACTTTTGCATAATTTTCTGTTAAATATGTTTCCTGCTTGTTTCAGACAATGAATGAATGAATAACATACTTAATAGCTGCTTTGACTGCATCTTGGTTGATCAACTACACGTGTAAGTTAATTTTTTTAAAAAAGAGACTGACCAAATCTGGTCTCAAAACAGGAGGTAGGGGAGGTCTACCAGCACAGTTCAAGCCAAACTAGCCTCAATCAGACAACAGAAATTTTGGTAGATTGGCTATTAAATTGATAGAATCTCTTCTCATCTATCACCGCAGCACAGTGAGAGGGAGACGTCATGTGTCTCGCGTCTTATCTCAGAGTGATGTATTTGAGCCATCAGCCCTGCGGCAGGCAGAGTAAGTGAAATGAATGTAGAGAGTAGTGGGGATGAGGGTGGGCCGATCTATCCAAGCCCACCACTGCTTCAGGGGAGATCTGCGCACCGGATCACACTCACATGATCCAGCCTCTCTGACCTGAAAATCATTTTTTCTTATAACTGCTAGGACACATAAATGTAGGTTTCCTTTCATTCACTCATTCACTCATTCATCCATCCATCCCTCCAGCCATGCAACATCAGCCTTCTCCCTTCTAAATTATTTTCATTTCTACCTTCCTTTCTTTTTGCTCCATTTCCGGTGATGTCAGTCTTGCATGCACTAATAAAGCTCTCTTTAAAAGCACACGTTTTGGTTGGGTTCTATATACAATCATTACGCATTCTATTAGAACTCTTGACCCATCATTAAATATAATACAAACCACTACATTTACTACAATTCATCAACTATAATGTAAAGAAATGACTGCTCATTAGAATCCTGGCGGTGCATGAGGCTGTTATTTAAAGTTCTTGTTAGTTCTTTAGAATTGTATCCTTTCTCCATTAATTGGGGGAGGAAATCGTGAAGAAGGTTGAAGAGGATGGCATGATGAATGTTCTCATTTAGTCCGATCATGGCTTCCTTCATCTGTAGATCAGGAAGAGGCAGCAACTAAACCTGGTCATTACTGTGATGGCCTTTTTCTGAACTTTGCATGAATTGTCCACAATAGCTCACTGTTTCTGTGTACAGCCCACAGGCAGTACATTTCCACACCCCAGACATGCTTTAATTGGTGGATTATAAGTAAAAACCATATTTTTGACAGGGACCCCATTTCTTACTGTCTTGGCAAGCAAATGCAGATGCTTATAGGCTTTTTAATTGCCTCCTCAATGTGTACATTGCCACTATATGTACTATTGCTGCTGCACCTATTTTTGCACTATTTACGCTATTTGAAGATACCACTTGTGAATATGCTTCTTTTTCCTTTCTATTCCTTTTGTAATTTAATAGATATTTTTCATCACTATTTATATCTTCAGCATAATGATTTGAGTAAAAAATCTTCTTTGAAATAATTACATGAATTTTAGAATTTCTTGGTATTTGCTATGTCCCCCTTTTGCTTTTTCCCCTTACAATCCCAGGCTTATTACATACTGAGGCCTATTATTCAGTAACTACAGAGAATTCAGAGCAAATTGGTTGAGCTATTCTAAGGTCAGTGTCACAAATGTGCCTTTGAATAGTGATCTGGAAACAGTGCAGAATCTTAAATATTTTGTCTTCTTTTTGCTTGTCACAGCTTTTCTATGTTCAGTTTTTTTAATACTAAAATTTATATTGTTTATTTCCAGGTTTAAACAAAAACTAAATCCCAGATTTCCCATGTGTTCTCAGACTTTTGGACCCCACTGTTTGTAACAGTAAAGAACAGATGATGTAAAAGTTTTGGTGTCCCTGTTTAGTTGATTTTCTAAGTGAAAATATGTTAACATATCCTCTATAGAGAACACACTTCTGCACATTATTTACTGAATTTAACATATTGAGGGAAAAAATACAAAATGTAGCCTGTAAAAAAGTTATGGCACATTTTATGTCTTATGTCTAATTTTGTTAAATGTGAATAATAAGAAAATCAATGGACATTGAAAAATGTCATATTTAATTTGTTCCCACCTGTCCAGGGTGTTTCCTGCCTTGCACCCAATGACTACTGGGAGAGGCTACAGCACCCCCCGAGACCCAAAAGGATAAGCATCTTAGATAATGTGTGTGTGTGTGTGTATTTTGTTCCCTGCAGAGAATGTGTTAACTTATTTTAACTTGAGCAGGGGCGTTCAGACTTTTGCACACAGCTGTATGTGATCTTACATGTTCACCTCTTACCCTCTCTTGGCTTCCTCTCAGAACCTGTCCAAGCTGCTGTGGCACTATAATTGTAGTAAAGCTGTAGTATAAATGTAGTGCTGCAGCCAGATGCTTGGAGTGTAATAAGGTTTAATGGGGGTGATGCTGAATGGAGCACTTCTGATATGTGGCCAGCACCCACTCCTGTGAGTGTGTGTGTGTGTTTGTGTGTGTGTGTGTGTGTGTGTGTGTGTCCTACTGCCATTTCAGTCCACCGTCTGTTTGTTTCATAAGACACGTGGGAATACGGCATCTGGGTTGGTCTTACATATACGCAGAAATCCACACACACGCACTGCAGTCCTGCATGAGAACAGGTCATTAACACATTCATTAAGCTGTCATTAATGTCAGTATGGGAAGTTAATTAACGCTACTCATGGGGGTGGTGGGGTGTGGGGATGAACCTATTTTAGGTTCTGATTGGCCGTTCTCTCCCTCTGCCCCCTTTCTTGTCTCTCTCTCTATCTCTCTTTTTCTCTATCTCCCTTTCTTGCTCTCTCCCTCACTCACTCTGTCACTTCCTCTCTATATCTCTTTATTTCTTCCTCTCTTACTCTCTCTCCTTCTTTTCTCCCTTTCTTGCCCTCTCTCTCATTCACTCATTGTTTCCTCCTCTCTATCTCTTCATCTCTCTGTCTCTCTTTTTTCTCTCCCTTTTTTACTTTCTCTCATTCACTCTTTGTCTCTTCCTCCCTCCCTCTCCATCTCTCTCTCTTACTCCCTCTTTCGCTTTCTCTTTTTCTCTTGCTCTCTTTCTTTCTCTCATTCACTCTTCGTCTCTTCCTCTCTATCGATCTCCAGCTCTCCCTCTCTCTTTTATTCTCTCTTTTTCTCTCCCTTTCCTGCCTCCCCTCTTTTTCAGTCTTTGTTTCTTCCTTTCTATCTCTCTCCATCTCTCCCTCTTTCTTGCTCTCTCTCTCTTATTCACTTTTTTGTCTCTTCCTCTCTATCTCTCTCCATCTCTCCCTCTCTCTCTTACTCTCTCTTTCTCTTTTTTTCTCTCTCCTGCTTTGTCTCTTCCTATCTCTATCTATCTTCACTCTCTTTCTCTGTGTCTCTCTTTGCCTCTCTCCCTATTTCTCCCTCACACTCTTACTCTATTTCTCTTTTTCTGTCTCTTTCTTGCTCTTTCACTATCCACCTTCCCCCCTCCCTTTCTCATGATGCAGATGGCTAGCTTGTTAGTAAAAAAAAGGGGAGAGAGAACGCAGAGAAAAAAGAGAGGATGACAACAGTCATTTCCGAGATGGATTGATTCAATTTAGTGCACATTTGCAGCATTAGGTGACATATGGATGCATTGGCCCCTCTTCTTTTTTAGGAATGCAGGAATTCAGTGTGTGTGGGTGTTTTTCTGTTTCTGGTTGGGTATCGGGGGGTGATGTGTGTATTAGAACTGTCTCATTCTTCCTCTTTCACAGGGGTGCTGTGTATAAGAGAACTAAATGAAGTGATCTCACTATTCAGTTCCACTGATTTTTCAAAATGTCTTCATAATTAAATTGTTAATATGCAAACAAAGTCATTCAGAGTGGATTGATGTGAAATGCTTTTCTGTTCTAGTGAAACGTAAAGAGTGAGAGTTTTTCACAGTGATGGTGATAGGAACCAGACGTCTGATACATTTAAAACTAAAAGCAACCTCAAAAATATTTATTACATGAAATGGTTACATGTATATCTCCTGGTGCCTGAAACATTATTTTATGATAGCATATTTTTTAAATCCACTCATGGTGGAGAGGTACAGGCAGGGCAAAATAGTCCCCAATATTATTATAATTTTTTAGATTCAGATGACTTATGTTGTACCTGTGAAGGTTCACTGGTGGTTTTGGATAGTAAGTAAAATGGCTATTTTGCATTGTAGCCAGTGTGACCCCTGGTTCCTGTCACCACCACTGTAGAGAAATCGGAGTTGGTAAGTTTCTGTACAATGAACCATTTCACATCACACCACTCTGAATGACTTTGTTTACATCTTAGTGATTGAATAATAAAATTAAGAAAAAATCTGTGGATTTTCCCCCTGTTTTTGTTTACAATAACAAATTTGACTTAGTCCATCCTGGACACAGCTCTGACCATCATGCATATAAAGAAAACATTTAAACAGCTGGTGTCATTGGGTTTTTCCCAGTGAACTGGGCTGATGGTGCAGAGTGTGATGGGTGATATAGTATCTATGTGTGTAAATAGTGACACCTGTATCACAGCAGCTGTCGTCTCCCTGCTGCCCATCTGCCCTGCTCTCAGCTGCAGCCCCCCTCCTCACCATTCATTCCTGTTTATCCCTATTTATCCTCCTCTACACAGAGAATCACTCAGCAGGTGACACTGTCTTCTACAGGTGCTGCTCGTAGAGGCAAACTTCTAATGCTGACCTGAGACCACCTTAACGGTTTCTGTTTTTCTGATTCCCATCGGGGTCTGAGACAAAGCAACTGAAATTTGCTCTGTGTTTGCTAAAACATGCTAATTTAGAACGCGCTTCTAATTTCAAATTATATTTACTTTACATTTATGTAAATAATCACACTGTTAAGATGGATTGGATGTAATTCTTTCTCATGTAATCCATTTAACATTAGCATGGTGCCATTCGGCATCTTATGTTCCTGAATTTGACTCTGTGAGTCTGTATCTAAGTGGAAATTGCGTACACAGTCGAATCAAACAAATTCAATACATTACATTTTTCCATGCACAGCTTTATTTAGTCAACAAAGATCAATATAATTTCTATTTAATTTCATTTTGATTGATTGAGCATTCTGTAAAGCTTGTCCACCCTCATAACTGTAGCTGCAAAAGAACACTTTTGTGGGTGGAGCATGGACAGGTTGATTTAGTTGACAGTTGAGACAAAGCAAGTGCACATGAGCAGAGACATACTTCCTTGGTCACATAGTGGCTTTGAGAAGATGGAAGGTAAATTGAACAATAAACCAAACTGAAATTAATGTATGTTAAAGAGTAACAGAGATTCAGTGTAATGAATGGAAATCTTTCATGTTTCATTTGATTGCTCTCAGTTTATAGGGAATAGAAATATAGATGGCCTATACTGTGTGTGGTTAATGAAACGTGAAGTGTGTTCGCAGGATCTTTATCTGTTTCCCCCTCTTCTTCCTGTGGTTTGGCACATCCTCTGCTGCTACTGGCAGTTGGCCAGTATCTGAGCTCGGCCTCCACTGGCTACATGCCCTATGGCTACTGTCAGTGACAGGCGGGTTAAAGATAGAGCACCAAGTAGCTCTGACCTGCAATCTTATCGCTTCCACACTTCCGCTGAGAGAGAGAGAAAGAGAGAGAGAGGGAGAGACAGAGAGAGAGAGAGAGAGAGAGAGAGAGAGAGAGAGAGAGAGGAAATATGGACATGGAGCTAAAAGTGATGCCAACATTTTACAATACCAGTGTACGCAATTTTAATAGTCTTGTTTCAAATGTTTATATAATTTCCAACACAATTTTGCCAAAGAAAACAAAGAGTTAAAAGTTAGAAACCACCCAGATATCATTATGTATTAGAGAATGTACCTGTGTTATGTATGTATGTATGTATGTAGTTTTGTATGTTAATACAGAAGTCTAAAAAGACCTTCCAGACTATGAATCCAGTTTTTGGTTACGGATTTTGTAATCACTAGTCGGTATGACTGGGTGGCCAGTCAGTTACATTAATAGTTCAATGAACTGTCAGTAATTACAAAATATGGCCCAGAAATTGGATACAAGGCCTAGATTTGCAGACCTCTGCTCTAATCCATTATGGCAATGATGAGATCAGTCTAACATTCAGTTTCTTACAGATGTTTACATGACTCCTGTGATCTCTGACTCTTGATTAGGGATGCATAACTGACCAGGCTAATGTGGCCAGTGCCCAAGGGTCTCTGACTGCGCAGGGCCCTTCAAGGCCCTCAGAGGCCAGAGGGAGCCTCAAAGGCAGGAGTTAGCTCAAAGACTGAAGAGAGTCCACCACAGATGCAACAATTAGATGAATGAATAGCTCTTCAACATGTAATAACTATGTAATAAAAATAAAGGCACCTCAGCCCATACACTGCCACCATATTTTAAATAATCAAAAAACCCTAACACAAAAAATGTGCTGAAATGGGCTATTGAGAAATAATGACTTTGGTTATTAACTAATTTATTGCCCAGCTCTCTTCAAATATAAACCAACATCAGCTGTTTATTAAAGTTTTAGGTCTATTTTTTTCATTATTTTTGCATTATTGTGAGACACTTCTAAGACCATGATCTGTCCCTGATCCTGATGTATGCATAAACTCAGAGCAACACTTTTTTCAGAGTACAGCAAGTAAATGATCACGACAGAAGTACTATATGAAACATTTACACAAATTGAGTCATGCTACAGGAGAGGGATGTACATGCTAGATGTTGGGTGAAGGTGCGTGTTTAGCAGTGAAGTGGTCTCTGCTACAGGACTTAAGCAGCAAAGGCTGTGTGACAGAGACTCTACACTCAACAAAGACAGCATGAATAAAACATGCAGATCCCTCACGTTCATGTAACACTCTCTCATAGCAAACCACTAAGTGTTCTCTAAATGATATATCAGACAGTGTTTTGTGTGTGTGTGCATGGTGTGTGTGTGTGTGTGTGTGTGTGTGTGTGTGTGTGTGTGTGTGTGTGTGTGTAAAAACTATTGCCCCAATAGGCCAAGCAACAGGCCCATTAGTTTCAGTACCACCATGTTTCCTCAATAATGCAGCAGTTCGGAATACTGTATTGTATTCTGACATATTGGTGCTGTCACATACAACTCACACACACAGGTGCCTAAAAAAGAGTTAGTGTTCTTCACTTAAGTGCACTAAAGATGTTTGATTTTCTACAGTGAATGTGCAGCCAGCCAGTCATTCAGTCAGTCAATAAGTTGGTGAATACTGGTAAACTAGGACAAAGAGTAAAGTGGGACTCTTCAGCTTGATTCTCTATATCTCCATGCATTTATACTTCAGTGATCAAAAATCATTACTCAGCTCATCCTGTGGAAAATGTTTGGGGTTCTACGTGTGTGATGTCACTTCTGAGCATGTGACAAACTCCATTTCAAAACCAGGATCATGAAAATGAATGCTAAGGGAAATGACACAGCAGATCATGTTAAATGAAAATTCCACACATTTTCAAAATTTCTGGATAATTCAATCAGATGTAAACAAAGTCATTAAGAGTGGTTTAATGGCTCAGTTTGGAGAAACTTACCAACTTACTTTACAGTGGTGGTGATAGGAAACAGCAGTTTTATGTTCATAGCACAAATATAAGCATTTTCACAAATGACCAGTGAACCTACACATGTCTTCTGAGCATTTATATGTAAAATCAAAAATGGTAAAATAGTATTAAATTGTAAAAAAAAAAATTGACTTGTAACTCCCTGCATGTACCTCTCTGCCATGAATAAACTGGGAAACAAAAGCTTTAGGCCAAAATCTGATCTCAAAACAATCATAAAACAATTTGAACAATTTTTTTAAACAGCTTGGCTTTTTAAAAAACGTGAAGCTAGCTGGACAGTTTTGGTTTGAAAACGTCTTTCTCAGAAAACCAGATATCAGTCATAAATAAACTTTTCATGCAAAACTAAAAAAGAAAGATGTTCATCAAAGTATCACCCTCCAGTCCAGTTTTTGACAGTAGAGAAATGAAGTGTCCCTCTTTAGTAGGATCACATGAAAAGTTTAGGGTTTGGTCAGCAGAGGTTCTAAGAAGGGTCATCATGCCTGTGTTCTGTATTTGTTTATTTTTGAGTAGTTTGAGGGAGATTTTAAGCTTTTTAAAAGGGTATCATGTTAGATTCTATCACATAATTAACAAAGAAAGTACAATTTTCCGATTGTGTCCCACTTCGGCCATATTCCCCCTAGCTGATAGCACGTACTGCTGCTGGTGGCCAAACAATAAATGATGGATCAGATAAGTCTCTCACACACACATGCATACACACATGACATGATTGGTGATGGTGACTAAACTCTAAGTGATGGATAAGAATGCTAATGGTCTGTGTCAGATGGGCAAAGCCTGACGAATCAGAGAGCTCTTCTGCTCTCGTGTGACTGGCTTATGATGGCTTAGAATGCATAAGAGAATGGAATCGGTCAGAGGGAGAGAGAGAGAGAGAGAGAGGGAGAGAGAGAATGAGGGAGAGGGAGTGACAGAATGAGGGTAGGGGAAGAATCTCATGACCGCTTCAATCTAATTGTGTCTCCTGCAGATTCTTGCATGCTGTGTTGAACATGATATGAGTAGACTAATGCTTTCAATTGCTTATTGCTTATTCACACAAACTTTTTGCCATGGTGCTGTCATAACATTTTTGACCCCTTGCATGGTCAGGATAAGGCACTGTAGGGTCATCCATGGGTCAGAAATCATGAGTGGGTGTGTGTCTCAGGTGGTTTCAGTAGGGCCTTTTCAGGATTTTGAGGTCCTTCATGGTGTATATGGCATCAGAAAGTCTCTTCTTTTGTTTAATCATTTCTTATTTGTGGCTTATTGAAACAAGCTGAGAAATCTTTGCAAAAGTGCTGTCAATCGATGACACAATTTAAGATTTTTTAAAATTGTAATTACAATGTCGTCGTTGTCCAAAGAAATCCATGTATCTCCACTTTTGACGATTTTTATTTTTTTACATCATTTCAACACACCAGCTGTTTTTTACATTGTGTGCAAATGTCATGATCTAAAATGTCAAATGATCTAAAATCACTTGGATCAAAATCTCTTTACGTTAACTTACATTGAAAGGTAAGAGTGTTTTTGCCCTTTCCTGTAAAGTTACTATTTTGGAGATACTTATTTTTCTTTGGACAGCAAAGATATGATGAAAAGTAATTGTTGTGCATACAGTCTTAATGTGCAGAAAGATAAAATATCCTCTGCATTTGTGCCATGTTTTCATCACTTTTTGATATTGAAACAAACAGAAAAACAGCACGAAGTGATCTAACCTGTGCATACAGCATGCAAATCATATGCAAATTTAAACCAACAATGTTGCATTGGCCCTGCGATAGACTGGCGACCTGTCCAGGGTGTTTCCTGCCTTCCGCCCAATGACAGCTGGGATAGGCTCCAGCACCCCACCGCGACCCAGAAGGATAAGCAGTTTAGATGATGTATGTATGTATGTATGTTGCATTGTAAATGTAAAAAATGATGTAACTGTACAGTTAAGTGTCAATAATTATGTACTATAAGTTGAATGTTTAGCAAAAAGACAATGAAAAATTTAGACTTCTCAACAGCAGTCATACCAAACACAAGTAAAATTTGCCTGGTGAAAAAGCCGACTCTCTTAAATGCGAAAGGATCCAGAAACTTTACCTTCAGAAGTGTGACCTTCACAGTCGCAAAAAGAACAGAACTAGTTAACTAGCTAGCATTAGCTGTTCCTTCCAAAACCCATCGCATCAAGTCGGCCTATGCTTAATTCATTTTGCTCCACATGTGAGGAAGAAAACAGCTCAGGGAGAGCCCAGTGTGATCTCAGCTTAAGGGTTAATGAGTGAACACATGAATGAAACCAGAATGGCCCGAGTTCACTTCTGCTCCATTGTGGAGATGTAAACTGAAATGATTCTTCAGCTGGAGGATAAATAAAGCTCTGTGGGGTTTATTCAGACAGTGTGTGAGAGGAATCCTTGTGTGTGTGTGTATGAATGTGCCCCTCTCAGCTGGCTGACAGCGGGCTGCAGAGAGCTTCTTTATTCTGACACTCCTGTGATCTGTCGGTCTTCCTCCCTCTTAACTATAAACAATGAAACGACTATGTATGCCTATATGTGCATGTGTGTGTGTGTGCACGCTGCATAATGCATGTGAGGTTGAGAGTGTGTGTCTGAGAATATTTATCTGTGTGTGTGTGCGCGTGTGTGTGTGGGGAACAGATGCCCCGTCACTCTCTGCCCTCTCTCTCTTTCATTAGGGCTGACAAATCAGCTGTCACTCAGGCTGCAGTCCAATTTACACATAATGACTCACGCATGAAAACTGATGGCAGGGCACACTTCTTCTCATCTCTCCCTCTCTCTCTCTCTCTCTCTCTCTCTAACCCTGAAAGTCCCCGTTGAAGTCAGTCTCTCTCTCACTCTCTCTCTCTCAGTCTACATGTCTTGCTCTCATTCTCTTTTTCCCTTTCACCCCCTTTGCCCCCTCCTACATCTTTTATCTCTTTTCTCACTCTCTACTCTCTGCTCACATTCTTTCTCTCTTCCTTGCTGTCTCTCCCTATCATCCTCTCTCTCTCTCTCTCTTTCTCTCTCTCTCTCTCTCTCTCCGAGTAGAAAGCTCAGTGTGCTCCTCCTCCCTGTTCAACTGTGCAGTCAGCAGTGGGACACTGTGATAGAGGGAAGGAGGAAAAGAGAATACAAGAGAGCCAGAGCGAGTGATCGGAGGAGGAAGGACTCTCCCGTCGTTGCTCAGGATGAAGGGATGACACATTTTGCACGCTTGTTTACGGGACTATTTGTTCTGAGCCCAGCTCTCTCCATCCTGCCCGCTCCTCCTCTGGACGAAAGCTTCAGTGAAAGCCCCGCAGCAGTGATGAGCTCTCTGACCTCTGACTGTCCGGAGCCTCAGGGACTTCTCTGACCAGTGGAACCCAGTTTGGAGTGCTTTTTCTCAGCCGTGAAGCAGCAGGAATTCCCCTCTTTAATCCCTTGAATCGTCGTTCTCTCAGTTTTTCTCTCTGAGCCCACCTGACTTCAGCATCCCTCACTACAGCATGTTCGGACTAAAGCCTCCTCTCTACTATCTGTCTGGTGAGAGTGCTGCTTTAACTGCTTCAACTTTTGGGGAGGTGTGTGTGTGTGTGTGCGTGTGTGTGTGTGTGTGTGTGTGGGTGGGTGTAGACTGGCAGGGATGAAAGGCTGGAAGGTTAATTCAAGCAGAGCCGTGGTGATTTGGGAGGTTAAGGAGAGGGCAGGAGAGACAAAAAGCAAGAGAGAGAGGCTGAGAGGGAAAGGAGAAACGAAGGAGAGGGTGGGAAAGGAAGAGAGAAGAGAGGGAGAGAGATACAGAGAGAGAGGGAAAGAGAGAGGGGAAAGGAAAGAGGGAGCAAGAGACTGAGGAAGAGAGATGGAGAAAGAGAAAGGAGTGAAGAGAGGAAGAAAAAAGAGAGGTGTGGAATAGGACAGCGAGAGAGCAAGAAAGAAGGAGAAAAGGAAGAGGGAGAAAGCAAGAATGAGAGAGAGAGAGAGAGAGAGGAAGGGATAGTAGGAGAAGAGAAAGATTTGGAAAGAGAGAGAGAGAGAGACTAAAGGGGCAGAGGGAGAGATTGAAGGATAAAGCAACAGTAAAAAGGGACTGTGGTTTATTTTATCTTCAGTTTTAGATTTTTTTTTTTATTTTTAGTGACTTCTTCTTCATTTCAAATTGCAGAGTGCACTAAACCCTGTTCTCCATCACTGACGCTGAAAAAAGATTTACAACAGAACGTAGGGGAGGATAGGGAGAGAGAGAAAGAGAGAGAGAGTGTAATAATGCACATAGTGTATTATACTGTGTGTAGGTGATGCTTGCGTGTACAGGTCTGGGTTCATCATTGCTCTCAGCTGAAGCTGCTCTCTGTGCTTTACTTTCTATTTTTACAGTGTAATTGAAATTTACAAAGCTGGATCTTTCCACTCTCTCTCTCTTTACTGTCAGTCATCAGCTCAGAGAAGCCTCTGTTTGTTTTATTTAAGAGCTGGAGGGAAGTGTTAGGTTAACAGTAGCAGCTCTGTTCACACACACACAGACACACACACACCTCACACTTCAGCAGGAGAAGGAAGAGATCCTTAAATGTCTTTTCCTCTAAAGGCCAGGTCCTTATTTTTGCTTTGCATTATGACATTATTTTAACCCCATCTTTAAGGGTCTTAAGAGTGGGCACACTCTTCAGTTTCCTAGCAGATTTTGAATAATCAGTATTAAATCAAATCAAATCAAATCAAATCAAATCAAATCAAATCAAATCACACTTATTGTCACATCACATTTACACATTTACACAGGTGTGAAAGTGAGTGAAAATCTTATGTGAAGCCAAAGCCCCGTGTAGTACTTAAATATACAAAAAAATATGTAAAAAAGGAATATATATATATATATATATATATATATATATATATATATATATATATATATATATTGCTAGATAGAAGTTACAGTAGTTACACTAATACAGTAATACTGCCTTTTCACCTAGAACATGTTCTAAAGTACAGACAGAACCATCATAGCAGTCACAGAGAAGACAAGACGCACTGCCCACTCAGCTTTGACCCTTGACTCTTTTACCCTGGGAGATGTCTGAGGATCAGAGGAGAAGAGTGGAGAAATGTAGAGGAAGCACACATAAAGAATGAAAGAAAACAGGCAGAGAAGAGAGGTGTATGACTTTGCTGCTTAGAATATCTCTCTTTCTTTACCACTCTCTCTCTCTCTCACCCGTAACTCCCATTCTCACTCTCTTGCTATCTCTCGATCTCTCTTTCTCCTTTGCTCCCTTCCTTCTCTCTCTTTTCACATCTCTCTCTTTAACCTCTCTGTCTCTCTTTATCTCATTTACTCTCTCCTTCTCCTTCTCTTTCTCACTCTCTCTGTCTCTTTCTTTCATGATCTCTCCTTTACTCTCCCCCCCCATATCTTTCTCTTTAACCAGTGTTCTTTTTTTTTCTCTCTCAACTTTCCTCCTCTCTCCCTCCTCTTCCTCCTCTCTCTTAAAGTCTCTCTCTCTCACTTTCTTATTCTCTTTCTTTTCCTTCTCACAAATGTTTGTCTCATTTCCACCTGTCTTTCTCTCTTTCTCTTTCACTTACTCTCTTTCTCATTCTCTCGTTTCTTCATCTCTCATGCTCTCTCACCCTTTTTTCCTTTTCTTTTTCTCTCTCTCTGTCCAGTGCAGGCCTGTCAGTCCGGACCTCATCAGCATTATTAATAAACTAGGCAGAGACTGCCACACATCACCATCTGTGCTTGCGGAGCTGCTGCCACACACGCACACACACACACACACACACACACACACACACACACACACACACACACACATACAGAAAGGCAGTTGTGTCACTGTGAGCAGTGAGGTTTCCTTTCAGCTGAATGCAGTGCTGCTGCTCAGTGTGCTGGAGTGAATATTTACAGAAGCAGTGAATTACAGTGAGTGTGTGTAAATGATTAAACGGCTCTGTTACGGCTCTCAACACCCCACTGAAAGACGAGCTGGAAGAAGAAGCAGCTCACATTAACAGTGTTTATGAGAGGATGCAACTTTAAAATACTCAACATAGACAGGTATTCATGAGAGAGAGAGAGAGAGAGAGAGAGAGAGAGAGAGAGAGAGAGAGAGAGAGAGAGCAAGAAGGAGAAAATAGAGATGTAGAGAGAGAGGGAGACATAGCAGAGAAAGGGAAGAGAAAGCGAGAGAGAGGAAGACAGAGATATAGACTGAGGCAGGACAGTGAGAGAGTGAGGGGGGACAAAAGTGAAAGAGACTGTGTTATGACCATATATTTGTAACAGTGTGTGTGGGTGAGACACAACATAGACAGGTATTCATGAGAGAGAGAGAGAGAGAGAGAGAGAGAGAGAGAGAGAGTGAGAGAGAGAGAGGGAGAGAGAAAGAGAGAGAAACAGTTTTTTTCTGTGTGTGTGAGAGGCAGACTGTTTGTTCTTGTGTGTGTGTGTGTCCATCCCCCCGCACCACTCTTCCTCTCAGTGGGTAGTCTGCCATCCCTCCGTTCTCTCCATTCTCTTCTCTCTCACTCATTCACACACACGGCCCCTCCCCCTCCCCCCCAGCTCCTCAGTGCCGTTGCTACAGCGACCGTGTCAGACACACGCTAGTCCCTCAATGATTACTTGAGGGGGAAAGGAGGAGCATTCAAAAAAAAAAAGAAGAAAAATGAAAAAGCAGGATAGAATGGAAGAAAGAGAGGACAGATACTGTGGCTGACACTAGCAGCTAATTACACCCCCTCAGATAGGAGCAAAGGATGGAGTGATGAATGGAGAAGTGTGAGCAAGAGTGATAAATGGATTAAAAGAGGAGAGAAAATGGGAAAGAGAGAGGGGGGTAGTGGTGAATGACAGAGTAAACTGAGAAATGAGAAAAGATGGAGAAATGCAATACATTTGAGAAAAGCTGATGAACATAAAAGCAAAAAGAAATGTATTTGTGATATTAGGCTCTGCATAAATCTGTAAAAAGACTAGTGCACAAAAGGGCTGCATGATACGGACAAAATAAAATATTGTGATTCTATTGATGTACACTGTGATCTCAATACATTTTGCAATATATGGCAGCATATTGCAGACTTTTGAAATATGAAAATGCTAATGAAATTGTGTACTTACAATTGCGTTTCCCATGTGAATGTGCATCATTTAAGACATAATTCAAATTCAAAGGCAAAATGTGCATTTGGCATTTGCATTCTCTATATAATGACTGGAATACTTTAACATGGAAAAGCAAAGTGATTTTGACATTAAAAACCAAACAACAATTGCCTGTTTGCAATTGAATTTCCTTACCGTCACGCTCCAGCTCTGCCAAAAATGTATTTGCACCCCTGTTCGCAACAGTATTTTCACTGTCAACAAGGCACTCCGGTCATTCTAATGCTCACCAACCAGGCCGAGGATAATTCTGTCAGAAGTCATTTCCTGCGAGCCTCTGCCCAAAGCTGGTCACTAACATTGGTGCGTGTGCAGCTGCAAGCTCTCGTAGTCAGTCAAGAATCACTCAGAGACACACAGGGCATCACTTTGGACAGAATTATCCAAGCCTTGGTCGGTGAGCATTAAACTGTCAGTAGTAGCAGTTGCTAATGCTACCTCTGTATTGCAAACAAGCGGCTAGCTGTGTACCAGAACAGCCAAAGTTTAGACTTGTTCCTCTTAAAACACAAGTCCTCCACATGTCTCACCCATAGTGTTTGATTGACAGGAGTGCCTCATTGACAGTGAAAATGATATTGCAAACAGCAATCCAATTTCAGCAATGCAACTGCAAATCACCGCTCTCGGAACAAAACCTTGTGTCTCCATTTTTGACATTTTTCAGTTTTTAACATAATTCGAAAGTACCCGCTGTCCCTTACATTGTGTGTTAATTTCATGATGAAAGGACAGAAATTACCCAAAATGACTTGGAAAAAAAAGTCTGGTTCCATTGACTTACATTAAAAGAAGAGTATGTTTTTTCCTTCTCCTGTAAAGTTACCATTTTGGAGATACAAGGTTTTGTTTCGACAACAGGGAAATACATTTTAATTTCTCGAGCTGAAGCGCAACAATGAGGAAATGCAATTGCAAATAGACAATTGTTATCTGTTTTTAATATGTCATTCAGATCAAGAGAGTGTGTGTGTATGAGAGAGGTGGAGAGTTCAGAAGGTGTATTAAGGAGTTCAGTGCGTTCACAGATGTCCAGAGCTTTTACAGTTTTCCGCTTGTTGCTTCCTCCTGTAGCTCCTCATGCTGTAAACGGTCCTCCTTGTGCAGGTGCACCAGGGAGCCTGTGCATCTAACTGAAAGGCACTGAATACCAAAAGCAACAGCTGTGCTCCTAACTGCTGCACCAGAGGCCTCAGCCACAATGCCATCACACACTGCTAACAAGTGTGTGCTGTTGCCAAGACAGACAGACAATAGCAGCCATGTGACAGTGTGTTTAACCAAGAATGAGGCTTCACTTCTAAAGGCTCTAAATATGGTCTGCAGAGCAGCTCCAGCTTACAGAGCTAAACAGAGACATGAAGAAACACACACGCAAACATATAAATACACACGTATTGTCTGCCTCAGTGTGTAGTGAAAAGCGGGGACGGTTGGAGAAAAGACCTTCTCTGTTTTCATATCGACAGGTGTGTGTGAGTGTGTGTGTGTATGTGTGTGTATGTTTGTGTGGTTAGGCAGAATGCCAGTAGGTTTAATTGCTCAGAGCCTCTAAAGGCACCATGAGAGGTCTGCTGTTACTGTTCCTCTCTCTCTCCTTCTCTCTCTCTCTCTCTCTCTCTCTTATGGTTGTACACTCTTTTTTACTCATGTTTTAGGGTGAAACATCACACTGACCAAGATAACAGACAAGCCAATTCAACACATGATTACATAGCTTTTTCACTACAAGTTTTACAAAATTAATACAATCACAGACAAAAATTGCAGTGGTCGTGAGTTAAAATCAGTGGTCTTGTAACGTTTAATGCGACATCCTCCACGATTGTAGGCTCCACACTCTCACATTGCTATGTTACGTCTTCTTTCAAGGGAAACTGTAGCTTTTCACTTTTCTGTTGCATTTGTTAGTTGTGGGTTGTTGATTTATCCATAGCTCTCCTGCAAGCACTGTCCAGCCTGGTCTGCTGAAGCTGTTCTCCAGTGCTAACACTTTTGCTGATTTTACTTGTATTGCGGGCATCATCACTGTGTTTTGCTTGTAAATGTGTGTGTGTGTAGCTTGACTATGGTGGTTCCATGCCTCATACCAGCAATCTGGTTGACGCTCAGCTCATTTGCATAAAGTTTGTCCAGCAAGAGAGAGTAGAAACAGCAGGGTGAGCATCAGCGGTTGCTGTGTTGCTCACATGTGCACCTGTGTCGTTGTCGCTCACCACAATCTAGCACAGGGGTTCTTAACTTTGTTGTCGCGACCCACTTGGGGATCCTGACATAGTTCCAGGGGGCTCACAAGAGCTTTTAAAATATCCTTTAAAAAACACAAAGACAATAATTTTGACAAGTGGCTGGCGAAAAAGCCATGTCACTTAATAGGAAAAAACGTGACACAATGACACGAACGATGCACAAAATAGAGGTAGAAGTAGTGCTAAATTGCGCTTTGTGGCTTTAACCCTGCAAATTTGTGTCAGCCAACAGAAAACAAAAGGGCGAGCTGTGGCAACTTCAGAGAAATGTTCCTTAGTTAACAGACTCTGTTTACACCTGGTCACTTCATGCATCTTGAGTATCAGGATTATATCTGGATAAGGCCAAGCCACCTAAAAATGCAAGTGCAAAAGCACCCAAGATGCATTTAAAACAGATACTAATCTGATCCCTCATACTACTGCAGGAGATGGTCTGAGAAGCACTTGAGCCATTATAGCAGTGTAAATACATCCGTCTTTCTAAGACATATTTGACAACCAAAACCACTCACAGTACAACCTAAACTTCTACCAGTACGACCGAAACCCCTCCCAGTACAATCAAAACTCCTTCCAGTCCAACCAAACCCCTCCCAGTACAACCAAAACTCCTTCCAGTACAACCAAAACCCCTCCCAGTACAATCAAAACTCTTCACCATGCAATATGTCACTGGGCAGGTGATCTATGTGTCTACGATAAAGATAATCATAAAAGACATACATGGTTGGGGACTGGACAAAACAAATGCTTCTTAGAAATATGGACAGACACTACTGTGCGAAACAAACTGCAGACGAAGAGGCTAAATGGATAAACAGCTGGTAATTGGTTGCTGCAGAATAAGTGGATTTGCATATCCAACCCACACAGCAATCGGATTTCAGTCAATGCATTTGACTACCAAGTGTAAATGCATGTGGTTAAAATCCAGATACTAGTTGCATGAAGTGACCAGGTGTAAAAGGGGTCATAATATTATTTATCACTCACAGTTGCAAAAAAAACAAACTGTTGTTTGACCAGCTAACAATATCCATTTACTGAACTATACATCCCTCCAAAACCTCATCAGGACCACTCATATTCGCCTGACTTTTGCTCGACCGCACAATATATTTAATCCTAAAAAAGGAGTGAACTTGAACTTGAGAATGGTTAAAGGTTAAGAACCCCAATCTAGGATGTTATAATAGATTATAGATTAGATTAGAGTAAATGATAGATTTCATGTAAATTATCCAAACAATTCAAATGAAAGCAGAAGCAAAAATAAACAAATAGACAAAGAACCCACATAGTATTAGCATGATGTCACATGCACATGCTTCTAAAAAACATCAGCACCCGAGCTTAACACATCTTCCTGCGTTCCTGTATAAGACCCTATTATAGCACACAGCACAGAGGGCTTAGGTATCTGTTTTAGTGTCTGTGCCCTCTGCTCTTTCTTCGCTACACCTCCAGCTCTCTCACTGCATCCTAAATGCACCTGTATTAAAATCCCACTCTCTGTATGCCAGTGTATGTAGGACAGCTCAGTGCGGCCTGTCCAGCCTCCCACATGCTGACTGCACAGACTTAGCGCTGGTGCTAAAGCTAACACATCAAAGAAGCTCAATTCTCCACGGCAACATTTCTTAACAAGGACAGACAGTCTCCACGACAACTGACAATGGTGGTCTGGCCTGGACTCAACATGGCTGATCTTCAGGGAGGCTCTTCACAGAACAACAGACGAAAACAGAACGCATGTAATTCCCTTTCGAAACAAAGACTCACAACAACATTGAAATGAATGATCCGCTGAGCCTTGGGAGCTTTTTTTTTTAAATCTCAGGGCCAGGAAACAAATAAAAAGCATATTTAATTTGTTTGAGTCATCTGTGTAACTAATAAGCTGGTAATTATATTGTATTTTCCACCAGCCTGCTTTCTTCTCCCTTTCTCTCTCTCTCCGTGCCACATCTACTCTTATTTGCAGCAAACAAATCGCTTTGATGCGTCGACTAATTAAAGAAGCGACTGTGAGTGCGGTGGAGGAGACCTGTGGGTATTCAGCAGCGGGGAGCAGGAAAAAACACTCTGTCTAGCATGTGTTACATTCTCCTCCACTGCTGTTATCTTTCACCTCTGTCTAATAAAAGGAGGTTTTTGTGGTTTATGACTTCCTGTCAGTGTTTACCGTTCCGTTTCAGTGGCGCTTCTTCCATTCTCTTGTGTTACAGCCTCAGCCACCGTGGCTCCACTCTCTCACATTTGCATAATCTGCATAATCATCCTGATTTCAGTAGCCAACACTTCTGCACACAATCATGTGGCTAAGTGGTAAATCATAATTAGTAAAATCATTTGTGTGACCATGGCAGGCTACTACAGCCAGGAGGAGGGAGGGGTGAGAGAGAGAAAGAAAGATAGAGTGATAGAAAGGAAGGGTGAGCCAGTGAGAGAGAATGTGTGAGAGATATGAGAGAATGAGTGACAATGAGAAAGAAAAAGAAAGAAGAGGAGAAAAAGAGATTCAAAAAACATTCATTTTTTGTTTGGTTGCGAAGCAGAAAATCAATTGTTGTGGGACGGATGGGTCTCTCTGACTTTAGCTGGAGGGAAAGATGTTAAAAAATGAAGAAAAATAAGTGTTGGACTGTTTACCCGGAGCTCAGATCTCCTTCTTATGAGTCTCATCTCTCTTCTCTACTCGATGTGAATATGTGTGGTTGTTTTACAGCCCTCGTTAATGTTCGATATCAGATTCAGATAAACATTTACTGCTGCAGTTCCTTAGTGATTTAAGCCCACTTGTGAAGGTGTATGATAGAACAGTCATGAGAAGCCATAGGGTAATTCTCCTGTCCTTTTTTCTCTTTCTCTCTTACCATCTCTCTTTCTCTCTCTCTCTCTCTCTCTCTCTCTCTCTCTCTCTCTCTCTCTGTCCACACTGCACTCACCATGTTCACCTGCTGTTTCTGTTTATTCTAGCCTGCTTATCGTACATCCTCACATTCAGAGCTGTGTTTGTTTACCGTGTGTGCAGGTGTGTGTGTGTGTGTGTGTGTGTGTGTGTGTGTGTGTGTGGCGGTGCCCTCACTTAATCCTCTCTCTAATCACACTAATCCCCATTTATAACCCTATCTGAGTGTCAGTGAGCAGAGAGTGGAAGAGGTGAGACATTCTCTCTCTCTCTCTCTCTCTCTCTCTCTCAATGTAATGTAACGGTTTATTTAGCTGAAGAAGACGGAAGGACAGTAAGAACACATGTGCAACAATAGTAACAACACTACACCCTGAAAAAGGGAGTTCTACAAGGGTTCTTTAGTAAAGGCAGCGCCACACTGTATCAAGCCTTTTGCGGGGAGTGTGAAGCACTGTGATCATATTATTAATCTACTCCTGCAGGTGAACTTTGTGTGTGTGTGATCTGTTTAGTGTTTCTGTGAATATGAAGGTCATGTACAGTATGGTCATGAGGGAGACTCTGTTCCTGGTCCTAGCACACATAAATCACCTCACCACACACACACACAGCGCTGAAACAGTAAAGGTGTGTATGAATCAAAATCAATGTTATTTATTAGCTGTGTGTGTCATGCTCTTCTAACTCCACTCTCACAGTGTGTGTAAGTGTGTGTGTGTGTGTTGTTCTCTGGATGAATCTGCTGTTCTGTTGTTCTTCTGCTGTTTAAAACAGCTGCACTCTAATTGCAGCACTAACAGATGAATCTTCACAGCACCCACTCTCTCTCTCTCTCTCTCTCTCTCTCTCTCGTGCTCTACTCTCAATCTTCCTTTTTTCAGCCCCCTTTCTCCCTATCTTCTCTCCTATCCCCCCTTTCTTTCTGCTCTCTCTTATTTCTCTTCCTTGCTTTCTCTCTTCTTTTTCCCTGTCCCCCTCTCCCTTCTTTCTCTCTTCATCCTCACTTATTCCTCTAACTTGCTTTCTCTCTTCCTATTTCTCTCTCTCTCTCTCTCTCTCTCTCTCTCACACACACACACACACACACATACACACACACACACACACACACTCTTATCCATAACCTCTTAGTTTCCAGCTGCAGGTGCTGCTGTTATCAGTTAGTACTAACTGCCACACAGACACACACACACACACACACACACACACACACACACACACACACACATACATACAGTAGAAGCACACAGAGGTCTGTAAGACCTTTGACTCCTCTATAAAGATCTGTATGGCAGATACTGGCGTTCTCCCAGAGCTCAACTCTGTTTTTATATGGTGCCACCACACTCACTTGACTTTGCACAGCCAACTGAACGCACACGCACATGCACATGCACACACACACACACACACACACACACACACACTTCCAATTCAAGCTCACAATGTGTGTATGTGTTTGTGTGTGTAAGGATGCTGTAAGCTGTAACTCCCCCTCCCTCCTCCCTCCTCCCTCCTCCCTTGTTCTTTCTCTCCTCTGTGCTTTTCTTTCTGCTGCTTCCTCTCTCTCTGCTGAACGCCTGTGTGCTTTCATTAGCACAAAAGGGGGAGGGGCTTAGTGCCTGTGGCTACTGATGGAGCGTCTGATCAGGGAGGTGAAGAGGAGACATTCTTTTGAACAGAGAAAGAGAGAAAGAGGGGGAGAGAGTGAGAAAGGGGAGTGTGTGCTTCTGTGTGTGTGTCTTTTAGCAGAGAGAGAGACAGAAAGAGAGGCAGAGAGAGAGAGAGGGAGGGGGAAAATGCGGCTTAGTCTATCCAGGTGGGATCACAGTGGGAGCATCTTTTCATTTATTCATTCTTTCGCTCATCTATTTTGTATGGTAGACTCTGCGTTCATAAAGGGGGGATTCCTGTCTCTGATAAAATGATAACATTTATTATCACATTAACTCCAAGAGGGGCTTCGAATCCATCACTGTTTTCTCTTTCTTTTGCTCTAATGTGCAGTGGCCCAGTCCTATTCGCGTCTCTCTAAAGTGACATTTCAGTGCTGAAGCTCATTTACTCTGGGCTTCAAACATGTCTCATGACTGATATATTGGTATACAGCAGCCCAAACTTTGAATAGAATAATAATTTTGTAATTTACGTGTTATATTGTTAATTGTGAAATGAAAAATGAGTTTTGTTACATTAGTAATGTAATCAGTGTTCAACAGGCTGCAGAAGCAGCGGTCCTGGGGGGGTTCTGTCTTCCGAGATCGTCAACATTTATATTGTGGTTTTGGTTTCGGTTTTAGAATCGTTACACCCCTGGGCATGCATTGAAGCTGTACTTCTTTCATAATTAATTTAATGAGGACTCTCAGTAGTCTTAGCAAATATACACTGTAAAAAGTGGCTCGTCAGATCTACTTAAAAAATTACTATATGTGGTAACAAGTAAATTAACTAGTTTTATTTAACCTAAATACTTTGAATGAACGATTCTTTCAATCAATGTAGTATTTTAAGTTGAATAAAACTAGTTCAATTGCTTGTTACCACATGAAGTCATTTTTTAGGCAGATCTGATGAGCCACTTTTTACAGTGCAGTAGTCCATGCAATGCACACTATACTAATGATTGCACTACTAATGATGGTGGACTATTTAGATGTACTATTTAGTGGAGTTTTGCATGCAGTCATGCATTTGGAGTGTCTTAGGGAAGAGTAGAAGTGATTGGTTGAAATGACTGTTGTTCCAGGAAGGGCAAAGGGATATTGAACCAGGAACATGTCTTACTTATAGATATCACTTACCTATAAGAATATTTTTCAAGAAAAAATGGTAGAGAATTATGACACCTCTTAGGAAGACTGGAGGAAGAATCTGGCCCAACATGAACCAGATGTAATGCTATGCTTATACAAATTCAAGCTGTTACAGTGATGTAACTAGGATCTTATAGGCCTCAGTGCAAAAACAATTAATACCCCCCACACTTTCCAAAAATTACCTTCAATTAATAAAAAAATGACAATACTTTACATGTTTATTTGGTATTATTATGTCTCAGATGAGTTCATGCTTTCAAACCACTCCACCCACTAGCATGTAATGTATTTGGTTTGCCATAGAACATTGGAATAAATGCAAATAGGCACAATACAGTAAAAGTAAAGCATTTTTTGGTTTAGTTATTTATTGTGTAAGTTAGATGAATAGAACAACACAGATTTGCTTCCTGACTTTTCACTGCACTCCAGCCATCACATTTAATTTAATGAAGGATTGATTAGATAACTTGAATAGTAATTGTAAATACTAAACTTCATCCACGAGAGATTTAGAAATGGTTTAGCAAACACACATCAAATTACAATTGATTTTTTATTTGTTTATTTTTATTTATTTTAATGTAAATGTTTCTGGAAAAAATGTACATTTACCACTCAGATAAATAACCTTACATATCATTTTCTAAAGTGGTTCTTATGGGTTGTTAACAATAAGTTTAACATTTATATCATGTGATACTTAATGGCCTATTTAGTATGATACTCATACATGAAGTATGACCATATTTAGCTCAGCAAACATTCCAGTAAGTTATGATCCACTCCATAGGAAATTTTAAATACTTGAATACTTTGAATATATGAAGTTGAAGCTTAGTGATACATTTTATTCTTTAAATCAAAGAGTATTTTTGTATTAATGATAGAGTACTGCTTCCCTCAGTACTCTGTAATGTCTCTAAAAATATTAATTTAAAAATAAAAAACTTTATATAGCCTGAGCAGAAACTACAAATGTAATAAAAGGGTTCCACATGACTGAAGATGTTCTGTTAGGTTCTGTTTGTGTAAAATAATTTTTGTAAGCCAAAGTTGAACATGCCATTGTTTATAAAGTCAGTTAGCTGGAGTGAAAATGAATAACGGAGATGATCTCAGTCAGCAGTAGATTAATTTGATGTTTCCTGACAGAGGGAAGCGGCCTACAGCAGAAGCTGCTAGCTAAGAGATCAGGTGAGCAGCTAAAGACTGAACTGTGCCTCTCTTGCTGAATTAATTCTTCTGAGCACTCTTTCTCTTTTTCTCTTAACTCCACCTTTCTCTCCTCCTCTTATCCATTTTGCGAAGTTGTGAACATGAAATTTGATGCTGTAAGCTAGTTGATGAACTAAGTTAGATAGCTAGTTAGTTGTATTACACATCTCTGATTTAATGCCATGTATTACACGTATACTGTGTATGTGCTTTAAGAAGACCAATCGTATGAGAGATCGAGGGGCAGGGAGGTTTTTCTGCTTATTAATGGATGTGGCTATGTGGTAATCTAGTTCATCTTTTGTGCAACTGACAGGTCAGAGTACCGGTACTCCCAATAGACAGTCCAAGCCTGAAGGGGGCCCAATAAAAAAAAATAAATAAATCAGGGGCTGGTCACTGCATGTCCCCCTTCACTGCAGGTCCCAGTGCGACTGACCACCCCCCACCTCCCACTCATAGTTATACGACTAAGTTGTTAGTCCAAACAGCCAAGTTGTGCTAATCCACCCAATAGTCTACAACATCTTGCGATCATTTAAACTATGCTGTACCATTTACTTTCAGACTACCTCACTGCTAATGCCATCCACAGACAGTAAAAGACTGTTCACTTATGGTTCAACATTTCAGCTGGAGACAAAAGTAAACAGCGTTAGATAATATTACAATGAACAGAGATTCTATTTGGAGTCAGATTAAGTGGAACTTAATTGGCGCTTTTAAAGTGGCAAGAAAATGTGTGATTGACAGCACTAGCCTCCAGTGTTTATCTACTGGTTTTATGTCCTGCTGTGCAGTCATGTGAGCAATGCTCTGACTTTGCCCTGTGGGGAGGGCTGGGACTGTTTGGTGGTGAGGTGGTAAAGCTGGAGTAATGGATGGTGTGTTATTTTGTGCGTTAGTGGTTAAGTTTCCTGTCAGAACGGCTTTTGGCAGTTACTTCAGCTGAAAAGCTCTCAGCTATTAAAACAGCCTCTTTTTATCTAACATGTCTTTGGTTTATTTCATTTCACTCTTACAGTACACTTAGCAGAGAGCGCTTGAATCTGTCTTTTCTCACCCTGCACCTCTTATACACACACACACACACACACACACACAGAAAGATGAGATGTTTCAGCATCAATGCCTGCATGCATCTCATGTAATAGGAGCACGTTGTGCTCAATCATTGGCAGTCTTTTAAAGGCCCATATCCTACATTATTATTGAGTTTTATATTTTCTAATAGGCAGACATATGGAAATGTGATGCTTTCCATGACATCACAAAAACAATGAATCCAAAACAGGCTGTTTTTTCCACTCATGGACTGTATGGACTGGGAAGTGAACAGTACGTTTTGAAAGGTTAACAATGTTTACATACAAACCCTATTATTAAAAAAAAATGGAAAAATTGGTTTTCCATGATTGGTGGCCTTAAATCCCATAAACCAGTAAAAGGCTCTGGTCTTAAAACTTGTATACTGAGTAAGAATTACATTTGCCAGTGCAGAGCACAGAAATAAAACTGCCTCTTTGGAATTTCAAGATATTTTAATATGGGGCTATTTTACAGTCTTTATACAGCCTTTTTCTATTAGATTTGATTTGCAGTATTGAGCAGCACTTTGGCCAGCACCAATTTTGTGAATTATTTGCAGCTGCACTTTGGCCAACGTTGATTTTGAACATGCTTTATAAGTCAGTTTGGCTTGACTTGACTAGCCTGTATTTGCTAACACTGGTCAGTATTTTGCCCTGATACTCTACTACACTCTGATAGTTGCGGGTGTGCTAATGTTGCTGAAGTGGGACAGGTGTGTTGTTGACTGATATGCTGTTGTAGCCCTGTCTAATGTGAAACCATTGTTTTAGACCCAAATAGATTAAGAAGAGACAGAAAGTCTGTAAAAATCCGGCTCATGTGATTTAGATTAGCAAGAAAGCGACGAGAAACCGTCTGAGAAACCCACAATCTGCTCACCATTTCCTAGCCGTAGGGATTTCGGGGGTGTGGCCTGAACAGGTACGGATATCCCCGCCCCCTGAGAGTATGCCCTGCTCGGTGTCTCTAAACCCCGCCCCTACTGCGTCACTCCCTGCCCAATTAGCATACAAGCCCCACCCACTGCAAAGCTGTTACAGCAGCACCTACACCCCGCCATCTGCATCAAAGCCCCGCCCGCCCGACTCTAAGCCCCGCCCCTCCTCCGCTGTGCGCCGCTTCCTCCCGGTTTGTGCGGATCATTGCTGAGACAGACGGAGCAGCACATGGACTACAGCCGTCCTGAATCCTCCTAGTAGGTGAGTTCCAGCGCTCCCTGAACCACTTTCCTCTTAAATATCCGTTCACTGAAGTCTCTCCGGAAGCGTAGCCTCTGTATTTGGCGTTCCTGTTTAATCTCGTCCAGTCGCTCATTGCTCCATCGCAGGCTGCTGCTGCTGCTGCTGGCGGCTCTGCTTTGTTTTCATGCATATAAGTCTCGCTGTCGGTGCTGGCCGTCGGCTGGAGCTACTCGAGAAACGTACGAAAGTACAACGAGCTCCTGGGCCGGAAAAAAAGTAATATATTCGTCTCAGTCACGTGGAATATTAGTGATATTTCTTCACGGTTCGTGCGTTTCTGCTGTTATTGCTTTATTGGGGAACTTGCAGTAGCCTAATCAGCCCACCTCGTAATGTCCCCGGAGAGTGAATGAATCAGTGTGTTATGTGGAGCATACAGTTCACACGTAGCCCATAAAGCAGCTCCCTGCGCGCTGATTTCTCTCTCTCTCTCTCTCTCTCTCTCTCTCCTCTCTCTCTCTCTCTCCTCTCTCTCTCTCTCTCTCTCTCTTTTTTTCCTCGTGAACTTATCAAGCGCTCCAGGCTCAGCGGCTCATTTTCCTCGGTTTTCTCTACACTGATGCAGGCCTGCCTGGTCATACCCAGACGGCCCTCGCCTCAGGGTTAAAGGGGCATCTAGTGGTAGTAGTGAGTCTACAGTATATCAAGTCCAGTCACCTTCACCTACTGCTGCTGTCACTGCATTAATGTTCATTAGTACGAATGTGTACATCATTTCCATGTGAATGAAACACATTTCATCAACCCCTTTTTCTGCAAAGGGTAAATAAACTCAAAGGCTAAACTGTGTTGATGTAATATGTTTTGTTTACGTGGAAAACACACTTTTGGAGGGATGTTAATTCAATACTTGTATGCTGTTTTTCAGTTAATCTTTTTCAGTCTGATTGCAGTTGATGAACCTCTTCGAGGGCATTAAATTAACACCTTCATTAGGGTGACTTTGGCAAAGAATGATTCTGATTCCATCTTTTAAACACAGTAAATATTTACTGAAAAGTCAGGTGTGTGTGTGCTTGTTTCATGTCATTTAGACAGCTTATCTGTTGGCTCACTGATGCTGATCAGACTGACTGCTTTAGACTGACTCTAATTTTGATATTTGGTATTAAATGACACCAAATAAGATTTTCATTATATCCAAACTAATCATGCAGAGCTGAATCTGTCCCTGCTAATGTTACTTATCTACTTGATTCTGTTGTGGCTACAATATTTCCAGCAACCGGACTTTAATGCTTATTTTAGCTGAAGGTTTGATCCATTCGTCGTCAGTGTGCCGGTGCTGTGTGAAGAGGGATTCTTGTGTCACTGCTGGGTGTCTTCCGCAAATGCTTTATGTCAGCGTTTGCCTTCCAGAGCCTTGTTGTTTCTGAGACCTGATTAGACCTGATTAGATGACTAGATTTTTGGTGTAATGTCACTGTATACTAAGTGCTGGGCCCAAATGCCATCACGTCAGTGTAAGACTATAGTTTACCCAGCAGTCTGTCTGGCAGCACTTGATCGGTTAGATTTCAGATTTTAGACGTTGCACGAGAATGAGTAATCATCCCTCTCTCTGTCCCTCCTTCTCTGTCTTTCTCTCTGTCTCACTCTCTGTTTTTCTTTCTATGTCTCTTTCTCTATTTCTCAATTTAGTTTACAGTTCTCTCTCTCTCTGAGTTATGTTTGTTCGTAGTGTTGTCTCAGCACTGTAAACTGAAGGTTGTAAAAGGGACTGGAAATACAGGATCAGTGACAAAGAGTGGCTGCAGCTTTTACTTCTGTACCTTAAGGCTCAGTTAACTGTGCAGTGTTTTTACAGTGTGCATGCACAGTAACAGGTTGAGAAGAGTGCATGAGGGTTTGTGTGTGTCTTGTTAGAAGTCTGTCTTAGTGCACCCTCAGGCAGAATGACCCATCCGTTCCTAATGCTGTTTGGCCTGTTTCACACAAAAGCATTACTATCAGTGGATTACACACACTATGTGTGTGTGTGTGTGTGTGTGTGTGTGTGTGTGTGTGTGTGTGTGTGTGGGAGGGGGGGAGCAGCCGTGTCACGGAAACTCTCCACTGAACATCTGACTCCATTAGACACACTCCCATTCACTCACAGTTCTTACTCACCTTTCAGAATCACTCCAAGGCCTGTTTCAGTCTGTCTCGTCCAGAAAGGGTTAAATGACCACGGGCAGCTCAGCCAAAAAAGGCATTGTGTCTGTGTGAAATATCAAAGGCTAAGACCTACAGAGCATCTTACTTTCATGAATTTGTGATTTTTTTTTTTCCTGACATTCCTATTAAGACTTGGTGGATTGTGCTGTCAGGTACAGTCTCTGTTAGGGCTGTCACAGTTACTCAGTTATCAGTTGAATTTAATTATAAAAAAGAAAAAATTTGTGATTCAAATTGCGATTGTTTTCTATGAAGTGAGCTCCGGGCCAGTTTTTTAGAACAAGATCATCACTGAACGTAGTGTACAAGACTGCCAGTTAGGCCCAATCTCATTTCTTATTTTTACCCCTACCCCTTTTTTCGAGTGTCACCTTGACCCTTGGAACTGAGTTACAAGGGGAAGTGGTTAAAATCTTCCCATACAAGATGGGACAACCCTCAACAAAGAACTTTACTTCATTAACAGGCTAATAGCGCTGCTCTGTAGGCAACCCTGCCAGTCTGCAGTGATAGCAGAGGAGGGTACAGTTCAGCAACCTCTCTGCTGGTATTCACCAGCGTCTTGTTCGAATTTTCCCGTTCCACCTTAAATGGAGCAGCAGTTACATTCTGGTGCCTGGGGTGTCAGAACTGCTGCACCATTTAAGGTGAAACAGGAATTTTAGGTAGCTAGCCACCGACACATCAGCAAACTACTAACAATTTTTATGCTTGTTTTGAAGAAAAGGACCGTAATACATGGAAATGACATTCAACTAAGATAATACAATAATTATTGTAATTTTTTAATGGAGAAAATACTTACATTTGTGGTTTCTTTGGTCACTTGCACAGCCATCTTGCCAGTTTTTCTTTTTTTCTTTCTCATTGTGGTGTGCCTCTGAAAAACCTCCATTTGGAGGGCCATTTAGCCCCAACACTTCACCCTACCCCTCTATCTCAACAAAAATCGGGACACCCTACCTCTAGGAGTGAGCGGGCAAAACAGAGGGGTTGGGCTAAGTGGTAGGGGCAAGAGGTGAAATGGGATTTGGCCTTAGTTGTGGTTGTTTTGTGATGTACGCAGCACATGGGTGTTTGGCTGCTTTTGATTGGTCTAACACGTCTACAGATAGTTCACAAACTCCATGTTATTAGCTTAAATTTTCCCACTTAAAAGTTGTCAAGTTGTTGGTAATGTTGGCTATAATAAAAACTGGAGCTCTCGCGATTTGAAAATTGTACTCAAATTGTGATTCTGACATGAAATGATCGCTTTCAGCTATAGTCCATGTGTGCAGTATGGTAGAGTGAGAGTTAATGATAGTTTAGCTGTTTGTGGTCAGCATGCAGAGGGTTCATTCTCACTGTGACAGAAGGTCTGCGCTCGCTGCACAGTTAATGCTGATAAAGTCTTGTTTGATAACCTCCTGCCGCTCAGGGCCAGAGGGTGAGTTACGGGTCAGTGTGCAGTAAACTCTGTGTGTGTGTGTGTGTGTGTGTTCAGTCTGTAGTTATGGTAAGTGCGTAAAGCCACATTGTATTAGGATTATCTCAGGTTACGGCTGCTGCTCTCGCCTCAGCCAGTCAGCTGCTACATGCACTTACACATACACACACCTTTGCTAACAAGCTTCTTTGCCGTATCGCTGTCACTTTACTGTGTGTGTGTGTTAGAGAGAGAGAGGGAGGGAGGGTGTCCGGCTCTGGTTTAATTGCAAAAGAAATAAATGTGATGAACGTTTCAGAGAGAGAAAGCAGCTCAGTGTTTCATTTGAGCCGAGCTGATCCTTCACACACTGATAATCAGCTCCTAAACTGACTCCCTATAGAGACAGAGAGGAGAACTAGCAGAGGTAAACAACTCTCTTTCTCCCTTTCTTTCTCTTTCTTTCTTTCTCTGTCCCTCTCTCTTTCTCTCTCTCTCTCTCTCTTTCTCTTTCTCTCCCTCCCTCTTTCGTTCTCTCCCTCCCTCTCTTGCCCTCTCTCTCCCTTCCCCCTTCTCTCTCTCTCTGTCTTCCTCTCTCTCTGTCCAGCTTTATTGCTGTCTCTCCTTCCATATCTCTCTCTTTATTACTCACTCTCTTTTTCTTTCTCTCTCTCATTGGGCCTCTTTCTTTCTTTCTTTCTGTCTGTCTGTCTGTCTGTCTGTCTGTCTGTCTTTCTTTCTTTCTTTCTTTCTTTCTGTCTGTCTTTGTCTTTCTCTCCTTATCTCTCTTTATTTATTGCTATATCTGCTTCCATTCTTCTTTTTGTTGCCCCGTCTTTTTCCCTCTCCCTGTCTTTCTTTATTGCTGTCTCTCCCTTATTCCTCTCACTCTTTTTCTCTCTCTCTTTCTTTATTATCTTATTATATTATTATATAATCTCATTATTGCTGCTCTCCATTTCTTTGTCCTTTCTCCTTGGTATTATTTTTATTTTCTCCCCCACTCTTTACCTCTTTCCCTGTTTTTCGCCTCCTCACTCTCTTTCTTAATTATCTCTATTTCTCTTTCTACTTCTCTGCTTTTATTTTTCCCCTCTCTTTTTGCTCTTTCTGTCTTTATTTATCACTCTCTCTCTCTCTTTTGTGCTGTAGGCTGTGCCAGCACTGAAGTTGTCACATGGAGACGTACGGTACCAGTCAAAATTCTCGACACATCTAGTTATGAAGGGCTTTTTCTTATTTTATAGTATTTGTGAAGAAGAGATTTAAACAAGTAGATTAAAGTAGACTCTTCTTCACCTTGATGCAGCTTTACACACTCTTGAATGTCTCAAGCAGCCCCAGGAGGAGCTACCTCAGACGCTTTTCTAACAGGACTGAAGAAGTTCCACATAAACACATACACTCAGATAAAGGCATCAGATTCACTGTTTATATTGATCTATATTGAAGCCTTTAGGTCAGCGGCCACCAGCTTTAATTCTGGAAATTTTGTCTCCAATAAAGTCTGTCACACCTCATTCAGGTAATCAGGGACCTGAAGACAGTCTTTAACTGGACCAGGTGTGATGGGGCAGGGTTAGAGCTCAGATCTGCAGGAGCAGAGCTGCTAACCTCAAAAATGTCTCAGAAATGTTGAATCAGGGGTGCTAAATCAGAATGCACATCCCCAGTCAAAACTTTTGGCCTCGTAATGTGTCAAGATGTTGTTTCCACAGTTTTTATTAGGTGGTCAGAAAGAGGGGCCACACACGCTCTGATTAGGAAAATCAAAGGGAGAACACACCTCCTGGCTGTCATTACTCTATAAACTGCCCTCCTCCCATCTTGACTCTGACTCCTACTGAGCAGCACACACACACACAGTACAGTTAGCCAGCAATTACTGCCTGAAAGAGAGAGAGAGAGAGCAAGAGAGAGCGAGAGAGCAAAAGAAAGAATATGCGATGGGTAATTAGTAAACGGCAGGAAGCATTAAAGCTGTGATTAGTAATGGCTAAGGAACCATTCACAGAAAAAAATAGCATGTCTGGAGGGTAGAGAGAGAAGGAGGGAGGGAGAGAGACAGAAAGAAAGAGAGAGCATGGGAAGAGAGGGAGAAAGAGAGAGAAAGAAAAAAGATGGAGATAGAAAGAGAGAGAGTGACTGAGAGCAGAGGAGAGAGAGGGTGGCTTTTCCAAGCAGAGTAGTGTGTAGCATGTCTGCGATGGCACTGAGATGATAAGCACATAAAGGCAGCTTTCACTGAGCTCATGTTCAGGTGGGTCTTTCTGGAGCTGTTACAGGCTGTGTGTTCAGTGTGGAGGTTGTGTTTGGGTCATTGTTGCTGTATTTGCACTCCTTAGCTCCTTGACTTGGACAGTGGTGGTCAGTAGTAGTTTTTTGTTGTATGTTTCTAGGAAGAACCTTAAAAGGGGAATTCCACCAATGTCTCAAAATTTCTGCATAATTCGATGGTTCAGATGTAAGCAAAGTCATTCAGAGAAGTTTGATGTAAAATGCTTCATTGTAGAGAAACTTACAGACTCTGATTTCTTTACAGTGGTAGTGATGGGAACCCAGAAACATGATGTCTACTGGACAAATATACCCATTTTATAAGAAATAATGAACAAAGTACATGGCTTCAGAGCTTTTATATGTCGTTGCTGTCCAAAGAAAAACAAATATCTCCAAAATAGTAACTTTACAGGAAAAGGAACACTTTTACCTTTCAGTGTAATTCAATCAAAGAGATTTTATTATTTTAAGTGATTTTTGAACATTTCTATTGGTCCATGCATCATGAAATTTTCACACAACTTTAAAGGACAGCTGGTGTGTTGAAATGATGTAGAAAAATAAAAATCGATGTGACGATGCATTAATTATGGTGAAATAGTGGCAAAAGTTAGAAAATTTGTTTTCTTTGAGGACTCTTGTATCTCTTTACCTCTCTATTATGAATGGGTGAAAAAAGTCCATTTTAGGCCAAATACTTCTCAAGATTACTGTAAAACACTGTCTTGAGCATCACAACAATTTTTCTAGAAAGGACTATTTCAGTCAAACTACTCTGTATGACTTGGTTTACATCATGAACATTTAAGTATGCAGAAATTTAATTAGCATGTAGTCTTTATATGTTTTTATCTTTAAATTTTAAATGTTCTTCACACATCATTTACTCTTTAAAGAACCATTAAAAGTTTTTTTAAGGAACTAAAAGTGACTTGCCATCACTTGGTTATTTTTAACAGCTCTACAGAGATCCACCAATCTTTATCTCTCTGTATACTGATTCTGATAACTCAGGGTCCCGGCCCATACTGTGTACTGATCCGATACCAGTAATCTGCTGAGGCGTTTCATCCTAGCAAAGTGCATAAATATGAATATACAGTAGAGATTAATGTACTACGAAGCAGATGGTCATTCACCAACATTATTTTTAAGATTATGCAAATGTTTTATTTTTTTTTAATTGATCTAAATGGTTTATAAAATTGCACTGTTACAACTGTAATAAAAACCTAGGTACCACCAGCGTTGTTGTCTGGCAATAAAGGATGTTAAACTCTGAATCCTGACTGGTGGTGCTCCCTCAGGCCCCCAGCAGCAGCAGTAGGAGCTCTACTGAGGCTCTGAGCTCTGATACATTCCCTGAGGCTTTGGAAGTTGCTACAGTGGAGCAACAGCTGGCCAGAGCCACACATCTCCCTCATGGGAGCAGATACAGACAGGAGCATGACTATACCACAAACACACACACACACACACACACACTGCCCATGAAATTAGCTTTTAAACATATTTTTATACAAATGAGCATGTTGTCAGCTTGCAATAAATTAAAGGGCCCATATATATGTATGCACATTGTTCTTGTATTTTATTTTTTCCACTTCTAGGGTTTGTGTGTTTTTTGTCTACTAAAAATTTATTATAATAAATTTTACATGACCATTTTCTAATGACTTGTTATCCTTTAGAATAAAACAGCCTGTTTTTGTCACTGTTCCTTTAAGACTGTTAGGTGTAAGTGAGCTCTGTACTGACTAGGGGTGCGGGAAAAAAACGATTCTTAGATGCATCGCGATGCGGACGTGGACGATTCTGAATCGATTCACAAATGTCAAAAATCGATTTTCTAAATATTTAATTTATAACGTAATGTTGACGGAACGCAAAAGGCGGAACTTGGAAGTGGGAAAGTGCAGCGCCCGGACAGTCTGTGGCGGCACATAACAAAAACACTACTGGATGAGCGAGAAATCCGACCGGCTCCCTCTGCATTAAAGCCAGGTTAGATCAGGAGTCACAACCCAAATGATCAGAAGAGCCGTTTTGTCCTTTCAACAAAAATCAAACCACCTTGGGAGCCGCAACATTTAATGTCCAGTATGTCTCAGTATGTGTTAATGTCCTAGTTTAGGCTAAACAATATAAATGAAAATGCAGATTTACTTCGCTCTGCTTTAAGCTTCAGCTATAGCCGCTTTCCTCCCATCTCCTCCAGAAAACTTTTCCTCAGAAGTTGATCAGTTAAAAGTCTCTCAACGACTGTCTTACGAGGCTGAAGTCGCTTCTCATTCTCCAGCTTCTTGTCGAATTTACCCGTTCCACCTTAAATTCTAACTGAGGCACCGAATGTAAATGCGGCACCATTTAAGGTGGAACGGGAAAATTCAAAAGAGAAGCGACTTCAGCTTCGCCACTTTTTAGTGTTTGACAGTCTCTCGTTGAAGATTTAACGTACCAGGAAACCAACTACGCTGCTTATAAATGCGAATAACGCATCGCTGCTGTGTGACCTCCAGCCTGCACGCCGCTTCTCAGTCGTTACGAAACAGGGCTTTCGCGCTATGTTGCACACGTCCCGTCTCAAAGATACTTTACTGACACAGCGACCCCCCCGTCTCTACAACGAGACCAAAACCGAAGTTATAAAATCACTAAAGAAAACAGGTAGAATAGCTGTAACGTGCTGCGTGGACGTCCATCACCACTGGATCTTATTTCACCGTAACTGCGCATTTTATCGCAGATGAGTAGCAGCAGCTTCTCGTGCTCCAAACAAGAGCACTGACTGAGAACCTTCTAGTTCACTTGCCACATCACTTCCATTTGTTTTATTAAAAAAGATATTGGAAGTAAATTCATTATGGATCATGACAAATACTTTGCTATAAAAGTACCAAGTCACTTTAAATAACAACACTGAGTCATTTAGTCACTTTAAAATGTATATTGTCTCTATATTCTGTGTATATTTTGTGTATATTTAATATATTTCAGTTGGTTCTTCTTGTATTTTTATTTTTACTTATTTATTTAATGTAGAGTGATTAGCTGAGCCTCACCACAAGCATTTCAGTGCATAAATGTCCTGACATGTTGTGCAAATGACAAATAAACTTGAAACTTGAACTCGAAACTTGAGCTCACACAGGGAGAAAATATAAATGCTATATAGAAAAAAAAGATGCATCGAGATGCATCGATAATCGTTTTATAATCGCATCGCAGCCCTCTGAATCGTAATCGAATCAAATCGTGAGGTGCCTAGAGATTCTCACCCCTAGTACTGACTGTGCCTCATTCAGAAAGCAATCTGCATTGAAACACTCTTTATAACTTCAGCATGAACTGGTGGAGCTAAAGTGCTGTAGGCTGAATAGGTGAAAGTATGTAAATGTTGTGTTAAGTAAACTCAAAACCGGCTGGCTTTGCAGCTTAGTTTCCGTATATGACTGAGGAATGACTGGTGTGTTTTGAAACTTTAACATAGTACATTGAACACTTAAATTTAATAAAGTGAGACAATTTCAGTTTTCCATCACATGGACCCTTGAACATATTACATAGCTGTTTATTTCTTTGGCAAAACTGACAAAAGTGCTATCTTGGGAATAATGTCCAACCACACACCCCAATATGATGTCAGCAGCACTCCTGAGCACTCAAACCTTTTGAGCCAAAAGAGTCTATACAGCAATAAGTAGTTGAACCTTATTAAGTAATTAACAAGGTTCATTATTTTGTTATTTTTCTTCTTGTTACTTTTTTTTGAGTGCCTTGCTATTCCTTTGCTGCTGTAGCACTGTGACTAATAAAGGATTATCTTATTTTATCTTATCTTAACCATGCTCTGCCCACAATTGCATTATTTTGTAGCAAATGTCGAGAAGTTGGACAAGTTTTACAAAATGTTTGGAAACGTTCCCTTTAACCAAATAATTTTAGGTTGAAATTTACATTCGCTACATAACATTGGGTTTCCAGTTTAAAAAGCTACGCTGCTGCCCTCGACTGTGTTGTTGTCGCTAATCAAAATTAGGCAGGTTGGAAACAACAGCCACTCCGACATCATGCTAATATTTGAACAATTAGGTCAGATGAAAAGCAACTATGAGAGAATGTGAATTTCTGAAGAAGGCAGGGTGTCCTCAAACTTTTGAAGGACAGTGTATACATTGAGCAAATTATGCAGCTCAGCAACCTGCGTTTTCAGACACCTGTCACCTAAAGGAAGGCGCTCTTTCAGATAATGCTTTCACTAAAAATAATACTGGATGTTTAGCGGCGCTCTCCAGCTGTAGATCACACACTGTTGTCATCAGCGTTCCTGATGTGGATAATTACAGTAAACTGAAGAGAGACGGTGGAACACAAAGCAGGCGTGTCCGTGTTGTGTAATCCATCAGAGCGTCAGTCATTAGTGCCTTTCGCTTTCACCAAATGACAAGGAGAAGCGAGGGATGATGAGAGGAGGACAGGAGGAGACAAAGACAGAGAAGAAAGAATGGGTTTGATTAAAGAGAAGCTTTCACTCACGCTGCCTGTACGTTCCTGGGAGAGGGCAGAGAGGGTGGCTCTTCTCTTTATTCATCCACACTCTCCTCGCTCTTTCATCTCGCCTTGTGTTTCACTCCTTCTCTTATGTATCGCTTTCTGTTTCTCTCCATTCATGTACATTACACAGGATAATCACGGCCTTGTTTGTTGATGCATGTCTCATTTGTAGGGCTTTACAATTAATTGCACATTAATCAGAAGTACAGTTTTGTTGATCACAGAGGGCCATAATTCAGGCCCTTCATCAAGCAGCAGTATGTTTTTAACATTACTGTCAGTAATTTCAAATCAGAGGAATGGCTGTTGGCACTTTGCTGCAGTATTATTATTAAATATCAGGAATCAGTCATTGCACTAATAGTAATTGCCATTATTGTTGCTAAAGTCCATATTTTAGTTGCTGATGTGTCTTGTCTTTATGTCACTGGGTGTTTGGTCATGATCTTATTCTTAGCTCTAAATGTATAAACATAATTACAAATGTGCTGAAATATGCAGAAATGTCTCCAGAGTAGAACCCAAGCCTAAACCACTGAGAAAACATAAACTGTAATGATGGCCTTTTTAAGATTAGTGATTTCACTGAGTATTGTTTGAAGACTCTGTCTGATTTGAATTTGGGTCCACCCTTTTCCATGTTTCAACATCAATCCTATTTGAATATTTCAGTCCTGTGCATTAAAGTGCACAGGTGCATAGCTTTAAGCCTAAAGCCCCTCGATTAAAACCTCTGTCTAGGTGCTCTGAACACATGGCTGCCATCTTTTCATATCCTCTTTGAGCTAATCACATATAGCGTAGTTGTTGTTTTCTTTAAGTGGAAGCAGTTTTCTTTGTGTGGGTAAATGGACAAAAAGATTCATTAGCCAAAGAGGTAATGAAGTCCTGGAAAGCATCATGTTAATAACTAACAACAATTAAATGAATACAGTTTTGGTCTTAGGAGAGGCTTTTCATGCACTGGGCTAAATCAGTCTGACTAATCACAGTTGTTAGAGCTTGTGAACATCACTGAATGAGTGATGGTCACATTTGATTAGCATATAATTGTCATAGAGATTTAGGTTGAAACAACATACTGGCCTTGTGTGATTCATTCATGACTGTTCGGTCATAATGTCTCTCTGTTTTGCTGCATTAGTTGTTAATCTCTACCTTTAAAAATCTATACCTCTGCTTTCTCACTTTTCATATACTCTCTTGCTCTCTCTCCTTCTTCTTAACTAATGAACTCTCTCTTCCTTTCATTAAATATGTGTATATATATATACACGTTTTACAGCCTCTTGTCTATCTCTCCCATTTACATTTACTCTCTCTTTCTAGGTCTCATGTACTGTTTTCCGCTTTTATATACTCTCTTTTATATATTCTCTCTTTCTATCTCTCATACAGACATTTTCACTTTCTCTCTATCCCTCTATTTTCTCATTCTCACCCTTTTTTCCTACTGCTGTGTAGACACACACACACACTCATGGTGAGGTTAATGAGCAGAAGGCAGGTGTGTTTGAGGCTCTCTCTGGTCTTAATGAACGCCGAGGGCAGCTCAGGTCCCAGCGGTCGCCCACGCATCACTGCTGTTCTGTCGCCATTAGGGACGTCTGTGAGCGTGTGTGTGTTCCTGTGTGCATGTTTCTGTGTAAGTGTGTGTGTATGTGTCTGTTGGTGTAGTCTACAGAACAGACTGACATGTCATCCATCATCCATTTTCCCTCGTTGCACTCCTGTTGGATTTCCATAAGCTGGTGTTGTTGAACAAGGCTGGCTGGATTTGCATGGGCTGCACTGTCTAATGAACAGGGCCGTCTGCAGCCAGGAGCAAACTGCAGGACTACAGGAGCATCTTGCTGCTGCTGACTCAAAGCCCTGCACTGTCCACTGAGAGAGAGTGAAAGAGAGAAAGAGAGAAAGAGCGAGAGAGAGAGAGAGCACCCACACTAACTATTAAGCTAAAGTGCACACCGTCAGCTTTAATTCAAGGGTATGTACATTCATCTCAGGTAACCATGTAAGAATTACAGCCCTTTTTATACATAGTCTGTCCATTTTAAGGGACCCTAAAGTAATCAGGCTATTGTTGTTTCTTGTCCAGCTGTGCATTGTTTTGTAAAAGGCATCATTAGTTCATGCGTAAGAGTCTGGATGTGGCATTTGTATCAGGTCTTCAAGTCCCTCAACACGAGTGCCGATGTAAACGTGTCAATGTAACGATCAGTACAACCAGAACCAAAACATTAGATATGCCAAAATCATATGCTTGGCACTGTGTTAAAAACCTAGAGCCCACTTAAGAACTTGGCCATAGCAAACATCCTGCAACCTGGATGACTGAAAAACACTCTGTCAGGAGTAAAAACCGTTGGAACAGATCAGGAACGTGGCAGGATGTAGACATTGATGTGTCAAAGTTTATTATAACGAGAAAAACAAACCATCGTGATCTCAGAATGTTTAAGAAGAAGATGAAAACTGCTTGTGAAACTAAAGAACAGAAAGACCAGCTTTGTAAAATGCCCATAAATGCCTGTAGAGGTCTGGGACAATGTCTGGTGGACAGATGAGGTGAAGATGAACCTGGACCAGAGCAATGGAAAGAGAAAAAAATGAGGGGCTGTTCGTGATTTAACTCCAGTATCTCTTTGGTGGCATGAATGGCTGTCAGAGAAACTAGTTCACTTGTCTGTATTGGTGATATGACTGCTACTGATGGCATGGTAGCAATGCAACTTAACTGCCAAGTAAGCAAATATGGGGTTTGTCAAGGCTAAAAAATTAACATGTTCTTGACTGATCAAGTCATCTGATCTGACCTTCTTGCAGCATTACACCTGCTGAAGAACAGGCCGAAGGTAAGAAACCTCTTCCTCAGAACAAGCACAAGCTGAAAACATAGCTGTGTTACAGCCCTGACAGAATGTCAGTGAAGCGCAAACTGCAAGATTATGTTAATTTGTCCAATTAATATTGGGTTCCTGAAATTAGGGGCTCTGATTCCTGTGTGATCCACCAGTCATTGCTTTAAATGTCCTTGAATTAGAGCTGACATGCTGTACTTTAACCTAGTCTATGTTTCAGTTCAAATCCAGTTCATCCACATCCAGAGAGGAAACAATAACAATTCTGCCCATGACCAATTACTTGCAGGCTACACTGTATTTATATATCAGGAAAGATCAGAGCATTTGGTATATCTTTGTGGTGTGTGTGTGTGTGTGTGTGTGTGTGTGTGTGTTTGTGTGCTACTCAGTAATCCCCTGATTCTCTGCTTGTGTTCAATGATAAGAGTTTAAAAAGCCACAGGCCCCAGTCCTGCCAGGTCAGAGATTAAAGCTGTCTATCTCACCCCATCACTCATCTGTGTGGGTGTGGGGTGTGTATATGTGTGTTTGAGGGAGTGAGAGAGAGCAGAAAAAAAAACGTCTGAGGTGTTGAGCGTTCCTAACTTCCTCTTGAAGCCATTAACACGCTGGCATGTTAAACAAGCAGGACAGGCTCATTGTGATTTTTGCACATTCTTTCTGCCTCTCTTGCTCTCTCTTGTTCCCTATCTGTCACTCTCTCTTTCTTTCTCTCTCTGTCTTTGTATCTGTCTCTCACTGTCTCTGTCCATGCTTGTAGACCTTGACACGTCAATGTGCCCGAAGTCATAACAGTGACTACACTGTAAGGTGGACGAATACATTATGCTGTATGGATGCTGTTTGACTGTCAGACTCACCATAACCTCCAGGACTTTTTTTTTTGGTAAATGAAAGGCAGTGTAGTGCTTTGGCAGTCGTAGGCTACAGTTTGAGTAGCTGGTGTGTGAAGTTAGAAGTTAGAAGTATTGTGTAATTATAGTAGTATCCTTACATTCAAATAACCACTGTTCAGTGAAATTTTACATGTCTGTATAAATAAGTAGTTAAGATATAAAAAAAAAGTATTCAGAGTGATTTGATGTAAAATGATGCATTGCAGAGAAACTTCAGCAGTCGGAAACAATAGTGCTGATAGTATCCAGATGTTTTAAGATGTTTTAATGCCTCTAAAACCTTAATCACAGAAAGCTACTACTCAAAATGGTTACAGATATGTTGCCTGATGCCTGAGATACTGTTTTTGACAGAAAATAAAGTGGCTGTAATTGTGTTATTGACATTGCGACCCCTGGTTCCAAACACCACCATTATAAATAGTCACATCCAAACACCCCAGATTGCTTTGATTGGGTCTTAGTGATCTAATAACGCAGAATTTTTGAATTTCCCTTTGACTCACTTATATGTAGTGTTTGTGTTTCGACTACTTAATGGCTTTGTAATCCAGAGGATTCAGTGACGTTTGGTGGGAAACTATACACAGAACAAAACTTATCAGTTTGGGAAACATTTTGCCTACACTGTCAGAAAAAAAGATACTGTACAGGTATATTTTTGTTCATCGAGGTGCAAACAATGTAAATGTAGCCTCAAAGGTACAACTATGGTCTCAGGTTTTTCCCAAGGGAAAAGTGTGTATTTGTACCTTTTTATAACCTAATGTTTTAAAATAGAACAATACAATAAGAAGGCTGGAGTCAGGACAGGGTGTATGGAGTCAGCGCAACTTAAAAAAATATAATTACAAAGGAACGTGGCATAATTATTATCCCCAGCTAAGGGTACCGAAGACATGCCCCTGAGGCTACCACCCCAGTGACGTAAGGGGTACTACCCCAGTGACAGTGTAGTAACTTTTTTCTGAGAGTGCCTCACAGGGTGCGGTATGGGGCAATTTTCTAATGCTCCTTTCATTTTTTCCATAGAGAGAAATGGCCCGGACCCCCTTAGTGCTTATTTGGACATTTTACTGACTACAAAATGACAACCTGACCTCAGCGGTCTATAGCTCATCTTAATGTGATGCTGTACTTTTTATACATTTGAAAATGCTTTTGCCTTCAGTTCCTCAAAAGTTACATTATTCATGTATGTCTGTGTATATGTGTTGCAGGGATACACAAGTCTGTACAAGCCTTGTTCTTTCTCCTCTCTGTGTCTCTCTTCATGTCGGAGTGTATTGAAATGTGTTTGAGGGGGTCAGGAGGGATGACCTTTGACCTGTGAAGAGGATCTGTAGGATGTCCCTATGTGTGTTTGCGGTATCTCTGAATGGTTGAAGAGTCGCCTGGGGCAACGAGGGCTGGAGGAGGGTGTGCCCCATGACTTCAGAGCAGTTGCTAGACAGAGAATGAGAGAGGGTGGGGGAGGGGGAGGGGGAGGGGGAAGGGAGAGAAATGAAGACCATGTGACTCCACAGCAGCTGTTAGATTGAGAGAGAGAGAGAGAGAGAGAGATAGCGAGCGAGTGTGTGTGTGTGTGTGTGTGTGTGTGTGTGTGTGTGTGTGTGTGTGTGTGTGTGTGTTTGGCCACAGGGAGTGAAGGAGTGTGAGTTGCTGTGGTGCTTCATTAGATAAGCTCTACACAGCACCCATGAGCGGAGAGATAGAGCAGAAAGAGGGAGAGGGAGAGGGAGAAGATCAAATGAGGAGCATTGAGTATGGTGATTCTTTTTTAAATAAAAGAGTAGAAAATGCTGAACTGGGAGGACACAGTGAGCTGAATGTTATACGAGGAGAACTGCAGTTCATTCTCTGTGGAATAGACTGCTGGGTAGGAATTGTTTTATTTTCTATTTCAGTTTAATTGCATTTGTTCATGAATACTGGTGTGCTGATCATGCAGTGTGTGTATATATTTGGCTGTATGTACTGCCTTTACCTTTCATTCACTCCTTAAATTGACATTTACATTAATTCATTTAGAAGATGCCTTTATTCAGAGCAACTTAAAATGTGTTTGGAAGTAGTTACTACACTGCGAGAAAGTATGGGAAATCTAGTCGAAAGAATTAAAGACTTCCATAATGAGACTGTTGTACGAATGTTAATATTATTTCATGTATTTAATTTTTTTACTTGTTTTAAGTCATTTTATCTAGAAAGATTATTTTATTCTACTGGCAGATATTTTCTCTTGTTTTAAGCATGGTTTCCTGAAACAAGCACAGTTTTCTGCCTTATGTCTTGAATAGGAAAGTAACGATACACTCCCACGGTTCAATTTGATTGACAATACTTGGTTCACAGTTCAGCATTTTGAACAACATTTGAATGAAGAGAAATGATGACTATAATCATCTTGTTGCACAACTTACTAAAGACACTAGGGCTGTTAAGCAGGAGAAGTGCTGGAGCAAAGTGTTGATTGGTGCTGATTATTGTAAACGTCGGTGTTTATATAATGCAGTTGTATTAGATGGCATAATTAACACAGTGGCCATTCTCCATGATGCTTCGTCACATTTCCATATTCACAGTCACATTTTTGCATTGTGATATCACATCGGAATGCATTGTTATACCCCTAGTCTTGAAACAAGCAACATTTCAGACAATTTCCCCTAAATAAATCACTTAAAACAAAAACATCCAGAAAAAAGTTGAATAATCCTATAATATTCATACAGCAACCGCATAATGAGAAATGTTAGATTTAAGATGTTTTCACCTGCCAAGTACCTTTTTTCACAGTGTAGTATACAAGTCACTACTCTACACTTTGTTATTTATCTGAAGCCCCCTTTTTTAGCACTGTTGTATGACTAAGAGTATGTATCTCACACTCCCTCTGCAGTTCTCTCTGCTTTACCTGTGCGTGTGATGGTTTCTGAGCAGTGCTCCGGTGTCTGTGTCAGTGTGAGTGGTGTGTTTGAATGTGCGATGCAGATTTGAGCTGTAATGAGTTTTCTCTTGAGGGGAGTCAGGGGACGTTCTAATGCTAGCTAGGGCCACTAACGCTGCTAATTTCATTATTAATTTGCTCTTTGCAGTTCAGCATGAGGGCAAAGGGTGAAGAAGAGGTTACTGTGATAAAGCTGACGATGTGTGAGGGAGCAGTAATGACTATTATGAGATATATGCTGTGTTCTATGATGATAATTACACCACAGTGTGTACCCACACACACACACACACACACACACACACACACACACACACAGACACACACATGTTTTATACTCCATTGATCTGAATTGACTTGATTCAAATACATCATTTCCACATAAATAAAATATATTACATTAGCACAGCTACTGCCAAGAGTAAGTATATACCATGACACTAAAAAAGTATTTGGACATTTCTGCTGTTCAAATATATCGAGTTCAGTGGCATTTATTTTAAACAGACCATTCTAACACTGTCAGTTTCTGTTTGACAAAGTAATCTTTCAGAATTGTGCTGTGTTTCAGATTTGCTGTCATTTGAGCAGTTTCTTTGCAGGCTTCTGCAGATTTTGTACACTTCTGAGTTCATGATCCCATGGACACACAGTTTGTGCCTTTAGTACTCTCAGTGCAGTCTGGTTGGAATTCTTCTCCAAGCTTTCTCCACACCATCAGTTTGATGTTGCACTTAAAGTGCTTTATCATTATGGTTAGCGTGAAGTAACCAAAGGAGCTTAATTTAAGTTTGGTAATGGTGACATGGTCCACATCAATGGTAGAGTTCAGTTCATACTGTCATTATAATGTCATGTGAATGCTTTGGTGCTATATCCATCCCCCATTGCTATGTGTGCCAGACTGAGGAAGCGTTGCTATAGGTTTATAGATGGAAACATGCTATTGATTTCCTCTGGAGGTGTAGCATAATCCAGTTCCTGATTGATTGTGTCCGGTAAAGAGTTTCTATTGTCTCTCCATTAACTTGGCCAGCAGACAGAGGAGGGATGTGATTTCAGATCCTCTGTTCATGCACATTTTTACATAGTCGGGTACAGGAAGATTAACTACAGGCAAACAGACAATAGTGGTAGTAATTCTTGTGGTTCTGACGTTTTAAATTATTTGTAGTGTGTGTGTGTGTTTGTGTGTGTTTGTGTGTGTGTGTGTGTGTTTGTGTGTGTGTGTGTGTGTGTGTGTGTGTGTGTGAGTGTGGTTTGTTGAGAAAAAGGGATGTGAAAGGTCATGACTCTGAGTGAAAGTGACACTCGTCTTTGGCACCCACACACACGCTTATTTAAATGTTAGCTTTAGTTAATCCTTGTTTTGCTTACAGCAACTGGAATGCAAATATTAATGGAAATTATCACATTTAAATCTTCTCTCTTTCTCCCACCCCCCCTCCCTTCTCTTCCGTCCCCTCCAGGCATGAGCCATGAGCCAAAGTCGCCATCGTTAGGGATGATCTCCACGGCAACCCGCACCACGGCGACCGTCAGCCCCCTCACCCCCTCCCCCATCAATGGAGTAGTGGTGGCCAATGGGAGCCCAGTGTCTCAGTCTGCTCACTCCGGATTCGCTGCTGCTCTCCGCAAACTGGCCAAACAGGCAGAGGAGCCGCGAGGTGGGTGTGTCCTCTGAGTCTTCTTTTCTTCTTTTATTCTCCTCCTCTCTCATCTGTGCCTCTTTCCACCCTTCTTTACATACTACATGCTTTCTGCCTGACTTAAAGTTACTTCTCATATCACCAGAGCAGATCACACAGGTTTCCACCATATACGTACTTGTCTGTGTTTCATTGCCGGCCCTCCAATTATATTACTTGCCATCACTGTTGGCCATTTTCTTCTGCTGTAATGTGACAGTTTTAGAGGTTTTGTGAGGTTTTTTCTAGATTTTGAGGTTTTGTTAGAAGCACAACATTATATTTTCCCACTATCAATTTATATCATTGATTTATCCACTTTTTTCCTCCTTGTTCTGCCTTTCTCTCTAATCCACTTGTTTAGAGAGAAAGACAGACCCTTTTTTTCAGCAGTCTTCTCATTGTATGTTTGTATTGTATTGTATCTGTCCATTCATCTCCCATTCATCCACGCCATCATCATCACCCATTCATCTGCATCCATCCCTTTTCCCTCCTTCTTGTCTTCACTCTGCCTTTCTATCCTGTCCACTCATTAAATGTTTCAGATGTTTGGTTTCACTCCTTTTTCAGCAGTTTTGTCTACCCAGAATCTTAATTTAGAGTTTATCTTGAGCTCTGCGAGACCCTGAGTTGTGTAGAATGATTATTTCCTGCCTTCCACCCTGCAAGTCTTTGGATTCTTTTTTCTTCTCTCTTTGTCTTTTTCTCTCTCTCTCTCTTTCGGGTTGTTGCAGGAAGGAGAATGTCGTTCAGGTTTAACATGTGCACACACCTATACACGCGCTCTTACGCTGATCTGCAGGGTCTGTTGCTGGTGGTCAGATCATGCTGAATTGATTTGAATAATATTTGCATGTGGATTTGCTGAGTTTCAAATGGCTGGCACATTATAGAGAGACCCATCTGTCTGTGTGATTGTGTTCAAGTCACAGCCAGAGACGGACACACGGACATACACTCACACACGTGCACTTATACACACCCACACACACATACAGACACACTCACACACACACATACATGCACTCTTTGCTTTTTAATGATATGTTTCAGTATCGTAGCTTCAGTGGAGTTTGCCTTGAGTCCGTAAGCTATTGCTCTTGCTGTAAATGATGGCTTTTACAAAAATTCCAGACACCAGCAGCAGATGAAAGGGATCAGGCCTAGTAGAAGGAGATGGATGAGCTGATCGTGTGGTTTAGGGTGTTTTAGACCACGGTGGCCAGTGAAAATGTGGTGGTACTTTCATCAGTGTCTCAGCCTGTGTTAATGTTAAACTAGCTCTGCTCCAAGGCCCAAGACTCTGATTATTCTGGTGTGTGCTCTGATACAGAACTGATGATGAGATTATTAATACTGAAGCTTTTTGTCAGGGAAACTAACCTTTGCAAATCAGCATTGGATCCCCTCAGAATGAAACACAGTCTGTTCGCTGTTTGTTTTTTTTTTTCCCCTGGGCCAGTATTCTTTGGCCACACCCCCCCCCTCCTTTTACAGTCATTAATTTTTCTTTTGCATTTCACTATTAATGTCACAACTCATTGATTATTAATAATCATACAGGTATAAGATGTTGTGGTACCACAACCACACCACCCCTCCACCCCACCCACAGTTTGCTCCTTTTGATACTGTTAAAATGCTAAAGGATTTTGTTTGGATTATCACAATCAGTTTTATTAATAATCAAGGAATCTACTGATTATTTTGACGATTGTTCTAGTAATTAGAGTTTTTAAAAGAAGCTGAACAATAAAAATTGACTTAACTGAGTAATAACAATCCACTGCCTGATGCTGAGCCTTTTGAAGATTGCAGCACACTTTATTTAATTTTAAATAATGTTTTTAATTTTAAATAATATTTATGTTTAAAGATAAACTAAGAAGCCTTTTAAAATACTTTGCAAGTAAACACAATGTAACATAATTAGAGCTTGCATATCAGTATCGATGGGTGTGGATATCGGGCTGATATCAGCAGAAAATGCTGGACTGAACGTAGGAGGAAAAAAAAATTAATTGGATTTATTACACTGCGTGGTGTGATGTGATGTAGCAGTGCATTACTTCCTGTAAGTAACAGAGTGTTTGAGTAGTGCTTCATTTACAAATTACATTAAAAATGGCTTATTTTAAAGCTTAGTAGTCTTTAAAGAAAGAGTACTGTACCTGTTTAAGTATCAATACAGGAAAAGAAAAAGTGCTATATTGCCATCTCTAAAATGTATATAAATGAGTACGCTCTGTAAAACAGGCTCTGTATCTGACTGTAGGAAAGATCAGTAGGAGAATTTATGTATTACTATCATACAAATTGACAACAAAGGAAAATTTTAATGTGTTATTTTTGATCAGTTGTGATTTGTTGATGAATCGCATCCCTAAATTCTCCAAAGCACTCTCCTAACCTGTCCACTTCTTTAAAGCCACTATGTCATTATCATTGTAATGATAAATTTTATTGCTTTGTGAGTAACTGTTTGTGTGTATCTTCTGCTCTGTCTAGCCACCATTAGTTTCTTGTTAGTCTCTTGGCTTTGATTGGAGGAGAGAGGAGAATGAGAGAGACTGAGTGGTCTGGCTCTTTTTAGCAGAGAGATACAGTCGTGTTTCTGCAACTGAATCAATCTGATTTATCTCCACTAATTGCCATTGGCCCCCACTGCTTACTGAAGCATGTAATGTCTGTCTGTCTCTCTCCCTCTGCTGGGCCACCCCCCCCTTTCTCTCTCTCTGTCTCTGTTTCTCTGTCTCTGTTTCTCTCTCTCTCTCTCTCTCTCTCTCTCTCTCTCTCTCTCTCTCTCTTTCTCTCTCTCTTTCTCTTTCTCTCTCTGTCTCTGTTTCTCTCTTCTCTCTCTCTCTCTCTCTCTCTCTCTCTCTCTGTCTCTGTTTCTCTGTCTCTGTTTCTCTCTCTCTCTCTCTCTTTCTCTCTCTCTTTCTCTTTCTCTCTCTGTCTCTGTTTCTCTCTCTCTCTCTGTTTCTCTCTCTCTTACTCTCTCTCTCTCTCTCTCTCTCTCTCTCTTTCTCTCTTTCTCTCTGTCTGTTTCTCTCTCTCTTTTTCTCTCTTTCTCTGTCTGTTTCTCTCTCTCTCTCTTTCTCTCCTTCTCTCTCTGTCTCTGTTTCTCTCTCTCCCTCTCTCTCTTTCTCTCTTTGTCTCTGTTCCTCTGTCTCTCTTACTCACTCTCTCTCTCTGTGAAAAGTAGAATATTTGAAATATTTGTAAGTATGTTTTAAGTATATTTTAAATAAATTTAAGTATTTCATAAATATACTTAAATTATTATTAGCTAATTGATTCTTTTAGCTGTACACACTGTTTATTTGTACTTCAGCACTTGATTGTAACTGGATGTATCTCCCATTGCACATGCTTTATATTACTCAGTTTGTTTGTGTACTGCCTGTTGTGTGTAGATTGATATAATATATTGATAGTATATCTGTTTCTATATTTTATTTTATTTTATTTAGTTTTATGTTGACACCTGCACAGAAAGAAAGTCCTTGCACATCTGGTACTTGGCAAATAAAGATTCTGATTCTGTTTTCAAAATTTCTTAGTATTTGGGATGTCCCAAAGTTGGTGCAAAAGCCTCTGAGAGGTACATCAAATCCACCTGAGAGTCACCTGAACGTGAGCTTAGAGGAGAAAAAAACAACAAAAAAAATCAGATCTTTTTATAAGGCATTATACAACATATAATATTATAAACATGGCAAGTGTCAGAATTGTGCTTAAATTTGAATAGTGACCTAGAAATAGTGCAGAATCTTGAATATTTCTTCTTCATTTTAGTTGTCATAACCTTTTTTTGTTGGAATTTTGTAGAGTTTTGAAACTTCTGTTTTAATGAAAACAATTTCAGATTTTCAGTGTTTCTAGACTTTTGGAACCCACTGTGTGGTCACTGCATTATGCCTTTGAGTGTACTAAACACACTTGTCTTGTTTAATGAGAATTACACACATTTTTCCAAATTTCAGCATAATTCATGCTGAGATGTAAATAAAGTCAACAATACAGATATAGCCATTTTATTTACTATACAAAACCACCAGAACCTACATGTCTTCTTTTTATATGAAGTCATGGTAGTGGTCAAATAGTGGCAAATCTGAAAAAAATAAATCCCTCTTTGGGGACTGTTTTGTCTTATAAAACCTCACATGTACCCCTCCGCCATAAATAGATTTAAAAACTATGTTTTAAGCCAAATTTGTATCTCCAAACAGTCTCCAAGACATCTCAGACATCAGTCGCCATATTCATTACCATTATAACCATTTATAACCATTAATAATAAGCATGTAATAACTTTCTGTGAGGGAGCTTTCAGAGGCTTTTACCTCTCTAGATGTCTGGTTCTCCACTATGCTCCACTGTGAGCAATTCTGACTCTGTCAGTTTCTCTAGAGTGGAGCATTTCACATCAAACCACTCTGAATGACTTTATTTACATCTTAGCAACTTAATTATGCTAAAATTTTTAAAAATGTGTGTAACTGTCATTAAACAAGATAAGTGTTTTTTATATATTGAAAGATATATTGAAATTCCCCATTGTTACATCTTAACCATATTATTATGCAGAATTTTTTTGTACACAAAAACATTTGTGTATTTTCCCTTTAATGCCTATATTCATCAAAACACCAACAGAAACACGTCTGGATCATCAGCCAAGAGTCGCAGTGCTTTTAGCATATATTTACACATTGTAGCAATCTGTAAAATCAGCATTGCAAAGGGCAGTATCATGATAATTAGTAATACACGTTAATAAATGTTAGTGTGCATGCTGTGTAAGCAGTACAGAGACAGTGATCGAGGAGTAGATGGTCAGGAGCTTGGTGGACTATAACTGTGTCTTAATCAAAGGCCACAGAAGAGCAGATTAAGCCAGACCTCCTGAGAGAAGAGCACATTTTAAAGTGATGAACAGAGGCTTAGTGTAACACACACATCTACACACGCACTTCATACACACGAACAGACGCTCAAGCTTACACAATTTAGCAGACACATGCTTATGCACACACACACACACACACACACACACACACACACACACACACACACACTCTCTCTTATCACCTCTGTGCAAGACCAGGCACTCAGAGAGGGGTTGACCTACTTTGCTCCTTTTGTTGTGTGGCTTAGACAGATGCTGCGTAGCAGTGGTACACTTAGCGTGTGTGTGTGTATGTGTGTGTGTGTGTATGTGTGTGTGTGTGTGTGTAGCCCTGAAGCAGTATGAAAAAATAATTTCACACATGCACACATACTAGGGGTGGGCGATATGGCTAATATGTAATATTGTGATTCTTCAACACGGTCTGTCTATTTGTGTCATGATTAGGGAAGCAAAAATTAGGCAGATTCTTTTGACCGATAACCAACTGTCATTAGTAGTGATTAATCATTTACCAACAAGCCTAAAATCAAGGACGCAGTCAAAATATCTATTGTAAAACAGACACTTCAAGATCTAAAAGCTGACTGGCTGAGCCGTGTTTGAAATCATATTAAAGTACTTCACATATGCGCCTTCGAGCCTTCGACTCCTCTGGTCTCGGGCAGTCGTGGGCTGGAGGCTAGGGAACCAGCCTTGTGACTGGAAGGTCGCCGGTTCGATCCCCTCAGCTGACAGTACGTGACTGAAGTGCCCTTGAGCAAGGCACCTAACCCCCAACTGCTTCCCGGGGGCCGTGGATAGGGCTGCCCACCGCTCTGGGCATGTGTGCTCACTGCCCCCTAGTGTGTGTGTGTTCACTAGTGTGTATGTGGTGTTTCACTGCACGGATGGGTTAAACGTGGAGGTCTAATTCCGATGTGTTCAGACACAGTTGGCTAAAAGGTTCATTTCATTCATTCATTCATTGGAGATGAACCATCACACAGTGCAAATATGTATTGTGGTCAGATGAATCATTATTCCAGGTCTTTTATGTGTGCTCCAGACCAATGACAAAAAGGACCATCTATACTGTTACCAGCAGAAGTCCAAAAGCCAGGCTCTATTATGGTATGGGGTTGTGTCAGTGCCTTTGGCAAAGGTCACTTGCATTTCTGTGACGGCACCATTAATGCTGAAAAGTACATAGAGATTTTGGAGCCACATATGCTGCCTCGACGATGACATCTTTTCTACAGACGCCTGTGCATATTTCAATAAGACAATGCAAAACTACATTCTGCACACATTACAAAGGCTGTAATGATGACTGCGGAAGAAGAGGGTGCGGGTGCTGGACTGGCCTGCCTGCAGTCCTGACCTGGCCACCAGTGGGGAGTGTGTGGTGCATTTAAAACTCAGAATGTGACAGTGAAGACCCCGCACACATTAAAACTTGTTTACAGGAAGAATGAGACAAAATTACACCTGAAACACTTCATCTCTTGGTGTCTTCAGTCACTAAACGTCTTAAGTGTTGTGAAAAAAAGTGGCAACATTACGAAGTGGTAAATGCCTTACTCTTCCAATTTTTTTAAATATGTTGCAAGCATCAAAATTAAAATAAAAAACATTCATGAGGTAAAACGCCAAATAATGTGGCATTGTATTGTTTTCAGTGTAATACAGGTCAAAAATAATTTACAAATCACTGTTTTCAGTTTAAATTTTAATTTAACATACCATCCCAACTTTTTCTGATTTGGGGTTGTATAAGCGCACACATCTAGTGAGTTCTGTGTTATTGCTCTGAGATATTAAAGTGTTCCTTCTAGGAACCGTGGAGCGTAATACTGATAGGAGAGCCAGGCGTGTAATATATGAAGTAAATAGCCTGAAACCACATTAAACATGCCCTACGTAAGAACTGAGGGGCTGACTCCTGTAGTATGTTCATCATTGTGTGAGCACATACTAAAAAGTTGACAAAATGGCAGGAATGTACAGTGGTGTGAAAAAGTGTTTGCCCCCTTCATGATTTCTTATTCTTTTGCATGTTAGTCATACTTAAATGTTTCAGATCACCAAACAAATTAAATATTAGACAAAGATAACACAAATAAACACAAAATGCAGTTTATAAATGAAGGTGTTTATTATTAAGGGAAAAAGAAATCCAAACCTACAGGGCCCTGTGTGAAAAAGTGACCCCCCCCCATTAAAACATAAATTAACTGTGGTTTATCACATCTTTGGAAAGCTGAGTTCAATTTCCCTAGCCACACCCAGGCCTGATTACTGCCACACCTGTTCTCAATCAAGAAATCACTTAAGTAGGACCTGCCTGACAAAGTGAAGTAGACCAAAAGATCCTCAAAAGCTAGACATCATGCTGCGATCCAAAGAAATTCAGGAACAAATGAGAAACAAAGTAATCGAGATCTATCAGTCTGGAAAAGGTTATAAAGCCATTTCTAAAGCTTTGGGACTCCAGCGAACCACAGTGAGAGCCATTATCCACAAATGGCGAAAACCTGGAACAGTGGTGAACCTTCCCAGGGGTGGCCGGCCGACCAAAATTACCCCAAGAGCGCAGCGACGACTCATCCAAGAGGTCACAAAAGACCCCACAACAACATCCAAAGAACTGCAGGCCTCACTTGCCTCAATTAATATCAGTGTTCATAACTGCACCATAAGAAAGAGACTGGGCAAAAATGACCTGCATGGCAGAGTTCTAAGACAAAAACCACTGCTGAGCAAAAAGAACATAAAGGCTCGTCTCAGTTTTGCCAGAAAACATCTTGATGATCCCCAAGACTTTTGGGAGAATACTCTGTGGACTGACGAGACAAAAGTTGAACTTTTTGGAAGGTGTATGTCCCATTACATCTGGCGTAGAAGTAACATAGCATTTCAGAAAAGGAACATCATACCAACAGTAAAATATGGTGGTGGTAGTGTGATGGTCTGGAGCTGTTTTGCTGCTTCAGGACCTGGAAGACTTGCTGTGGTAAATGGAACCATGAATTCTGCTGTCTACCAAAAAATCCTGAAGGAGAATGTCCGGCCATCTGTTCGTGACCTCAAGCTGAAGTGCACTTGGGTTCTGCAGCAGGACAATGATCCAAAACACACCAGCAAGTCCACCTCTGAATGGCTTAAGAAAAACAAAATTAAGACTTTGGAGTGGCCTAGTCAAAGTCCTGACCTGAATCCGATTGAAATGCTGTGGCATGACCTTAAAAAGGCGGTTCATGCTCAGAAACCCTCCAATGTGGCTGAATTACAGCAATTCTGATGAGTGGGCCAAAATTCCTCCACAGCGCTGTAAAAGACTCATTGCCAATTATCGCAAATGCTTGATTGCAGTTGTTGCTGCTAAGGGTGGCCCAACCAGCTAGTAGGTTTAGGGGGCAATCACTTTTTCACACAGGGCCCTGTAGGTTTGGATTTCTTTTTCCCTTAATAATAAACACCTTCATTTATAAACTGCATTTTGTGTTTACTTGTGTTATCTTTGTCTAATATTTAAATTTGTTTGGTGATCTGAAACATTTAAGTGTGACAAACATGCAAAAGAATGAGAAATCAGGAAGGGGGCAAACACTTTTTCACACCACTGTATAATAAAAGGCTACAGAAAGTTTGATATTCTAAAGTTGTAAAGTTATATTTTTCACTCATTACTAATAATGAATAATGAACTAATAATAATTCAAGTAAACATACATGCCATGACTGGGACTATTCTGGGCTCACTGTACCTCAAAAAGATGAAAGATGTCACTGTCCACCACGTCTTTCTCTATAGTTTTGGACGTGTGTGATTTCCTCACACCATCATGCATCACACTTTCTCTCTGGACAAAATAGTTTTCTGACTTATTGCATGTGAATGTTGTAGTTGTGCTGTTATCGTCTTGAAAAGGGTTCCTGAACGCCACTATTTTAGCAGTGCACTTCATTTTTTAGTAGGCCTAACTAGCACAGCCAGTCCCCTACTGAGCCCTCATGTATACACTTAAAAAATGTTCTTCAATTTGAATAAAACCACCTATTCAGATAGGAGCTGTTTATTGGAAATGAAATAAAATTACGCTGACCTTTTTTGACTGATAACATTGGTCAAACAGTCAGTTAGTTAATGGTTAATCATTTAAATCAGTTTACATCCCTTATCATGAAATCTAGTTTTTCTGAGGTTTGATGACTTGGAGCAGACACACAAGAACCAATGCATGTGATCAGTGTTCTGTAAGTACTCATGATATGCTCAGAAAAGTGTATTGTGATGTAACTTTTCATAATAAAGGTAAATATTGTATTGTCCACCCGCAAATACACACAGCAGAAAAATGTCCAGTGTTGAATTCAGTTACAGAGTTCAACTGGACACTGTAGGTGTTCATACAGTTAATGATAATTTTGTTCACGTGTGTGTTCACACATAGCTTTGAGCGTGTTGTGCGTGGCCTCCTGTCATGCTTGACGTTTGTGCTGTTTTCCAGGAGTGTGTAAGGCGTGTGTGTGGTTAGAAAGGAGTCAAGAGGATTAGTATACGCACATACACACATTCACACACGTGTGCATCCCACTGCTACAGGTTTTCTTTAATAAGAGTAAAAATGAAGCAGATCGGTGCGAGAAGGTGAGAAGAGTGTGCGTTTGTGTATGAATCTGAGTGTGCGTGTGTTTACCGCAGGGAGATTATAATCACTGTTTGTTTCTTTATCTTTGTAAACTGGCATCTGATCTGACACTGAGACGAGGGCTTTGATAGTGAGGAAGTTGGCAGCCATAGACGTGATGATGCATGTACACTTTATCTGACAGGCTGCCTGCTCTTTCTGGCACACACACACACACACACACACACACACACACACACAAACACACACAAAATCTCTCCTATCTCCCCTCTCCCCTTTTATCTTTTATCTCTACATTTCCATTACTCTCTTTTTGTTCTTTTTTCTTCATCTCTGTAGCTGTTTACGGAGCATTCAGAGGATTTATCATCTCACTGGTAGACAGTAGTTATAAAGCAGGGAGTGAATATCTCTAGCTTGTAAGACTTGATGATGCCTCTACTGTGTTGTTTGGCTATATTTAAGCAGCTATATTCTCTCTGTACATGTAGAATATTGTAGAATAGTCATAGAATTGTATAGACTCTTAACAGTGCTTGGCTTGGGTGTAAAGTTCTGGATAAAGCCTTTAATTGGTGTAGAACCTTTACATGCTGTAGAGGATCCTTACTTTGAAACGGTACCTCACTTACACATCTCATTTACAATAGTAGTTCTGCAAGGAACCCTTTATTGAAGGGTTCCTTGTGGAACCAAATGTTGTTGTTCTGTGATATTGCTCCAAAGAACCCTTTTTGGTTTCTGTATTTGTATGAATGTACATAGAACCATATACAGTATCTGATCTGTTCTTTTCAGGGTAGAACTGTACTGTAGGTGTGCATTTATTAGTGTCAGGGTTTGTTATGTTTATGTAAGAGTTGTTTTAATGCTGGAGGCATAAATGATTTGTAATGCACGTATTTGCTTGCAGTATATGTTATTAAGTGTATATTATTTTTTACATCCTGTAATTACACCAGGAAATGGTAATGTTTATTTGCACTGTGTAGACTTTCACACACTGGAGTGGAGGTCCTTTCCAATCACAGTGTACTGACCTGTTTTCACACCGATTCACCAATGCCGATAGTGTGAAAGTTTAACAACTTTTCTTATTCTCTGTCTCTCAGGCCCCGCCTCCATCAGTGGTGAATCGTCACCAGTTTCCTCCCCAGCCACCAATCACAGCTCTCCAGCAGGTACGCCTAAGCGGGGTCCTCTGGCTCCACCCCCTGGGGCCCACAGTGTGTCCAGCACCCCACCAGTGGTCACCATCGCACCGACCAAAACAGTTAACGGTCTGTGGAGGAGTGAGGGGAGACAGGTGAGACAGAGCTTCCATATGGAAAATATGAAAGTGTGAATAATAGAAAAAAGAAAAAAGGTCCAAAAACAATGGGGGGAAAAAACAGTTGATGGTGTTGAAGGAAGCTGTTGACTTATGGATGAGTAGATGCAGAAAAAAGGGCTTTCTCTCTCTCTCTCTCTCTCTCTCTCTTTCTCTCTTTCTCTGTGTGTGTGTGTGTGTGTGTGTGTGTGTGTGTATGGGTGAGGTCTCTGAGAGGTCAGAGAAAGCACAGTCCTCCATCATCAATCTACATCCACCCTGTCAGCCATTACAGAAATTTACCCAGAGTCCATCAAACTGTCTGAGCTATCCAAACACACTTAATCTCCCTCTTTCCCGTTCTCCTTCTTCTTCTATCTCTCTTTCCCAATGAATCTCTCTCTCTTTCTCTGTATCTCTTGCTCTCTCTTGCTTCCGTCTCTCATTCTCTTCCTCTCTCTTGCATGCTCACTCGCTTTCCATCTCTGTCTCTCTCTCTCTCTTCCCTCTGTCTTTCTCATTCTGTCTCTCTCTCTCTCTATCTTTCTGAATTGTTCCCTCTCTTTTCTGTCTCTTGTCTTATTTAACGTGTTTAATCTCTGCTTGTCTCATCTGATGGACATCTCTCTCCTCAGTTAAAATAGGGCTGTAAGGAGATGATGTGCTTCTGCTAAGACGGGCTCGGACTCATTATGTTTTCATCCCTCTCTTATTTTATCTCTTTCTCCAATTCCTCCTCTCCGCCTTTGGTCTCCCTGCACTGTCTCTGCTCACATCCTGTGCATTGTTAGCATAAGGATTGTTAGCATGGGACTGTAAAGGGAAGTGATTCAGAAGCTAGGGATGGTGTGCGTGTGTGCGTGTGTGCGTGCGTGTGTGTGTGTGTGTGTGTGTGTGTGTGTGTGTGTGTGTCTTTTCAGTCTTTAAGACAAAATGTTCAGACTTTGTAAAACAATCGACAATAACAGGACTAACAAACATTGTACAGTGCTTTTCTACAAAAGTTGTGTTTCATTGTTTTTTTTTAAACTGAGAAAAGGTTTAAATTTAGGATTAGGCTTATTTTTTATAACATATAGGTACATGAATATGTATAATACATATGGGACATTATTATTACAAATAGGTACTTAATATATCCACTGTTAAAACAATACATTGCATCTCAAAATCTTAAACCTCTTAAACCGCCATCATTTTTGTTTCTGTTTATTGCAAATTTTGCCACTATGAAAAAAGCAGCTGGCAGTTTCAAATTATGCCAGAAAAGATCCAAAACAAACACAAGAAAAATGTAATTATGCAGTTACTTAATACAAAATGGACATGTTACATATAGGTACTTACATATATTATGTATAGGGCAAAGTTTTAGGTCTTTTTTTTTTTCTTTCATTGCTAGAACATGCCAGCGGCCCTTAACATTGAGGCAAAACTTCACATGAGAGACCACCAACAGACACGGTCCAAAATGGCGTACAATAAGATCTTTGGAGATATGAGGTTTTTTCCCAACAACGATTATATATAATACATATGGGACATATGCATGACCTCTTGTCCTGACATTGTATAAAAACAAACCCGTGTGTGTGTGTAGATGAACTGGCCTTTTGTTCCTACTGGGTAAACTGTGGTTCAGAAGGGGTAGTATAAGAAGGAATGGGGCACGCTGTGGGTTTACTGCTTCTCTGTCTTCTGTGTATGTGTGTATGAGTTTGATGGGTTTGTTTGTTCAGTGCTTGATCTCTGTGTGCCTGTGTGAGCCTATTTGGCCGTGCAGTCACTGGGGGAGCACTTTAGACAATGCCCACTTCCCCCGGATCAAACCGGCCTTTCTCCACACACACAAAGAGCCCTCTGTACTGCTGCCCAGAGGAGGTGGAGGGAAGGAGCCGCTCTGTTGGCTGTGCAGCCGCCTTTAAAGCAGGACTCTTCTCTTCCGCCCTGGGCCTGACCACACACACACACACACACACACACACACACATACTCACACTGGTACTGTTGATGTGCCTCAATACAGAAATAGTAGTTTAATACTACATATTGCTTTCCAGGGTTAATTCCATGCTTTTCCTCATTCTTGTCATATGCCGTGGAAAGGGATCGCTGTAGTCATCATTAGAAAGCCTGCTTTGAATCACATTTTCATGATAAAGACATTATGCAAAATGTACAGTGATTTGCATCCACCTACTGACTGTTCCACCCTTTAAACATTTTCTGTCTGTGTCTCTTTGTTGTCTTGTTGCAATGTCGAAGGGTGTGGACAGGGATGCGGTGCAGTCCGTAAGTAATTGGACAGGGGCACAGTTGTTTTGGCTTTGGCTACTCTAGGACATTGAATTTAAAATAAAGCAGTGACAATAAGGCTAAAGGGCAGAATGTCAACTTTAATTTGAAGGTATTTTTATCTGCATAGGATTGACCTAAGAATGTACACATTTTACCCCTTTTCATTTCAGGGATAGGAGTAAAACACAGTGTCATCACATCATTAGTACATACATAAGACAGAGGATTTAAGGTCTATGCTGGATTCTAACCTCTTGTCAGGCTGTTACTGGAGTCTCTTGCTGTTGTCTTTCAATATGATGAGCAAAGAAGTGCCAGTGCATGTAAAGCAGGCCATCAGAATAAATCAGTCAGAGGTATTGCCAAAATAGACAAAAGCAACTGCTTGCAACTTTGTAAAGAAGCAAAGGTACACTGGTGAACTAAGCAGTCTGGATTCTAGTGCATGTTTCATGTTAAATCCAGTGTGCTGGAGCACAGAGCCAAAACAACAACGATTTAAAGCTGTCCGGTTACTTATGGACTGTGCTGTATGTCAATGAAGATGAGAGGTTTTGGTATAACATTTACTCTTGTTCCTTGTTTCCTGTGTGTCGCTTGCAGTCTGAAGCAGGGCTGAGAGGACCTGGACGTGATCCTGGACGTGTGGCCTCAGACCCCCCTGCTCCCCCTCCTCCTGCCACCCACGAGAAGAGCCCTGCCTCTCTTCCTCCTCACCTCATAGGGGCGCCCTTCCCTTTTGGTCTGAGCACCAATGCAGTAATGCAGGACCCTCGTCTGCAAGCACTAAAGTAAGTACAACACATGCTTAGGACATATAACATGACGTTGCACATTGTTTAAAAGCTACCTAAATGCTTCTTGGCTAGGACGGACAGTTCTAAACACTGTTTAAAATATTATTATTCTTCTGTCAAAAAGACAGATGATGTTCTATGTATGTTTATATATAGAACATAACAACACAGTGTTGTAAATGATCCTTTAAAGAACCTTTTTAAGCAAGGCTCTATATAGCACTAAAATGGGTTCAGCTGTTGTTACGAGTCATAGAAAGTTGTTTGTACTATATAAAACACTTTTTGCTAAGAGTGTATACACTTAATAATGAGTCAAAGAAGGTTCTAATAAGTGTTTCATAGATAAACCATTTGGATTCACTAAAGAACCTAAAAACCTTTTATATATGAGATATACGAGTGTGAAAAAGTCTTTTAAAAGTTTAAAGAATCTTCTTTTTTTATTTTTTCTAGAACTGTATGTGCAAGCCAAGAACCAATTAGGAACCTGTATTTTTAACAGTGTAGGTAAAAATTGGTCTAGAACCTTTACTATTATTTGAAGGATCCTCATCACACTTGCGCATCTCAATTTACAAAAATTGTTCCCTAAGAAAACCTTTTTAGGGAGCCAAAAGTGGTTCTTTTATTGCATCATTTTAAAGAGTGGATCATTTACATAAATTGAAATAAAGCTTCAATCATGGGCAAATCTGTTTGTATCAGTTTGTCCCGTCAGGTGCCTCATGTCCTGCAGTCCGGGGCGGGACCCGCAGGGGTCCCAGAGGAATACCTGCGGGGTGGCTTTCGCCCCTACTCCTCTGCTGAGGAGCTGCGTGTTCCCTCGCTCCCCCTAGGGCTGGACCCTGGTACTGCAGCTGCTGCTGCTGCTTACTTCCACTCAGGATACCTGCCCCACCCTGCCCTCTCCTCTTACAGGTGAGTCTGTGTGCCTTCAAACAGCCCTCATCAACTCATAAAACTGTCATAAAAATAGTAAAGTCATAAAACTGTCATGTCACTAAATTGTAACTTCTGTTTGTTTGTGTTTGGGTGTTCATTGGCAACTGGTAAGTTTATCATGAGAAAAATACCTAAAATAAACCTGCTGAGATGGACCAGTGACGTCACTCCTCGCAAAAGAAAAATACTGTTGGCTTTTATTAACAGCGTCTGCCTTTTCAGCTCAGGTTAATGTTGCAATCATTTACACAAAACACCAGCTCAACAGCTCCTACTTTGTGTGTCAACAACTGTGTGTGTGTGTTTGGGGAGTGGGGTGGGACGTCCTGCCTTTCTGCTGTATATGGTGTAGAGGTATAATAAATGAAAGTATATGGAACCACTGAGCCACTGACCATCCACAAAACACATTCACATACATTTTCCTTCTCACTCTCCTTTGGTGTCTCTCTCTCTTTCTCCCTCTCTTCCTCACTCACTCACTCACTCACTCTCAGTTGCACTCCCTGTCCTCCTCACTCTCTCTGTCTCTCTCTCTCTCTCTCTCTCTTTCACTCACTCACTCACTCACTCTCTGTTTCTGTCTCTTTTTTTGCTCTCTCTCTTCTTTCTGTCTTCTCATCTCTTCCTGTCTCCTATTTTTCCTTTTGTTTCTCTCTTTCTCTTC